>NW_023339651.1:8333166-8392861 GCF_004916995.1 Morone saxatilis | reverse complement strand
TCTCTCTCTCTCTCTGTCTATCTGTCTATCTGTCTGTCTGTCAGACCATAAACTCCGCCATGTCTCACCGTTCAAGCAGCTGGAGCTCTCTGTGTGCCAATCATATTTCCGTGCAATGGACATTTAAGGTAAACGTAGGCGGGGCTTCATTTGTGTGTGTGTGTGTGTGTCTGTTGTGTGAACGCACCTGGCTCCCCTCCGCCACAAGGGCCATTAAGAAAAAGATATATATAAATACATTACATGAAATGAATAATGAGGGGAATATTCTTCCAGGAAGGTTATGGAGGACTTGTGGCGTTTGGTGGAAATACCCCATTACAAGTGAAATGATTAGGAAAATATAACTCAATATTAAAAGTACTGGTTAAGATGGCCCCTGTGAGCAAGTACTGTATTTAAATACAAGGAAAATCCAATAGCTTTTATTTCACAGTCACAATCATCTCCGTTTAGAGCACATTGGATACCTCCACATTGTATAGATGCCTGTTCCTCATGTGGATTGACTCCTGACACATCTGCCACTGCTGCCCTGTGAGCTTTCTTCTGCTCCACATAATCCATCAGATCTCAAAGGAGGCGGACGTCACATAAGACTGATATCCTTAAGAAACAAATTATCTAAACGCAGACAATAAAAATATATGTAGGATTAGCAATATGAGCCCATCTGTAGCCTCACTGCAGACAACTGAAGTGTAGAGATGCTGAATGTGGAAAACTACTCTGAGCTCATTTACCATAATTGCTGACAGTACTCTTTATTATTAAGGGGCTTCAGTGTATTGCCTTTATGAGGATTGTGAGTCTCATCTGGAGGCAGCTAGAGCGCAAAGGGCCTGGCTTTAAAGCTTAATACGGTACACACTGTGCCTATACATTTCCCCACTTAAGTTTAGCACATCAGCTTTAACAATGTAAGTGGTTATGTAACTACTCAACTCATTTCTTTTTCTTGCCGGGAAAATCCATTTGGCACTCACCAAGAAAACTAGGAATGTTTAGGAATTATGTGAATACGTAAAACCATTGCAGTAGATTGAAACTCATGCTGTTGTTTTGCAGTGAAAACCGTGAGGTGGAAGCCATTCTTAGAGTAATATGTTGTCTTCTGGCAGATAGTGCGCTGCTCTTCTTCAAAGCCTCTTCTGCTGGACGTACGCAGCCTGCATACACCAATATAAAAGGGACAGGTTGGACGGGTTTTATTCTCCTATTTTGCCAAATATCAAAGGATGAACCTCAAGCCGTGCAGGCTGCAACTCTGCAGGCTGGATAGTGATATCTGCTGCTACATCTCATTATGTGTTGTTCATCTAATCCTCTGGGTTGTAATTTGCTTATATGCACTCATGAAGTTTAAAGCAGGATTATGTCCCTGGCAACCAAATGTCACTTAACCGCACATTCCTCATTGGACGGCTGGAGAAAATCCACTGGAAACCAACAATTTGGTCAATACTTACATTTACTGATTGTGTGTAAAACAGCATTAACATTAGAGTCCAGTGATGGCAGTGCGAATTATGGTAAAAAACCTGGAGTAATCTCAATAGATTCACAAAATTTGATTTTTGAGCAGATTATGTTTAATCTGAAAAAACCTTTAATGAGACATAGTGTTGGTTTATCAGTTGTCAACATGCTTCATTTAGGTATATTTTTATTTTTACTCTGTTAGTAGGAGTTTAATTCAAAATGACTAAATAAAACAAAAAAATACTGGTTAAACATCATTATTATTAAACCATTATTATTATTATTTGATTTCATTTTCCAGTTTTAAGAGATTTGAATCACATTTTCTCGCGATGAATCACTTCAAACCAAAATCATTCAAATTGCCATTTAAGAGAAGAAGAGAACACTCCAGGGGTGCGATGGGAAGTGTGAGGGCTAAGAGCTAATCAAAGGCTGACCTTCACAGCTCCCATCTCCCACTAGTGCTGGTGACACGGAAGGATAGTATTGATTGACACGACTCCCGTACACGCACATGTGCTGACATTTCTAATAAGACAGCGTATCCCCTGCATGTGTGTGTACGTGATAAAGTCCCAGACAGGGTGCATCACGTCCACGTGTTAATAATTAAAGCACTTTTTCTAGAAATCAGGATCAGGGAAGTGTTCTGTTTTGTTTCTAAAAGGAAAAGCCAAATGAGAGAGCCCCCCTCTCCTGATTTCCTTTTGACCTATATATTTCAGGAGGTATCACGGAAAACAATCTCAACTCGAGAGAGAAAATGCACAAACACCAACATCAAATATTCATCCCTTTTTTTTTTGTCTCGGCTGGTTGGAGCTTTTTATTTTGTGTGTGTATGAGAAATAGTGAAGCGAGGAAGGTGTAGAAGAAGTGAGGCTCAGTGAGGTCATTTGTCTCCCCATCACAGGCCCTTTGAGGCTGCACTTTAAGGCCAGTGAGCACAACAGAAAGAAGATTTTAGGACATCCGTGTCTACAATATGGACACTATTAATAGCATTGAGAAAAGCTCTCTGTGCCATATCACTCGAGCTGCAAAGCAAAACGCAGAGACATCACTTATGTAAGCCATATTACTCGCACCTTTTAACTGAACGTGCAGCTTGTGAGGCTGAAGCTGAGGAGGGGGGGTTGACTCACTCGTCGTAATCCAGACCAATGTATTGAAAATGAGACTGGCTTTTAAATGCAAATTGCTCATTGTGTTCCCGGCTCAGAGCAGAAAATCCACAGTCAATGTTTCACACAAAACACATGATCCCATTTCACAAAGACAATCCGGATATGCCAAAATGTTTTTATTGAAATTAAGTGGCTGTTTGCAAGTCCCAAGAGACTGGGACTATCAAATGGTAAAATGTTACAGTACTAAAAAAAAAAAAGAAAATCCATTAAATTTCAATCATTATCATGTTACAATGATGATTGCAAAGTAGAGTTAGTGTAAAGGATATGCAGATTAAAGCCAAACTCTAAGTCAGCAGGAAAAACAATCACACAGACATGAGAAATGACTTCATGTGCACAAAGAGCCCTCTACTGGCAGCAAAACATACAAACCAGTAAAGAACACTGTAAACAAAATATTGAGAACTAGAGAATTATATTTCTGCAATGATTATTGATTGTTTGCAAGATAAACCACAGTGAAACATCGACTAGCTCTCAACAGCAGCCCTGACAAGAAGGCACATCATCTGTCTTTAGGCTTTGGCTTTTCAGCAAAAAGGCAACACTGTCTGTTCATGCTGAGTGCTGATTGAATAGGTTTACATTTCAAGACCAAACGAAGCGTATTTTAAAGCTGATATAAAAGGATTTAAAGTGAACAGCTAATTTGCATAGATTTGCAAGCAGGAGTAAAACTCTGGTTAGTTGACACAAAGACAGAGGAGACGTTATTTGCAGATCTTCATTTCTTACATTCAAAAATTGCCTGGAATTTGTTAGCAGTTAAACAGCCATTAAATGATAATATTTATTCTGTGTGACATTCAGCAGTACTGAATTTGCTAAAACTTGCATAATAACTCACACACAACTTTGTATATATTAAATTGCCTAAATGCTTGTAGTGAGGAATACTTTACCTCAGTAACAGAAATTAATGCATGTATATTGTACTTAATGTTTTCTTGTACATTTACTTTATATATTACATAAATGAACACTCATTCTTGCTCTACATCTTTTCTCTAATTTCCTGAAACTTTTACCATTCCTCCAAATAAACTTTTCTTTAATGATAAATTACAAATTGAAGTTTAGCCATTTCAAACACTATTCTATATAATAGTTAGGATAGCTATAATGATTTTGTTAGAACTCACATTTCTTTAGAACACCTTTTTCCCAGCTATCTACTGCATTTTTAAAAAATATTCATCTTAATATATTTCCTATTTGGCAATCATCTACTACAGTACAGTAGCAGAACAAAGTCTATCATGACACTGGAAAGAATACAAAAGTAATAATGATTGACTGTTGTTATAGGATAACTAACTTTGACTACATGCATCAGAGGTGATATATGGTCCTATAACATTGTTTCAGTGTGGACATATTTTGTCCTTTTGATGAGTTATCCTCCTTTCCTTCTAGTCGCTACCTCCACACAGCTTCAGCAGCAGCTTCTTGTAATCCCCGGAAGTATCACCCTGAGAAACAGAGTGAAAATCAATATCAATTTCAAATGATTCCAAAAATGTATTGCATAAAAAAGGAAAGAACGAAACTAGCATAATAACATGGTTAGTGCTACTTACTGAGATGGCAGTGTACAGTGATTTTCCGTAAGTCTGCGCATACGCCTGTCTGATGTCCAACATATCGATCTCAGAGCGAGATACCATGATACGGATGAGGGTTGTGTCCTTGGTCCCTGCTCCCTGTTAACACATCATAATGTGACGCGTCAATGACTGCAGCAGTGCAATCTTCTCCCGCTGCAACATCGGTGCAAGAAACAGCTGGTGTGTGATAATTAAGAATAAAATGTGATGAAATACGACAGACGTACCTGCATGGCCTTGTGGAGCCTTTCTGCAAAGTAGGCAGGGGTGTTCTTGATGCATTTCACTAGGAAGAAGGAGCATATGTAAATAGGTTAGTCTTGTATGAAGCTTTCTCAAGGTACATTCAAATTTGATGCAACCGAATCATAAATGCACTACAGAAAGACAGGTGGCTATTGTAATTAATCTGTTGTATTGTTAATGCCTCTGCCAAAGTGTTTTTCTTTTGCAATTGCATTTTTAATTTGTGAAAAACTATTTTGTACCACTCACACTATACCCCCAACATTTATTTTAAGATACATGTATTGGTTTCCTGTAATTGGTTAACACATTCTTTAGGGTATGGCCTATTTAAACTTACTTAAATGCACTGCATAGTTTGCACAAAATCTCACAGCGCTACAGCATCATGATAGCTGTAGCTCTGTGGTTTTCAGTCTGGCTTAGCCCACAATCATTGAGCAGTATTAAGTATAAGGTATTTAGGTCAAAAAGTAGCCTGTTTACATCTGCGGGGTATTTTTAGGCCGGCTAGGAAACCCTTCCGAAACAAACTCTTTGACGAATGACTTTAATATATACTTAAAGCTTCAACATGTTTTTGGAAAGCCACTTCAGTTTGGTTGAGGTTTGGGAAAAAGAGAAAAAGAGAGAAGGAACGTACCCACAGCCACCATGCCAGACTCCACGTTGCCAGACATTTCCCTGCAAATACTCTTCTCAATGTCTCGCCCACACATCTGCTGGTACTCCTGGAAGACTAATAAAGGCGAGAATCACAGGTGAGATAATCATAATATTTGAAAACACATGTGAAATGTGTATTATAAAAAAGTCAACGTGCAGTTATGACACTGAAGAAAGAACTACATGAGCTGGGGAAAAAAAAGTACAACAATGTTGAAATTACACACCTGCACGAAGGTGAGGCTTGCTGCGAGCACACAGGATGGCATTAAACTGAGACTCATCAGTTCCCACTTTATTTTCCCCGGCAGCGTACAGTTTCTATACACAAATTAAAGAAGGGACACGATCAGGCTTGCCAACTTTTTTTTTTTTAATAAGAATGTTACAACCAACCAGCTTCAGTACCTGAGCATCCTGTTTGGCCAGGGAGACATCAACGGCCTCCCTTTCGTCACGATTTCCCTAGAAAGAGGAAGACAAGTTGCGCTCATTAAACATTCATCATGTGGGCGGGTTACACTGGCAGAGTCAATACTTGAAGTTCACATGAGCTGTAATCGGTTTTGCGAGAGCTCATTGTGAATCAGGGGTAAAACGTGCAGCAGCTACCTGGCAGAGAGAGACCATGAGTCTGCGGAAGTGACCGGAGGTGTCGCTGCTGATGGCATCCTCCAGGCTCTTCCCGTACTCTGGAAGGAAGTTGTTGCTTTTTAGGAAAATACATTCATTTGCATAACATTTGCATTGTGCTGAGACACCACTGTTTCACCATCCAAGATCCAGGTACAAGTCAAATGGTAGTTGCCCTACCTAACATCAAAACACAACATTTTAACATGCCTTTAACTACTGTACGCAAGAGTCACATGAGACCATCAGTCATTTAAAAACAGATGAGCCTGTATTGCATTTTAAACAATGATAACATGCAGAATACATAAAATGGTTTTAGTAACTCAAACTCTTCAAACACAGGCTGTCTATATATAGATAGATATCAAATTAGAGGGAAGACCTCAACAACTGAGTGGAGAAACATACCGAATGCAGTAGCTTCCACACAGGTGCACCACATGGTACAATTAAGCACATCCAGTCATGCTCTGTGGCCTATATAAAATGCTGAGAAGGCCCAGTGGATTCTGATTTTGCCAGAGGGATGTTATAGTAGGGCTGCAGTGCATAAACCCCTCATTACAAAAATGAATGCACATTTGAGAGTTCAGTGGCTCCGGTCTACAGAGATGTGGAAAAAAAGGGGGGCCACAAAATGGTTTGAGGAGCATGAAAATGATGCCTTCGCAGTCACCAGATCTCAACATAATTGAACACTTTAGGGAGGTTTTGGACTGGCGTCTTAGACAGCCCTCTCCACCATTACCAACACCACCACCACAAAACACCAAATGAGGGAATATCTTTTGGAAAAACTCTGTTCCATCCCTCCAGTAGAGTCCCAGAGACTTAGTAGAATCACTGCCAAGGTGCACTGAAGCTGTTCTGGTGGCCTGTGGTGGATCAACACCTTACCAACCCTGTATAGTATAAATTATTTAAAGAATATATAGGGTGGGCTAAAGCCAATGTCATAATTGGTAGTAAAAAGTAATTTTTTTTTAACAATGTCAATCTCAGAACTCACCAGCTTTGTAGATTCTGGTGATTTCACAAATGTCTGCATTGGAGCGTGATGAGAGGATCTCAATCAGACAAGCTTCATCAGTTCCTGCGCCCTAAAAAAAACAACACATATAAAAGCCTTGTAAGACATTCAAAGAAACACCTGCTTCATAGAGTAAAAGTGGTGAACATTCATAGGTCAACAGCCATGACTCAGCCCTCAACTTGTCTGGCCTTGGACTTACAGGATTTTCTTTTTTTCGCTCTTATTTTCCTATTACATCACGCAATGCGGTTTGGACTACAAAACCAAAATGTAAGTATCTGCTGAGAGAGCAACTCGAGCTTCCAACCTTTATAGCCTCTCTGAGTTGAGATGCATCAAACTGGGTAGGGGTCATCAACATGGCAAGAACCAGTTTCTCAAAGTTTCCAGTGAGCTCAGACTTCAGATCGTGGAATAAATCCTAACAGGAAAAACAAAGAACAAAAAAAAAAACATGAGAGCAAAGTCAGCAAAAATGTAGTTGCCATATGAGGTCAATAATTACAAGGCATGAAACAGCAGCATGAATTTCAACTACAAAAAAATCTAGATTAGAAAACATACCTTCCCATAAGTTGTTTTATAGGCTGCAACCATTGGAACCCTCTGCTTGTTGCTACGACTTCCCAGAAGTTCAATAATGGCGTTTTCATCAGTGCCTGTGTAAAGACATTTTCAGAATCAATTTATGTGTTAAGTGACAATACATCTGATGGGTTTAGCATATTCACGTAAACATCGAATACTGACCAAAACCCTTCATAGCTTTTCGAAGAACTTCAACATCCCTCAGTGGATCGGCCCCTGGAAAGTCTTTAATAGATCCCCTGAACCCTTTCTATAAAAACAAAAAACATTATAAATAAAAACACAACACGATAAAATATAGAACAGTTACAAAGGTAGCTGTATGTGCAGTGGAACAGAGTTTCAGAGAAGTCCTAAGACAAATGCCTCTTACAGAAATGGCAGGTGCCTGAGGGTTGGACGGAACACCACTTCCATATCCAGGCATAGAGGGGTTAGTCGCTGGGGCTCCAGGGTAACTTGGCATGGGCTGGCCTGGGGCAGGACCCCCTGGGTATCCCTGCTGAGCTCCAGCTGGCTGCAGACAGAAAAGAGCTGTAAGTCCATGGTGTCAAACTTCATACAAAGCAAATAAGGTTCAAGTAGGACTGGTGAAGATAAGGTGATTTAAGCAAATGAGAGATTAATCTTAAGTCAGTCCATATGTTATCAGTGACGTGGCACTGTGACAAAAGAATGTATGTACCGCTCCATAGCCACCTGGTGCTGCACCCCAGCCTCCACCTGCAAAGAAAGTATTGACATAACACTGAAAAAGCAATTCATAGTAAGAAATATACATTATAATAATATAATAATAATAATAATTTTACATTAATATACATTATTGTAATTTTTGGCTGCATTTATAAGAATATACTGCATATAAATCCCCATGACACAAATCAACATTTTGGAGCCTCACCTGCTGGAGGCATGGAGGGATAACCTCCTGCTCCAGGCTGTGGTTGGTATCCTCCTGCCTGAGAAGGGAAGCCTCCAGCTGCTGGAGGGAAACCACCGGCCTGGGGAGGGTAGCCCCCTGCTGCTGGAGGGTAACCGCCTGCTGCTGGAGGATAGCCACCTGCTGCGGGAGGGTAACCGCCTGCCTGGGGTGGGTAGCCGCCTGCCTGGGGTGGGTAGCCACCTGCCTGGGGTGGGTAGCCGCCTGCCTGTGGGGGATAACCGCCTGCCTGTGGGGGATAGCCCCCTGCTGCCGGTGGGTAGCCGCCTGCCTGGGGGGGATATGCCCCTGGTTGAGGTGGGTAGCCCCCTGCTTGTGGTGGGTATCCACCGGACTGAGGAGGGTATCCTGGGTAGCTCATCTTCAGAACCTGGAGGTGACATGAAGTTATGACTTGTTACTTTGACGTATGAAGGCCAGCAAAGGGCTACTTTTGAACACAGGACAGAAATTCAGAGTTTAAATGTTGATCCTTTCCCATAAACTGCTCCAGTGACAGTACTACAAAAGCCCTAGAGGTACTGGGATGGAGGTTGAAAATGGAGTGTCAATGGTCAACATAACAATTACTGGTATGACTACTACAGTGTGTGTGCCGCATTCATTCAGACTGTAAACAATCAACAAACCCAAACAAGAATGTGTCAAAGGGATTTTAGTTACCCAGCTATTTGCTCAAAATGAGGTAGTTCAGTGTTATAATGGTATCTAAAATAACATTTAGACATCCTAAAATCACAAAACTCTATCTTACATCAGCAAAAATGCCATTAACAATTTTTCAGACAGTGCTTTATAAATGACACAAACTGATACCCAACCCTGCACCCATTAGTGTAACCCTAATAAACTGCTTTACCTTCCACCCACAACTTCTGAAAGTTAATGAATAAGCCACAACTTTAGACAAGGATGAGGTCCTTCTGAGTTTCTTTCTGATTCACTCCACACACACAAGGCTGTTTGACCAATTCTCTATAATGACGACAGAACTCACCACTTCCATCTGCCTAGATCTTTCACATATGATACGCCGTGCTCACAGCTTTTGATGAAGTTCAAGTTTCTCTTCCCCTTTCTCGGAAAAACACTGCATAATTGCAAACTAGCAAGGGGACCCAAACATGTTTAAATTACACATTAGGGATCCCTAATGATCCTTCTGGTGGGATCCCATCTATTTGCAGAGCTGCTGTTGAAATGACATGATTGTTTAGGTGCCTCAGTGTCATTAAAAAAAGCAAAATACTAATTACAGCTGCAGGTCTGTCCGCTGTCATTAACCATAATCTGTGAGTGGAAATTCACTTTGTTTATATGCACACAAGAAACCAGCTACTGGGAGAAAGCAGATAACACAAAGGTACAGGACACGGTTTGGCTCTATTAACACAACTTAGTTATTTACATGCAAACAAAGACAATTCAGCTGTAAAACTCAAATTTCTTTAGTGCAAGTAGTAGGAAAGCAGTAAAAGTTTAGGTTTAATTATTCTGTTGTTTTTTTACGTTGACTAACAGGCTGGGTGACTTCTTGGAAGGGCGTTTGATTGTTGACACTCCCCTCCTAAGTTTCCAGCCCTCTCCTTTGGACCCTTGAAGCACTGGTGAGGCTTTTAAGTGTAATCGTAAATACCACCATCTCCATCACAACACAAACTTAGGACCCCAGGATTGGTGAAATACGAGTGGGAAAGTCTAAGTCCAGATTGATTTAAACCTGACATAAAATAAAAATCTGGCATCTTGCTAGCAGTACTTACACCTGACTGTTTTTCCTTCGTTGCATTTTTTTCTAACATACGAACGAGTTTTAGAATTATTTTAATAATATCCGTCACATACGTATTTCATTAAAAAAAAAAAAAAAAAGATTTTCCACTGTTGTTATATTCAATTTGTACACTTAATGACACGTTAAGGCGCGAATGTGTGCACATTTTCACCTCTTGCTCATTTTTACGGAGAACACTGGAAAGCACCAAAATCTACTACAGCATCACAGGCCCGTGTTTTCCCAACTAGCTACAACCAAAATCTTTCACAGTAACGTTACTCTTGTTTATGCCTACAACAATAAAGCCTAATCTTACTATATAAAAAGGACCAAACGCTATCAAGCCTAGCTAATGTTTAATTTCACTCCGACATCCTTCCAGGAGCTTTTATCTACCCTGCGGTCCGTCAACGTTACATAATACTCCTGGAGGAAGTTACTGTTTAGCATTTAGCATCCAATATGAACACACACTGGGAGAAAGGACTAACACGTTAAATAGATACAGTTAAGAGTACCAGGAGGCCATTTTTAATACTTTTAAAATGAAGGCTGCTCTACGTTTGTTACTGTCAAGCTCGACACCGGCTGTGTCTGTTTAATTGGGCGAGGCTAATTCCCTGCATTCCTCGGGCAGAGAATCAGCAAAACAGTCGGCGCAAATCCTATTAAAGTTCCTTGCTGAACCTCGCTGTCGCCTGTAACGCGGTGGAGGATTAGTATTTCACGGGCTTTTACAGTCCAAAAGAAAAGCAAAAAAAAAAAGAGCTACTGGAGTCACTTACTTCTCAGACACGGGCTTCAGATCCAGGAAGAAGACGAGCAGTGAGCGGCAGAGTAGTTGCGAGGTGGGGCGGGTCCTCAGTATTGTTTCCGTCCTGCAGTCAATAACCTTTGCTCGGTAAAGCGGCTGATGTTGACTCAGTGGGCCGTGCTGTCATTTTTTCCCCACCGTGGACACTGGGATATTTGTTTCCAAGTGATTAGATTTGTGTTGTGATTGTGATTCTGTGGATATTTGTTAAACAAGAATTTTTTTAACTAAAATTCTATAGTTTTCATATAAATGGCCAACGTTGGGTTAGGTATGTGTGCACATATTTGCTAAGGAATTTGACTCCGGTTTTTAAGTTGCTCTCAATGTATGTACACAGAATAAGCATAACTAAACAGGAAAAACAAGCTCAACAAATAGAGTGCAAAGGATGCTGAAATAGATATTTACATGCAGGTTTCTATATGTACTTGAAGTAGGTGGATATGACAGTATAAACAGTATGCACAGCATGGGTAGATGTGTTTGAATGACTGTATTTATGTTTTATATTTGTTTTTATATTACTTAACTACATCTTTAGGATTAATCATGTCTTTAAAGCCCCTGAAAACTTGGTTTGAAATCTTAAAGAACCCCTCCAGCCATATAAAAATACTTATATTTTGTGTCTCATAGGATTTGTTCAGTGGAAGGGCAGCATAGAGCGTGTTTTTTAAAGCAGGGGCCAGGGCCACCAGGGGGTGCCAGGTGCCTCAGCTGATTTTGAGGGAAGGTGAGGGGGGAAATGCAAAAAAATAAATAAATACTGAAATCTTATTTGCCATGCCCATTTTTTAAATTGACTGACAGTCAAAACAACACTTATCACACAAACTGTCAGTGTTGGTCTTAACCTGCAGCATTATTTCACATCACATAAAACAACACGTCTCATCATCGCATCACAACATTTAATACAACATACACACACTGGAAAACATGCCTTCTGAGCCGACCTGTGCAGATTAGTGCAGTTTGCTCATTAGGTTTATTGCACTAGCTATAAAAGATCCCTTATAGATCATTTTGTTTGCCAGAGTTGCTCTGTAGTGTCCCCTGAGGGGAGCAGTATAGAGGGAGTGATTAGTGTCACCAATGATGCAACAAACTTTCCTTTGTAGAGCTGTGCTGTAAAGGTCATTCAATGGCTTTTGTTGGCGGCCTATTTTCTTTCCTGCTGTTTTGACAATCCTGGCTAGCTTGTTTTTCATTAGTGTTAGATATCCATACCAAACAGAGATATTAAACACAAGAATACTCTCTATCAGGCTGACATACACTGTTTCCAAGATGTTATGGCTGACCCAAAACCCCTTCAGTTCCTAATTGAAAGCAGTCGCTCAATTTGTCACCCATGTATTTTCCTAAAGAATTGACAATTTCCCACTGACTGACCACAAAGTGTAAGCAATGGGGATGGGTATAATAGCATATAGCTGCTGCTCTGCAGTGTCATCTCGTTTGTGTACACAGAAAATATAAGCAGTGATAAAACACAACCCTGACAATTTGATGTGTTCAAAGTGAAACACAAAACGAACAATGGATCGTATAATCAGAATCTTGTGACATTTATCCAATAATTTATGATTATATCCTATTGCACCAAATATCCTTACCATTTTCAATAATTTTATTGAAATGATTCTGTAAGTTAAAATGATCTGAATTGAAATTTACTTTTTAAAATGTCACTTTTTCCATAATAATAACAATAACATTTATGATAATAACATTATGTGTTCATAAAAATTAACATAGTTACACAAACACTGAATTGAATGACAATAAATACCTAGTTTTCTTTGTTGTTTGTTTGTTTTGGAAATTGTGGAATTTGTTCTGAGATTTTGGGAATGATGTTTCACTAACTAAACACTAGATGGCAGCAGTCTACTTGTGGTCAGGACGCGCCTACAGCCTGTTGGCCTTCCAGTATAAAAACAACAACTGATTTTCAGTGAAGAAATGAACCCCTGGTTGGTTTCCTGTCTGTCTAACTGAGCACCATAAAGTGGGGCTTAAATAAGCATGTTATCTTTTCTCATTTTATTGCTGTGTGTGATTAATCTTAAATCTAATGATGGAAACCTTTTATTTCTATTTATTTCTCCCTTTACTGTATCACTGCAATCAAAACCGTCATGGCATTTAAAAAAAACAAAACATTATATTGTAGGACTACATCAGTTTTTGTCAATAACATAACAAAACATATACTAGTAGCTGTACTGTTCAAATATAGTAGCCCACTGTACAACGAGGGTCTTCCTCGGATATACTGGCTATTGTAACTAAATATGTAAAGAATAAGTAAGCATAAAGATGTAAACCCATGTTGGACCTCCTATTCGCTGTGACGCAACCCAGAGCCCTGGCCGGAGCGCGCCTCCAGCTCCCCACTGGCATTCAGGCTTTTGCGCTTCATGCTTCCACTGCGCGCTCCCCCCGTGACTGTTAC
This sequence comes from Morone saxatilis, assembly GCF_004916995.1. NCBI lineage: Eukaryota > Metazoa > Chordata > Actinopteri > Moronidae > Morone > Morone saxatilis. The sequence continues at coordinate 8,379,409 of NW_023339651.1, read as the reverse complement.
TGGGGTCCTTCAGGGCTCCCCAGGTGAACACAAGGATCACACCCATCCAGTTGGAGCAAGGGGATGACTGAAAGAAGTTGTGTAAACCAGAAAATCCGGCGGTTCTGACGGTGCAGTCCTCCAAAACCAACATGATGTCTGCTATAGAGACTGGTACCCCTGTGTACCAACCTGCACAGCTGCTCAACTGGGTCTATATGTCTTTGCAAGACACTCAGAGCGGCGCTTTTGATGCGTTCAAAGCCGAGTCGGACACTTCTCCTCAGGACATGAACAGCTCCAAACGCAGCGCAGCTGATCTGAGCTCCAACTATCTCAACAACTTCTTCCATCTGAGGAGCGAGGTAGACTTCATGATATGTTACGCGCTGATAGTAATGAATAACACTTTGCATGGCAGCTTACAACAGTTTTTTTTTTTTGCTGCATGACAAAAATCTCTCTCCTAAGATGTCCGTGAATATTATACCCGCGTTTCATTCCAGGTTATTTTTGTTGCCCATACAGTAAACCTCACCTGCATGCCTTCATTGGGTTGCACTGTGGTCAGTGGGTAGCACATGAATATGTGTTTTGTACCCTGGTATAGTGCCTGAGTGTGTTCAGACTGTTCTGGTGTCAGTGTGCAGCTGCAAGAGGAATGGAACTGGAATGGCAGGTTGAGAAAGAGCTCTCACAAGGTTTTAAAAATGTTTGAGTTCACAGTAGGCCAGCCTCTGCCTGGCCAGTATGTGGTGTTCACTCAGTTGGGGCTTGGTGTTGCTTAATTTAATACTGACACATTTAGGAAAAGTAGGAAGAATGGACGTAAATCATAAAAAAGTGAGTTTTGGTTAAACTAGGGGTAAATAAAAACAAACATTTGCTCTACGTTTAACTTAAACTAACAAAAAAATTATATACTGTAATTGCACACATCCCCCAGACATGCAGTGATTTGATGCAGATCATTACCCACTGCAAATGTACACATGCATCTGATCACAATTCTCTTTCTGTGATGCCTCAGGGTAAACAGCCAGTGTCTTGCTGGCTGGTCTTCTTCATGTTTGCCCTGCGGTGCCATAGCACCCGTCTCCTCCAGAGGCACAATGATGCTGATTGTGCTGTGTCAATAGAACAAGTTAGAAGAATGCATGACAAAGGCATTTTGTTCTGACGAGGAAATGGACACTATTGGCCCCACAGCGTAAATGCAGCAAAGGCAGCACATCTGCAGAAAATGAAATAATGTCGGCTACTGTCAGAGAGCCAAACAGATGAATCAATCAGGGTGATGGACTGACATGCTGGCTGAAATGCTCTTTTATTGCAGTCACGACAATAATCGTCTGTGTTTCTGTGACATGAGGGATACTTCTGTGTAGAGCTGAAACGATGCATTGATTAATCGATTAGTTTATTAGCACATTAATCAAGAATAATTCATTGTTTCATTCATTCATACGCAAATAAAAAAATGTCAAATGTTTTCTACTTCCATGTGAGAATATGCTGCTTTTTCTCTGCTTTATATCATCGTGATGGGCCTTTTATAGACTACATAAGGGATTAATCACCAAATGAATCAGTAATGAAATAATTATCTTATCCTTTTTTTCTCTGACAGGCCCTGAATAACAATTTCTATAAGAGCTCCTCGCCCTACGGGTCCCTGAACAACATCGTGGATGGCCTGAGCTCTCTGGCGGACCATTTCTCAGACCTCTCCCTATCCCCCGAGACACGCAAACCCAGCAAAAGGCCGCCGCCCAACTACCTGTGCCACCTTTGCTTCAACAAAGGACACTACATCAAAGACTGCCCTCAGGTGAGCCAGTCGGTGAGGTTGTACATCAGTCAGGTGCAGGTACACACAGGCAGCAGCCTAAACTGAAACAGCTGTGCAGTTTGTGGGCCATTTTGAGCTGTCTATCAAATGCATAAACATGTTTTGAAGAACATATGAGGTGCTGTCTGATAAGGAGGGAATCATTAAAATCTGATTCTCAGTTCGAATCCATGTGCTTCCTCCCAGTTATAGATAGACTATTCACCCCCTTTTTAAATGGATGGTATTAAAACTACAAGTTATAAGTTTGAGTGTTATGTTTGTATTCTTTTTTTCAGTGTGAAATAGATTCCTCAGCACATATTTGTGGTAGATGTACCACCGCAGGTTGGTAATGAGCAGCAGATGCCCGATTGGATCTCTGAGCTGGCCTTAATGAAAGATGATAGGTTACTCTGTGAAACTAGGCACGACCTCTACTCCAAACACGAAAGAAATATGGCCGATGCTTTATGCACAGCTGCGGTTTCCCATTGATCATGTTCGGAGGGAAATGCCTGACATTTGTTAGGTATAATGGAAATAATCAAATGACTGATGGACAGGATGTGTCCACGAGGCGAGGTAGCAAAACGTAGAAGTTCTAATAGCTGGGAAACCTTTACTGGTCAATTATATGAAGGAGTCAGTAAAGTGTAATTGCTTCCTTTTGTGAGGCAAACAGAGGATTTAATAGTGTGAAAGCTGCAACACGCACCAATAACTCCTTCTAGCAATATTAGTCTTTTCTGTGAGTTTTTGAGTTTTTTCAGAGGTGAAGACTGTCCTAACGAATATGTCAGAACAGCTACAGCTGTCAAATGTCATCATAGGAAGTAAGTGTCTAAAACATAAAAAGTTGTTGGTGCAAGAGATCAATTAATTGGGCTATAACATTTAAACATTTTAATTTCCAGCACAGGTAGCCGCATTTCTTTCAGCCTGTTGAATTCACGCCATGTGGGCTTGGATTTTGGGAAATACACTCATTTGCTTTTCTGCTGAGAGTTAAATGAGAAGATTGATACCACTCTTACGTCTGTGTGGTAAATATGTTGCTGGAACCAGCCGTCTTTTGGCTTAGCTTACCATAAAGAGTGAAAACAGGGAGAAACAAATAGCTTGACTAGGGAAAAAACCTTACCAAGAGAGTGACTTGTCTGATTTTACACTAATTTGCGTATGGATTTAACACATTCAATTTTATGTGTTAATTAGGGTGCATTAGAGGTGTTGGCAGGCAGATTTTGTCACCTTTGGATAGAGCCTGGCTGGCTGTTCTTCCAATGTTTCCAGTATATATGCTAGGCTCAGCTAATCACCCCCTGGCTGTTTGATGTAAGAGTGCTATCAGTCTCCTCATCTAACTCTCTGTAAGTAAGTATTTCCTGTAACATTTATTTAACTAAAAATCAAGGAGCAAAGATGTAGGACGAGTCCATCTATCAGCTCGCAGTACAAATACTTAATTACTGTACTTTTCTTTTTAATTACTTTTAGCTCATTTTTTACACAAATATCTTTCTACTTCTTGCATTTTCAAAATAGGCTCGTAGTTTTAAAGCATTTGAGGGGACATATCGATTGCTATTATTCTTTTTTTTGCATCATTGCACACCTTCCCAACTTCAAGACCAGTCGTATGACAGATGTAATGTGCTGAAAACATAAAAGATATATTGACGTAACAAGACCAAACAGATAAAAGAGGGAGACTGAACTCTGTTTGAAGTTTCAGTTAGCTTTGCACAGAAACAGCTGGTAGAAATGTCCTTCAGAGAAACCCAGAGAGTACTCTATGCTTTTATATTTTGAGTATATTTCAGAGCCTGTACTGCACTTTTACTTGGGTAAAGAAGTTGAATCAGTAGTTGAATTAGTAAATAATGTGTGCCATCATTAAGTTCTTGGCCCACACTTGCATTACTCTCTTCTCTGTTCTCTGAAAGCTTGTCACCTCCATCACTACCAGCACAGAGGAGATTGGTGCGGTTCAGCAGTCAACACAGACAGCGGAGGAATGTGAGGAATTTGGAGAAAATCATTTGCAGTGAGCTTATAGCTCTTAACATTTTCACATCTGTGCACACCTGGACAGAAAAAAGGGTGTGACTGTCGGTCCATCAGTTACAGAAATATCCCCCGCTATTGGAACTTTCAAACGCAGCTATTGAACGAGTTTCTAACTGTAAAACCAAAACTTTGGCACTTATTTCTGAGTATATGTCAGTCTGCGGCAAAGCACTGCAAAATTATGTTATCTTATTAGCAGCAGTGAGTTTCTTTGGACTGTTTGTTGTAGGCTTCGATAGCTGACTGGCTTTGTGCTGTTGAGCTGCAGTGGACAGGAATCAAAGAATGTCACGGCTCAGTAAGATGAGAGAAGCACACAGGAAGTGTGTGTGCAGAGCCTTTAACAGCCTTTCTCTGGGTGGAATGGGGCCCATGTCAACTCTAAAAGTCTGCTTCTTTGATAAAAGAAACACACGGTACCTCTGTGGAAGCCTTAGGTGAGGAAAGATAATGAAAAAAGCGCCAGTTAAGGTGGAGCCCATGCATTTGGTCTGCAGCCATACTGAAATATATTAGATGCGCTTGGCCTGTAAGTGGTAAACATCCTGTTGACAGCATAGTGCAGAGTTGGGTTACTTGCTTCAATCGAAGGTTAAGACGTCAAAGGATTACTCCGAGATATTTATGATTCTTCTTTGCAGCCACGCCCCTTAAAATGTGCAAAATCTGGAAACCATTTCTGCTGGCTGGCTCTGGCTGCCGCACCGCCCTGCTTTAGAAAGATGATGTCAGATTTTATCATGTGTTGCTAATATTTCAGATCCAGTGATTGTGGAGCCGTTGTCATGACAAAAGGCCTCTTCAGTTAAAGCTGAGCTGAACGTTCTTCTGAAGAACTTTGAACAAACAGCTTTTTGTCTTGTTAGCTGGAATCTGAGGCATTTTTAGCTTTAGATAACTGAAATAAATGCTGCTGGTACATTTTTGATGTCTTACTGTATGTTGGTTTTTTTCTGCAAACCAACTTGCCATTAAATTGGTGTTCTGGGTTTTAAAAGTAGCAAGTTTAACACCTTTCACCCTTTAACCCAGTGTCACATTTTAATGACCCCTTGCCAATTAAGTAGCTGAACCTGGTAACTGTAAAGAGATTGCCCAAGTGACCGTGTGCTGACAGTAAATGCGTGTATGGTGGGAAGAGCCTGGGCTAAATAAGGAGGGCATTGTTTCTCCAGTGGGGCTGTGGAACCAAAGGTCAGGAAGTCAGGCTGTATTGTTCGCTCAGCTCTGCTTGGCTGCAGTCATCTCCGTCTCTCTCTGTCTCTGTCTGTGCAGAGGAGCGGCTGTTGGACACTCATTTGAAGGGCCAGTGAGCAGCTGCCCAGAGATGTTTGCATCCAGAATGTGTTTTTGGAAACAGTGTGTAGCACAGGAAGTGAGTGTATGTCTTTACAGTTACAGTTTAATCATGATTAAATGGAGGGGAAAAGTCTGCTTCGATAATTACTTTGGACAGAGGAACCTTTGATAGTTGCAGAGGCTTATATAAAAGATTTATATTTGGTCTTTAAAGGCGGAAACAGATATTTTTAGTTCTAAGTTCTAACCAGGATTTCATCCCATGATTCAATATCCTCATATTTTGTTGCTTATCATTAAAGGAAAAGTTCCCCATTTTAACAAGAAATAAGCCATTAAGTAACCCGGCTAAAATGGTGATTTGTCCATTTACATGATCAATTATTGAGCTTTAAAGGAGATACTCTGTAGATTTTTTTTGTCATCCTTGGAAAGAGTCTGGCTAGGTATTTCCCTCTCTTTCCAGTCTTTGTGCTAAGATAAGCTAGCTGGCTGCTGGGTGTAGCTTCATATTCAGTGTACAGACATGAGAGGGGTATCCACCTTCTTATCTTACTCAAATAAGTGTATTTCCCAAAATGTCCCAAAAATTCCAAAGCATTAGCATCAGTAGGCTACTTACCACATATTTAGTCATCTTCACATTTTTATTGAGAACATTAATTGGGAAGTAATTTGGACTCACTATAACAAATACTTTGTTAACCATAAAGTTATGTATTTTAAAATTATACCTGGAGTTCAGGGCAATACCTATTAATAGGCAATTATGATATATGACAAATTTGCTGAGGCACAATAATAAGTATTTGTGTTTGGGGGCGCTATATAACTTTTTGGGATTATACAAAGTTTCAGTTCAGTTCACTTAATCCTACACACCGAGTTTATTATAGATAACTAAAACCTAAAACTATAGGTGTGAAAAATATTTTAGATAACTTAAATAAAAATATGAAGTTGACAAAAACAAAAATTATCTAAAATACAGGAAATGTCAATTTGGTCAAATCTTTCAACATTATATGGTACAAAGTTTATTAATAATATCTATTCTGAACTTAAATACTCCATATTATACATAAAAAAGCAATTAAAAAACCTGCTCTGGAAACTGAAACTTAACTGTATTGAAAAAAAAAAAGAAATAAATTCAAATAAAACCTAAGGAAAAATACAATACTATGATAACTCTGCTACACAGTGAACCTTTAAATGAAATATATCCTTAATGGATTGTTTTGCACACGTATGGCTCGCAAGTAGTCTACATTTTATTGAGTAGGGAGTGGTATGAAAGATGATGTTATTTCTAATTAGAGACATGTGTGACTTCAAAATATGTTTTCCCGATAAAGAAGCAGTGAGAAAAGTACACAACTTACTCACAGTGCAACACTGACTATAACTGCACAGATCACACAGTCATCAAACTCATTGTTGGGTTGCTAGCAAGCTCCTGGGAACTTGAGAATCCATTTGACAAGACAACCCGGCATCACAAAGTTTACTACCCACACAGCAGTCTTTCTGACTCTTACTCAGCTGTGTTTAGAACTGAAGTTGGGAATATTTTTCTGTTGCATTTCATGTTTGTCTGCCAGCCCACCTGCCCCTGTCATTCACCCTTTGTGAAACATAACGCCAGTTTACAGTTGTACATGCTGTCAACTTGACCACAGCCAGAACTGAAGCTCAGCCGCTCTCTCTGGTGGAACAGAGTGTGTATTGGTAGATAATCATCCTTCTACGAAAGCAGTGCTGCATGTGAAATAGCTGCTGGGGAGTACAATTTCTGTGAATATGCGTGAGGAAATCTAGTTCAAAGGCTGTACATGCTCTGCACAGGGGGCTTGATATACAGGAGATATCTGCAGAGCCATGTAGGAACATAGAAAACCAATCGTTTGCTCTTTGGCCTCCAGTTGTTTTTATCTAATCATATTTGTTTTGGAGAGAAAGGCTGCAGAAGGATTACAGCTTCATATACAGTAACTGTGACTTAACTGTCATAATAATCCAACAACAGTGTGTCTGTCAAAGTAACCCTTCAGACAAAGATGCAGAAGTCAAAAAGTCAAATATTTAAAGGACCATTGAAGTTGCAGATTTCAACTAACCGAATACCGCTTGTGTTTGGTTTGTCTGTCCTGGGCTTCCGTAGAAATGTGGTTCAACCCTCCTGGAGACAACTGATTTCACAAAATAATGAAAAGTATCAAGTTAACAGAGGAGTCTTTGAAACATAGGAGGCTTAAACTGCCTTCACATAACATAGCTAACATACATAAACAGATAGGCTAACTTTAGCATTGGATTTAGCTACCTAAGTTTGCTAAACTATTTAGAAAGCTGGCACTAGAGTTGTTCCAATACCAGCATCCCGAATTCCTCTGATACTGCCTAAAATGCAATATTAGTTATCAGTGACTATATGTGCAAACCGATCTTGTATCACATTATGATTTTTATTTTACCTCCCCTGCCTGCATGTTACATACAGTTGTTGTCTCATTAGTTTTACTTTGAAAGGTCACCGGCAACCAAGGTCAAAGTTTAAATAATTTGAACTGAGCACAGAGCTCGGTGGTGCCTCTGCCTCGTCACGGCTCTCCCCATAGGAAAACAATGGCACAGCCAGCGCAGAGCAGTTGATCATGTATGGGGGCTTTAAACGCTGTGGATTTCAGTCCAGGCATTAATGTACTGTTTTGCTTTGGTTACAGCTGGGCTTCACCCTGATACTGTGGGGGTCCAATACAAATTAAACCCAGCGGGAGAGGGAAAGAGAGAGAGAGAGAGAGAAAGCTGTGGGTTTGTCACTGTGGAGTAATTGACCACATGGTATCCAATGGGCTTGGTGTTGCTATGTTCTCCAGGATGAACGTCTCATGGGGGTATGAAAGTAGGGGAGAGAATGAATGAGGAAAGAGAGAAAAGGGAAGGAGGGGGGTGAGGATTTGGAGTGGTCTATTGTTTATCCTGATGGTTTCCAGATGATGGCAGAGGGAGTCAGCCAACCTCCTGGGCCTCTCTCACCAGGCTACAAGGATCTGGGCCAAGCTTATCTGCTTGCAGCCTTAAAATCTGGCTTTACATTGCTCTGTCCACTCTGGGGCTGATTTAACTTACACAACTGAAGTTATGGCTATTGGATGAGGATGAGTTGTAATGCACATAATGAATACATTTTAGAGCTATTTATTTTAAAACGAAACTCTTTTGTTACAGGCCGCAAAGATCTTGATGAAATATGAATCTGTTTTGAAGAAAATGTGTCTTTGTGAGGTTTTTACTGCCAAACAAATAAAAAGACAATGGAGCTTGGACCAAGCCTAAAACATCACGTCTTCACAGCCTGGTCAACCACTTTGTTCCAAACTGAAACATCTCAACAACTATTGACATTAAATTTGGGAATGCCATTCATGGTCCACAAGGGATTTATTCTAATGACTGGTTGTTGTTACCATGCAATTCAAATTTGTGGTTTAGAGTGAAATGTCCCAACTATTAGATAGATTGGCATAAAATTTGATAGGCTACAGACATTCACGTCCCCTTAGGATGAATTCTAATAACTTCGGTATTCCCTTAACTTTTCATGTAGCCCCACCATCAGGTCAAAAATGTAATTTCTTTAATACTTTGTGTTATAACCAAATATTCACAATGACATTTCCGTCAGTCATCGGCCCAATGTTAGCATGCTAACATGGTAAATTATGGTGAACATGATTATTATATCATGGTATTATATTATGGTGAATATGATGATAATTGCTATCATCTGTATATTAGCATTGCCATTATGAGCATGCTAGCATGCTCATAATGCTGCAGCCTCGAGAGACGCAAGCATTGCTGTTATCTTGTTTGAATACATTCCATTCCATTTTTGGCCACACGAGTGTTGCACCATTTTTTGCTTGTGCAATAGTTTGTGATGATATTATCATATTGCTGTTTTACAAAATCTGCCAAGTTGCATAAGATAACAAACGTTGTATAGGTGCATAATGGAACATGGTTCATTGCATTGAACATCATTTTGATTACTTTACACATTAATGTATGCATTAGATATATTGTGATATAAGTATTGTAAAATAATTCTCACTAGAATTGAGATATTGATCTCTGCCATATGTATATATTATATATTATGGTATTAGAGAGGTTTTTGTGGTGCCCCTGTCCCAAATATTGTTCAAATAAATATAAAAAATTATTCAATATTAAATATGAACTACCCAATTGCATCTTCAAGACAGACAGTGGAGAATACTCTTAGGTATGTTAAATAAACATGTTTCATGCGAGCAAAATGCTTGATGATGGATTTGTGCATTCTCTCAAACTTTCCTGCTTACCTAAGAGTGTCCATTCAATGTCGGGTCACAAGTGTGATTTTCATTTGTCAGTTGTCAGTGTCACATCTTTGATGGGACCGGTGGAAACTCCGGACTGTGCCATGGCCTTTGCTGCCCTGGGCTCCAGACTTTAGGTAGAGTTTGTTTTGCTTGTTCTCTATAGTGAAAGCTGTTTCCTCCCTCAGGAAGATGATGCTCCGTCTGCTCTCCCTGTAGGCGCTTGAGAAAGAGGGTTGCCATGAAAAGTGACCTCCCACAGTGCCTCACTGTGGCTGAATGATGCAAACACAGGCCTAAAAAATGCTTCACAGTGGTCTTAACAGTTAGAGACTTGGCTGTTGGAACCTTAAATGTGTTTTGTGAGACACATGTAGTCCTGGAAATGAATAAAATTATCTTGAAAAAGTTTTGAACCTGACATATGTTCCTGCTGTGAAATCAAAACAAGATTGGACATGCACTCCTCTGGTGGTGCAGATTCAGTCTTAATTTTGACTTGCCCTACTTTTCTCTTAATTTAAACCAGTCTTGTCGAGATGATTTCTTTGTGATGGGTTTAGGATTTTGTCATGTTATACAAGTGCAGAGTTCATCTGGGTTTTATTTCCTCCCTGCTAAGATCTTTGTGTCCTGATTGGTGGGTCGGAGCCAGCTGGGAGGGATGACTGAGAGCCTGAGGTATTTGTCCTATAGCAAGGAGGCCTCTCTCATTGGTCCCCCCACAGGCCGGGGCCTCCTTTATGGTCCCTCGGGAACACAGCTGGAGGGAGGGAGTTTGTTTCTAATGGGAAAGCTGAGACTCCTTCTTTTCTGTCCAACTATAAATTACACTTAACCATTACAATATAGCCCAACTTCCTTGAAATAAACCATTAAAACATTTCTGTTTTTCTTCTACAGCACAAGGAGTGCTACAAGAGATTTCTACTCTCCTTTTTATAGTTTAGATAAGATAAGAAAGGCTTCTTTGAAATGTAAAGCTCAGTCTTCCAGGGCTGTAAGTATTAATCAAGCATCAAAGCAAATGAGCTTTTTAACTTGTTTTGGCAGACACCATAAATAATCATCTCATTCCTGAGACAAAACTACTCCAGAAACTCTTGACCACCAACAGGGCTGCTATCACTTCCCGTTCTAATCACGCAGAGTTTTGAATTGGCTGCTGCCCAAAGAAACTAAATAGGTCAGTCAGTCTCCTCCAGTGAAAGGTGGTGAGAGGCAAAAGCCAAAATGTTTACACAATGGAGGTTAACACATGTCAAAGTTTTTAAGCATTTAAGTAACATAGTAAGCTTCAAGTGGGTTGCACGCAAGGTCAGCGTGTAAAACAATGTTGTCTGCTGTATATTTCTATTCAGGCTCGACCCAAAGGTGAAGGCCTGACCCCGTATCAGGGAAAAAAGAGGTGCTTCGGTGAATATAAATGCCCTAAATGCAAGAGGAAGTGGATGAGCGGGAACTCCTGGGCCAACATGGGACAAGAATGTATCAAGTGCCACATCAACGTTTACCCTCATAAGCAGGTAACAGTTCGTCTGAATGGCAGACTGAAGGAATCAGAAAACAGTTTAAGTCCATACAGACTCAAAAACATTTAAATGGGGTCTACTCACTGTTTCATATTCAACATATACAGTCAAATCCTCACAGAAAAACATTACTATACCTCACACAACATGCTTTGTGATTGCACATTGTCACAGTATATTTCCTTGTAGTTTGACCCTTAAGGCCAAAGGCTGCTTTATGTTTTCTCTACAACCCAAACAAACCAATTTAACTGTGGAAATCAAATCATGTGTAACTGGTATACAGGCATACTGTTGCAGGTAACATGTTTATATCTACAAAAAAACTTGAACATGCATTTTAAAATGCACTAACGTTTGATTTTATTAGTATTTTATGTAGCTATTGGTATGATAACACCAGACTGGTAGACTCAAACGTTCATTCTGAGATTTCTTGCAATTTATTAGTTACTTCTACCAAGGCTAACACTCTCTGTCCCATTTGTTAGTCTGTTATTTAGAGATCAGGATATCTTAACATGACTTCAGTGAAGTTTGGTGTTGAGTTATGCAATGGGCCAAAAGAACAAGTGGTTAATTTATGGTGCAAATAGTGTCACCATGTGTCATTTTTGGAAGTATAAGTATACATTTTTGGATGTATAAAACCTCTTAAAGACCACTGGACTGCCCGCTTGAGCGAGTTCTAAGTTGCTTAGATCGCCTACATAAATATAAATGTTTAAACTTTATCAATATGGACATGCTACACATCATTAGATCAGTTACATTCTCCACAATTCACAATTCACACAATTCCACAATCACCAAAGAATCAACCAAATTAATGATTTGTAACTGTAATATTCATACTATATAAATGGTTATAGAAGTGTTCTAAATGTTTAGAAAATTTTAGCTCCCTACATGATGTTCACAGTTTTAAACACCATTTTAAAGAATTCTCTGCACAGCCAAGAATATGATTCTGGTGTAAAAACACAAAATCCCTTTATTTTATCAAAATATTTTTTTATTTACTTTATTTTTAACCAGACATAGACACATGTTGAGTAAAAAAATTCTGCCTTTAATCATGTATTATTTGTGTGTAATTGTAGAATGTAATAATGTAACAATACCTTGGACTAACAGTAACAGTAATGATCTGTTTCTTTGTTCCAGCGACCTCTGGAGAAACCAGACGGGTTAGATGTGTCAGACCAGAGCAAAGAGCATCCGCAACACCTGTGTGAAAAATGCAAAGTCCTCGGCTACTACTGCCGCCGTGTGCAATAACTCCTCCAACGTTTTATCAAAAAGGGACAATTAAGTTAATGTAGTTATTTTAATTACTAAAAATACATGATAATAAGCTTTATTGTGCTGTAATGCATCTAACGGTTTATTATCAAGAAACATTCTCTCTGACACTGTGACTGTCAGTATAAGAGGTTCATTTTTCTACAGTATCACTCAGTGGAGAAAAGTACTTTGCATTTTTTTGGGTTCTTGTAACTTACTCAGATATCATTATGTGAATATCTCTCTCTCTCTTCAACTATGAACCTTAAAGAGCCCCTCCAGACACGTATTAAGACATAATACAAATGTCTGCTTGGAACAGTAATGTGTGTCTGATGTGCTTTTTTCATAAAAGTAATTTAAGTAAGTAATTTCCACATTAAAATCCTTTAAAAGGCCTCTACCTCATAAAAAAATCTCAGAATCTATGAATATGCATGTAGGCTATGAATATGAATATAATGAATAATAATTTTCCTGCTGGATACAAGATCTCTCCTACTCCACTGTAGTCCATTAAAGTCCATTCTCAGTGTGTTTGCACTGGTGGCTTCAAGTTTCTACATCACATTTGTGTAAGTTGCATACTGGACCTGAGGCCTGTTCCATAATACCATACCTACCATACATACAAAATAAGCCAAACTTATTTCGGTTAATCCGACTCATTTTCACTTGATTCGGTTCCATAAAGCAAATTCAACATAGTTCAAGCTCAGTTACTTTGGTAATTTATGCAGGGAAATTAACCCTGTCCGTTGAAGGCTAACTTTGGAATTATTATAGTGCCAACACAAATTGAATCTAAATTTAATTTAAAATTTAAAAATATTGTATGCAAAATCTGAAATTGTATTTCACAGATTGAAATTGAATCTTGTGGTTTGAAACTGAATTTAACTCGTATTGTTTTGCCATTCTGTCATGGCTGAAAAAACACCTGTAACTCACAGGTAAGTATATGCGCTTATTAATGTATTTAGCATTTCTTTATTTTTTTTTCGAGCACACGTGCTGAAATAAAGCCTTTCTTAGGTCTGATGACATGTAAAAGATGTGGTTACTGTGAGAGCTCCATCTTTACTTGTTTCAGTGTGAGCTCACAGCTGCTGCCAATGGTTCTCTTTTGCTTTGTTAATGGCAGAGCTTCTGTTTTATTTATCCATAATATGCATGATATCTTTCACAATTAATTTTATTGTGAGTTGAAGTAATATCTTTGGTCTGTGTTTCAAAGTCATTTCTTAAAACCAGACTTCATTTCTTGTGATTTGATTATATATATATTTTTTAACAGTTTAAGCCTGGTTCAATTTGTTAGGATTATTCAAGCCAGGCTTTTTACAATAAGACCCGCTTTTCTGAGCCAATTCTCTGGAACAGGCCCCAGGACTGATTTTCAAACTGTTTGGGATGTCACAAATCGTGCTTGTAGGCCCCACCCCTCAAAATCAGATTTTCAGTGAACACAGAGAAACATTCCACTTTCAGCAGATGAATGTGAAAACATGCTTGTAGTGTAAAACTCTGCACATCATCACACGTCATTCTAAACAGTGAAACTCAAACATCCAACTGTAGGAAAAAGAAATAGATTTTTGACTGGAGGGGGACTTTAAGAATCTTACCAACTGTGAATTAAGAGACTTTATGAAACAAAATTCATGTTAAAAGTTTCCAGATGAAGGATTCTCTTTTACATGTTTGTATATTCCAGAAATAACTTAAATGAAATGATGTTTTCTGTATAAAATATGCAACAAGTCTTTACTAAGAGGGATATGCAGTATTAATGTGTATCTGCATTATTATCTGTACTGCAGGGTACATAATTTTGGAATATATTTTTAAGCCATTACTTGTTGATTATTATTACACTTTGTGATGGAATATATTAGCCTACTAACATCTATTCTTTATATGCTATGTGCCTGTATTTCTGAGGACATATTTTAGGTAGGTTGTCGCTCCAAAGTCTTGTACACCAACACAATATGGTAGAAAATTGTAAAATTGTATTTTCTGAAAAATAGAATAAATTACAGCAGCCATATTTTGGCACCCAGTGCCAAGAAAGACTCAAAGTGCTTTTTTATGGGTCATAGGTTGTAATGTCTTATATGTAACATGAGACAAAAAAGAATAAAAATCTGAATGTACCAAAGATCATGAAGGATTAAGTGAAAGTTGCATGTGCATGTTGCTTTAGAGGCTTTTTGTATTTCAATTGTATTTCAAAATTGTGATGATAAATGAATATTGAACAGAAACGCCCTTTGACTTTTAACTGTTTAAGATGTGTGAAATGCCATTTAATGTGCCTTAGTTTGAGTGCCCCATGAGATTGATCCCTTGATACCCTAAAATGTTTTTGTATTAAAATATATTTAAACATGCTATTCAGTGTGTTCAAGTTTCTTCACTGATCTGTTCTCTTTGTTGTCTCTTGTAACAATTCAAGCACATAACATCATAGTTCTTAATTCATCCATGTGGCAGTATGGATTTGGGATTTTATAGTTGACAACTGATAATACCGCATCCAGATGTTCCACATTTTATCTCCCCACAACACAATTTCTCTTAATATTTTTTGAGCATCTGGTAAAATTTACTTATAGCAAAGCAAAAACAGATTTGGCTTCATCACCCTCTCATATACCACTGCTGGCAGAACCTAGAGTACGCTGTGTACTGTAGCAAATCCAAGCTGACCCCAAAAACGAAACATTTCCCCAGACAGGCCGCAGCAGAATAAATACTTAATGGAATAAGATCATTAGTCAGCTGAGGCTGATGAGGAAAACAGGAGGAGGCGCGAAGAATGACAACACTGATGTCATTCCTCAGCTGGTGATAAAACATTCGCCTTTTCCCAATAAATGGGCACGCCTTCGGTTCTAAAACAGCTTGATGTCAGCCAGTAGTTTAAGTGCAAAACTTTTCCTTAAAAGGAACAGCATGTAGGATTTAGTGGCATCTAGCTTTGAAGTTGGAGATTAAAGCGAACTGATGGCGTTTGAACATGGCAGACACTGTGGAAGAGGACCCGCTCCCTCTGTAGATAAAAACAGCTCATTCTAAGGTGACAGACACGACTCCTATATTCAGGTAATTTTTTGAAAACATACCTATGAATATAGATTCTCCTAAAAGGACCTTTAAAGCAGCTATAATGCATATTTTACACCAACAATGTAACAAATGACAATGTGAAAGGGTCACTCATAGTGATGAACCTACAGAGAACCCTCACCTCAATCTACAGCTCTTCTCTGCAAGTTTCACTTCATTGTCAGGCTGTCTGGACTGCAATTTTATGGTTTTGATTCATTCTCACGGCTCTCATAGATAGTATCGTTTTCAGCAGGCAGCTGTTTTCAGTGAAAAAGCTCTAAAAAACCCACAGCACACTACCTGCTCAGCACCAGACAGCAGACAGACACGCACACACACATCGAGCAGCTAGCTGATGCCAGATATTCCCCTCAGGAGTTGGATAGCAAAATCACAGCACAGATAAACGTGTTGATGGTGGACATTAACCTCACTCCAATGAAAATGTTGCTCCAAAACTGTAAATAAGAAACTGTTTGCTAACAAGTTTCTCACATGAACTTAAATAGTGTTATGTCAACTTTGTGTTCACAACTTGTTTCCGCTGCCAAGTGGCCAAAAATCAGTTACTGCAGTTTTAAAAAAGATGTAATACTGACATTTAAGTTCATGTAAACAGCACGAATGAGCTCACATATTTAGAAAAAAAAAGGACTTTATTTTAAGCGAATAAATGCCCCCTTTTTCAAACCAGTTTCAATGTATGTTAATGAATTAATAGCTCTTACAAATACAATAGTACCCGTCATCTTATTGCCTCCTGTCCTATAATACAAGTTCACATTTTATAGCATGACACAGTTAAGTGTCATGCTGTAAGGACCAACGCAGAGTGTGACTCTTGAAATAATGAGCAAAGAGAGGTAGCGCTCTGTGCCCTGACTGAAGAAAGAGACTCTTTCACTCGGACTCTCACATTGAAATTACAGCAGGAGATGAGACTACGGCCGTGTCCACCGCTCACATGGGAGTCTACTGGAGCTCTCCGCAGTCTGTGATAGTGATCTTCTTGGAGGTTCGCCCAGATTTTGAACCGAAAGACTCCACTTTCTTGACCACGTCCAGTCCCTCCTTCACGCTGCCAAAGACAACATGCCTGCCATCCAGCCTAAATGAAGAGAGGAGGTTTATTATCACTGCCCCCGTACAGTGAGACAATCCATGGTGCCCCCCTACTGGGTTGGACTCATGGCTTTTTGTTGGGTGATGCCACTGTTTTTGCAATGATTCTGCTATATTAGGCCATTGTTCAAATCTTCACATTATTTTTGCTGTCATGCCAAAAGACTGCAAGAATTCCCTGCTTCCACCGAGAAATGTATTCTCAGCGGGGTGGGAAAAAAAACCTCTGAAACAGCATTTCAAACAATAACCGAACACTACTGAACCCATGTTAAAAAAGGTAGAATAACAAAAGCCTTCCAAAGGTAGCAGAGTTTTAAGGTTGGATGGTATATCAGAGCTATTTACCTGGCTGGAATCTCTGGGACAGATTACTATTTTAAAATGAGTGTATTTATGAAAAGAAACTTGCTGATGGGAGATTCTGGTGGTGAGCTTGAGAGCTTTTCTGTTTGGATCCTGGGTAAGCTGTTGTGAATGGCTGCGCACTCTGCACTATGATTAAAATAAATAGGCAACAATACTCAACCTTAAAATATATAACATCGTCCCAGAGTAGCTACTCTCCATTTCCATGCCGTGTTGGATCCACCAAACTAACATTTTACTGAATGTTTCGAAGTTTGTGGTGTGCTGCCGTACACTGTCACCACAAGCACAAACAGCGTTTAGGCAAAATTCTTAGTTATTTGCTGTTGTTTGTAATGTTTTTTTTTATTTTTTATTTGCACAAGTTGTTTGGTGAAACTGACACTGTGTAAAAAAGGAGATGACAATTCTGCATACTTTAAGTATTGATGGGTCTGTTTTTGGTCAGTTTTGCTCATTGTGCAGGGTCTTTATCAAATTATCTGAGCTCTGTTCAGATGTTTCTTAGACCAGCCAGAAATATACTTTAAATAAGAACTCAATAATTTTGTGTTTGTCAGCACATACCATTCTGTTTTAGATGTGCAGATGAAGAACTGGGATCCATTGGTGTTGGGTCCAGCATTGGCCATGGACAAGATGCCTGTAATGCAGAATTTAAAACATTACTAATGTTATAAGTAACAGCAGCTCAACACAAAACATCTGCTGTCAAAAGGCCTGTTGAAGAAAACATCATGCAAAACTGGTCATTTAAACACTGTGTATAATGCTGCCACCTGGTGGTGAAAATGTATAAGACAGATCATGTTACAACACAGTATGCATTATGTTCATTACCACTGCAAAGGTATAATAGGGCACCTACAGCAGCCATGACTTTCATATGATCTTCAAAACTAAAAGAAGCATCCATCCTTTGTCCATCCAGCTGCATCCAGCTGCTTAACAAGCTCTGATCACATGGTATGAATTTAGGATTGTCTTGAACTTGATGTTTTATCAACTTCTCTTAATCATGCTTTTTAAGGTGACGATGTCTTTATGATATTTATGTTTTTAAGTCATATTATGTGCTGTCATGTATGGTTGCTGATGTTATTTTTGACATCTTCGGTGCTCTTTGTGCAAAGCTAATTCCCTCGGAGCAAGAAAACCACCAATACAGCAGCTTCTCAAGTGCAGTGTTTGATGCATTCGCACTGTTCTGTGTAGTGTCACACTGTCCCCACTGTGCTCTCAAATCTCATTAGACTCTGTAGTGATTGTAGTCAATGATGCAATTTGTTGCACCAAAGGAACAGGTTTTGTTGGATGGATACAAACTGAGTTGTCCTGAATTTATGAAACAAAATGGGAAATTCATTCTGCAACATTCCTGTGACATGATCCGCGTCTAAAATCTACTGACTCTCCCCGCACATCTGGAATATACCTCTGAAATCTGCTACTCCTCAAACTGAACGGGCATTTAAAAGCTTTGCACAAACACAACGGGATGATTACCAGGTCCGGTGTGCTTTAGTTTGAAGTTCTCATCGCGAAACTTCCATCCGTAGATAGACTTGCCTCCAGTTCCATTGTGGTTCGTGAAATCTCCACCCTGAAAATGAACCATATCACTGTAATTACACTGTAACAGAGTGCTGGACAACAAAAGAGACACAAAAGAAAAGCCTACCTGGCACATGAACTGAGGGATCACCCTGTGGAAAATTGATCCCTTGTAACCAAAGCCCTGTTCCCCTGTGCACAGCGCTCTGAAGTTCTCTACGAGAAAGATGACAATCCATACAGGTCAGCGGTTTCACCAAGTATTATGCAGTAACAACAGGGAATCCCAGCAAAAAAAGATTATCTGAATGTATGACTGGCTGCCTCAATAATCAACTAATCTTTTTTCTTTTAGGTCTGAGTATTCAATCGAACAGGTCAGAATGGGACCAAAGTATGTCTATAGAACCAGGAAGTATTGAAAGGTGACATTGAATCATGGTTCCCACTCTCAAAAAAGAAGTTTTTCTTGACAATACATGACAGCAGTTGTTCACAAACAGTAATTTTTGACCAGTAGGCCTACTATTGACAAATATAACTCCAGCAAATTGACACTTAACTACCGTTTTTCTCTCACAATTCAGCCACAGACCGAAAGCAACAGTTCAAATCAAACAGACTTTCCAGGACAACGTAGATTATTTCCAAAATGTTTGGTCATTTTAATCAATTTCCAGATGTTTCCCTGACTGGAAAACCAGCCTCTAAATTTCCAGGTTTTCCAGGATGTATAGGAACCCTGTGAGTGTCGGGTGAGATTTAAAATCTTGATTACTTGTGTTCTTTGATCAGAAAGTTCTTAATTGAAATCAATACAAAGGACTTTATTTACTGTAAATTTGTGCTTCTGTGAACTTTGGCTTCTTTTGCGAAAGGAAAGGCATTTTTATAGAAAAATATCTTAAAATAAGATATTATTTTTGACATGTGATTATTGTTACATGTCTGCTATCATAAGGAAATTCCCAAATGAGCTGTGGTTTTAATTAAGAAATCTTTCTGCCTGACTAAATAAATACACAGTGACAGATTTAATTCAACTCAAATAATCAGTCAGTCAAAGAAATCCTGAGACTATGAAGAGTCTCTTTACTTGAAGGCAGCCCTGTCATTATGCCAGTTTCTAACAGCAGAATGATTTTAAATAACACTCTTATGTTAAATAGCTACTTAATCTCAGATTAAGGTTCCTGAGGTCTGATAAAATAAGGATCTGCTTCTAACTTTATGTCTGTTTGGTGGAGACTGAAAGGCGTACACAGGGTGGAACAGACAAGAACAGACTTGCATTCAAGCTTACTTAAATGAAAATATGCAAGTATCAGCAAAATTGAGTAAAAGTACTCAAAAATGGTCCATTTTCACAATGCAAGCCAGCTAATCCAAGAGGGGTTTTAAAGTGTTTATTTTGCCAAGAAGTAGGGGAATTTTCTCCCATTTTTCAGGGAAAAAAAGAAGAAAAAACCCACTAAACTTGGGTATACATGGTTTTCACAGCACAGTAAGGTATACAAATAGTATATCATTAGTGTGTATGGCATCCTATAGCTGTCTGACAAATGCGGAAGGTATAAAATTGCATAAAATGGACAATACTTCAGAACAAAAGCATGAAACAGTCATTGGTTACCTGCAGTTTTTGGCACAACATCGGCGTTGAGCTGCAAAAGAAAGAAACAAAGCCTCAGGGTCAAACAGGTTAGAACTCAACGACAGTCAGTGAAGCTCACTGCAAGGAAACAGGAACTGTAGCTGTACATTCAACCAAAAGCAAACACGACAAACTGAAAGTAAAAATAATATGTGGCTGCTTTGTTTTTTTTTTTTTATCTCCTCACCTCAAAGGTTACCCTGCCGAGCGGCTGGTCGTCTGCAGCTATATCAAAGTACACCGTCGGGTTCTTGTTGGCAGCTGCGGGGCCGCTGCTGCACATGCGGGCGGCGGTAAACGCCAGAGAGCACAACTTCATTCTGTTCGTTAAGAGCAACATGTTCAAAGGATAAAGTGGCTCCGTTCGTCCTCTCGGCTCAGCTCTCCGCTAAAGTCACGCTGACATGTGAGAGACGAGGAAGTTTATCTGACACAGCCGGAAGTACACGCTCTGACAGCGGCGAGCGTTAACATCTCGCGAGATTGAACGCGATTACAACAATAACAAATCCCAAATGTATTTATTTATTTAATGTGTACAGTTTATTGTACCTACACATGATTGGTTACCAGTAGACTTCAAAATGGTCTTTTATTCCCCTTATGAAATTGTTGTTTATTAAAATTTTTACGAATGTGTTCAACATGTAATTAGCGCATAGCAAACCATCGATATTCCTTTTAAAATACATTTGCATAGTTTTACATACTTTAGGCTATATATAATATATATACACACACATATGGTTTTACTTCTAAAACGTCACTTCTAACAATTTTTTTTAAATAATAAAATTAAAACACTCTGGACCCAGGCATTGAATTAATATTTGTATCTCAAAAAGTATAACTTCTCACTTTGTGTCTCACACTGTGGGCAGCAGCAGGCTCATTCTGACATAAACTATGTGGCCATATTGTGGGAGTTCAGGAGTTACACACTGTCATTCCTTTTGCATCAATGGTATTAAAGAGGTTTGTTCAGATATAAGTTTGTGAGTGAAAAACGTAGAGCAAGTTTTTCTTGGGTGGGTGGTGTCGGTGTCAGCATCTAATCTTGAGTGGGTCCACTGAGTCCTGCTGAAAATGCCTGAGAAGCACAAAACATTGTGTAATGTGTTTTCTCTTCATTTCTTCACTTCCGTCTCGACAGATTGTATAATAACTGCCCAATTCCTCGCCATTCCCATGAGCAGCTTTACAAACTTTGTTGTACTTATTCTGTTGCGTTAATTAACGCGGGCTCATATCATTTCCACATATTGGCAAGCTGACCTCAAGCTATGTTAATCTAAATTTGACACCCACAATTTACACTTTCTGGTTGGATAAACAGCCTGTGGGAGTTAGGCAGGCCTAATTGTCAGACTATGATGCAAGTGCACAAAAGACAAGACCACAGCGACATACAGGTATCATCTGAATACATATTTATTAGATAAATATTAGGTTGTCACATCATCTAACTACATACAGTTCTGCAAGACTAAAAATCACAATTAGTTCCTTTATTTTCTGACCAGTTTAGAATATGAAATGATTGTACATACAATGTACACAATAGAGACAATGGCCACATTGCATGAATCACCTTAGATTGTATCATTTTTCCAACTGCTCATGATATCAAAAATTGTACAAACTATGGATTCGGTTACAATCTTCTGGACCCGCTCCTCCCACCGCCTTTCTCCCACCCCTCCAAAAACAAAAATTTTCTTTGTAACCTTGTTTTTTTTTTTCTTCCTTTTTTAGCTTTAGCACCTCAGAGTATGCAGGTGACAGACTAGAACACTTAGGCTAAATATTACATGTAAAACATAGCTGTCCCAGTTCCCCTAACAAAAGAGGTGAAAGTATATTACAGCGGGGGAACAAAATGCTGAGAGATACCCACAGACACTAACTAACAAGTTTCATTTTCCATATTCAGCCACTTCCAGTAGAGGGGTTGCAAGCTTTTTATTATTCTGAAGAAACAATGCACATTCCCAGGGAAAATGAATACATTTCTGTTCACATGTCTCTATATTCATTTACATATATACAGGCATCCTTGGGACGTTTGATCTAGCCTTGCCCTCAACGTCCTTTCCAGGCCAGAATGATGAACGTGCCCTTACTCTCTGTATTTTTATTATTTTTTATTTTATTTTGTTTTGAAACAACTTCCCCCAGAGAAATGGCCCTTTATTGTGATTGTGCATCTACAGATTCGGGGTGCTGCCTTAAACACCAAATTGGCTCACTCGAAAGTGAGAACAAAATATGAAATGAGAACGACTTCCATGGGATTGATGAAGAGTTTCAATTCAGATAGTTAAAAATGAAAAAGTGGCAGTGTATCGTTAAAACAGGGATTATTTGATGTCTCTTTGTGACATAAATATGAAACAACATGTCAGTGTGCCGAACTGGAACAAAATAATATTTCTTAAATGACGTTTAAAATAATGTTTACATAAAACCAGGTCGGTTAAATCAGCACAATGCTACAGTTGAAAGAAATTGGATTTCTAGCCTTACAGATTAATAAGAAAACCAGTACAAAATAATTTACCAAAAACAAAAGGGGATAAAAATGTATATGGTCTCGTGCTTTTAAAAAAAGCCACATTTTCTATAACAAAAATATAAACAATATCATGGATTTCTTTAAAATATGGTTGTGATATATCTTTAAAATACCACTGTGTATTGACAATTAGCAACAATTATGATATTCACATAGCTCACTAATTACACTGAAAGCCAGCTGATACCACATCTTTTTAAAACCATTACTGTTCAGTATCACTGATAAATGTTAACATAAACTCATGAATAGACAACATTGATCATTTTCAATCAAATACATCTGAGTGTGAAAGAAAACATTGCGTCAGAATGAGCTTGACATCTGAAAACTGAAATGATGTTACACAATCACCTCGAGCTGACGCGCGTGGGGGGGGGGGGGGGGCACGTAAAAATGGGACACCTGTCTGTAAACGACAGGTGTGAGACAGAGTGCACTGGGAGGAAAGTGACTAGAAAGCACGATGACCTGCAGGAAATAGCTTATGAGACATTTGGACTGGCTCCACCCACAACAAGGAGGCGAGACAGCTGTCGTATGCTGGTTACAAACAAAGTCAGTGGTTAGATGGGAGTTTGGGAGCATACGTGGTTAGGTTGGACGACTAATGATCAAAGGACAAACATTATCAAGATGATACAAAAATATTCACAATGATATTTACAGTACAATAGCATTTCTTAAAAAATAATACATTTGCATACTGAACAGCACTCTTCTCAAAAAGTGAAATTGAAAACAAATGTGGCAAAAGGTCTGCACCAATACTGCTTTAAAAACCACTTCTTGAACAGCAGTGATGGATAAACTGTATTTGTCCTCCCCCTATATCTTTGAAATCAATATGACCTCCCATCACACTGATATAAACACACACACACACAGTCACACACGCACTCTCAGTCTTACACGGGACCAAGCAAACGCAAACGTCTCCATTCTCATCCCTCTAACTTTGGTGATGTTGAGCAGTTTCCCAAAAGATTTATGGATAGTTTAATTATGCAGCAAGAAAAACAAGAAAACAAACAAACATAACACAGTATATCCAGCAAATACATGATAAATGTATCGCTGATATCAGCATTATCCCTTCAATGTTAGTGTTAAATAAATGATACTAAATCTGACAGAAATCAAAAACAAACGTACAAACAAAAGAGCTGTGGAAACAGCAACTGATAAAAACCACACTATCTTTTTTTTTTACCACTTGGAACAGCACTAGACAAGGGCTTGGCACACATGCACTTTGTAGACTACTTAAACAGCACATCATTTAACAGGGAGAGAGATGCAACGTTGCAAAAATGGTGACACGAGCGACACCGGGGCTCATGCAGAGCAGACGGCATGGAAGGAGTTGTAGCATGAAGCAATAAACGCAGCAGGATCGTTACACGAAACTCCAATTTCTCATACTGTACCTTTCGTTTCCATTAAAATCGCTCCTCTGTACAGGAGGACGATAACGCAGAAGTGCAGGTATGCTATACTTGTTAAGTAATATAAAGTTCTTCTGTTTGAGTGGGGCCAAAATCTTCTTAGTTCCAGCTGTCAGCCCACAGAAGACTGTAAAGCAGGGATATCTCTTTTTGACAAAAATATGTATTTATCAAATTGTGGAAAAAGTGGAAGCCAATCATTCCCAAAAATCGTTTTTAAAATGTTGAGCAAAAAATTATTTAAAAAACATTTTGTCAAGGACAGAAATAAGCTGATCTAACTTATCTTTTTTTCTTTCTCTCTTTTTTTTTTTTTTTGCATTGCCAAAATCTCTTTGTGCTTTTAAATGATGTGTGGTGGACAAAAACAGTGCGACTAACCAGACCAGTCAGGGAATGGAGCTGTGACACCAGGAAGCTGTGGCCTCTCAGATTGGAATAACAATATGGACATAACGCACACTGGCCAGATAGCGCAGTTTTTTTAAGTTATTTTTCTGTTTTATACAGTGAATTCCTTTTTTTCTCAAAAGGAAACAAAACATGAATAAAAAATGCTACAACACGTTCCTAATGTGCACACATACACCTGTGTGTGGCGTAAAAAAATTAACTGAGTATAGCTGCACAGTTCAAAAGTATCGCCACGGGGTGAGAGAGCGGGATGACCCTCCCTCCCCATCCCGCCGTGTCTTTGAGTTTTAACCTCTTTCAGTCAATCTGCGCTGGCCAATGAAAACTGTACAAGAGGAAGAAGAGAAAGGGAGTGCATCTTTGTGTTTATCAAGTACTGAGCGACCGCCCTGGTTTCTCAGGGAAACTGCAGGCAGTCAGAAAAGTTTCTGTGTGTCTGAATTGCCTCAGTTGTTTTCGAAGAGCGATAGAAGGTCGTCGTTGCTATTGCTGGGGAGGTCTGGCGGGTCCAGGTACGACAACAGCTCATCTGGGTTAGCGAGCTCTGGAAGAAGCTGTAAGGAAAAAGGAACATTTGGTTAACACACAGAAAATAGATTATTTAACATTTCCACTGTTTGTCAGGACTCACGTCTAAAGATGGCTCAGGCATGTCCGACCCTGCTTGGCTATCCAAACTGCTGGAGGGGTTGAAGGCCAGTTCGCCGTGGGGATGGTTGTTGGGGCCGGGCTGCTGTTGTTGTTGCTGCTGCTGTTGCTGAGGTGGAGGAGCTTGTCGTGACGGCTGAGGAGGCCCGCTGTGGTGTAGCTGCTGCCCTGATTGGCTCCCAGGGTGTGGAGATGCATGTAAGCTCTGCTGCAAAGGACCATGCGACTGGTCATTGCCGGCGGAGTGAGGTATCTGTAGAGAGACAGGGGAAATATTTAGACCAAATTTGTAACTAGAAGGTATTTTGGTTAAGGATTAATCTGACTGTTATTTGTTAACTTCGAGTTGCTTGCTTTGTGAGTGAATTCAAAAATTTATTTTCTAGTTGCCATAACTTAAAACTCAGTTTGATAAACTTATCTTAGCTAAGTGTTATCTAAGGAATAGTTCAACATTTTGGGAAATAAACTTATTTGCTTTCTTGTGAGAGATTGATACTACTTAGCTAAACAGCTAGTCTGGCTCTGTCCAAAATTGCCAGGCCATTAGAGGAGACTCCAGGAAGTTACTGGTCCTAGCCAAGAAATAGTCCAGCATATAACCCCACATAAAAATATAACTAACTAGGAGGTAGAGCTGCAGGCAGATTTTGTTACCTTTGATTGAACAGGGCTAGGCTAGCTCCCAGTCTATGTGCTAAGCTAACTTACTGCTGGCTCCACATTTTCCTTACAGATATGAGAGTGGTATCAGTCTTCTCATCTAACTCTTGGCAAGAAAATGAATAGGCATAATTCCCAAAATTTCAGGCTATTAACTTTTCTTTTCTGGTGGTCATATCGGGGAAAAACAGAAACACATGTACAGTAGATAGAGTTGAATGTTGTGAGTGGTTGTCCAGCTAAGCCTTTTTACCATGTATTTGATATGAGATGACCCCATATACGGTGGGAAAACTCACTGAGTCAGGCATGTTGTGGGAGAGTGGCTTGTCTTGGGCCATCAGGCTGTTGGGCATATCAGGTGGGTGAGACAGCTGGGGACCGTGCATGAAATCATTCATCGACGTACCACCTGGGGTGACGTGAGGGAAGTCAAAGTTCCCGTGCCCCTGGTAACTGTTGCCTGGCACACAAAATAAAAAACAGTAAATACAAGCAAATGTACATTTATTATATATACATATACATGTACATTTCGTTATGTTATTTTAAAGCTCATACCCAACATCTAGAAGATGTATGCTTGTCTATTTAGGATTATATGTTTATATCCTACCATGGCTGCCGTATTCACTATTGTTGCCCCCTTGCTGAGAAGATAGTAACGGGTACGGCGACGGTCCAGGACCGAGCTGAGCTATCATTTCCATCACATTGGGCATGATCATCTGGCTGGGAC
The DNA here is from genome assembly GCF_004916995.1 of Morone saxatilis. Lineage (NCBI taxonomy): Eukaryota > Metazoa > Chordata > Actinopteri > Moronidae > Morone > Morone saxatilis. The sequence continues at coordinate 8,352,735 of NW_023339651.1, read as the reverse complement.
TCATCGTTTTAAACCTCTTGGCCAGTGGTCCATCTGGATCCTCCTTGATGTGGATATCAGATTTTATGGCGACCGGTCGCCAACTACACGTCGGGTCAATGGTCACCTCCTCAAACTCCGAGCTGGTGAAATACAGATGAAATCAAATGGTTAAGATGCAAGGAAATACAGAGAAATGCATTATATGCATTACTTGTTTCTTGTCTCAGTTTACTTTTGAATGGCGTTTAAGATTCCCCACATGTACTGGTCCACTTCGAGTCCTTCTAGCAACGCTGTTTTACTGAGGAGAGAAGAGACAGAGGGCTTAAAATTCTGACAGCGACAACTGCGAAGATTGCAGTCAAAACTATAGACAGGGCAAACACTGTTGTTTTTAGGATGGAAAACTTACTTGCATACAGGACATCGCCATGTCCCCCGCTCACAGTTCAGTTGTAAGTATGATTCCAAATCAAAACACTACAAGAACAAGTAAGAACAAAACATATGTGTTAGCCAGGACACTATTTTAAAAATCTTATTCACTTAAGGCATCAGATTTTTGACTCTGTTTATTTATCCCTGCAGTGCTTACCTGAACGTGTTTGCAGTCATGGCCTCTTGCTGGAAGCTGTATTCGCCGGAAGGTGATCGGACATTTTAGTGAGACCTTAATGGCCGTCTGCTCCACACCGTCCTCTCCATTGAGCGTTGCGTTGCCCGATGACGCTGCTACGCTGCTGAAGTTCCTCTTAACTTTGAAGCAGACGGAAAGAAATATAGCGCATAAGCAAGAATTCTGAGAACAATCAGGACAGTAGGGTGCGAAGTGTGACTGTGTTCTTTCGCGTGTACCTTTGGTGATGCAGTGCTCTGCAGGCAGAAGCCTCTTCTTCAGTAAGCCCTGGAGGACAGAGCGAACTGAGGGCCTGTGGACCAGCTGCAGCACAAACAAGTGCGACTGCAAGAGAAAACAACACTGTCACTATCACAAACATCCTCATATGGTGCATTAGTTTAATACTTTCTTTACTATTCCGATATGTGTATCCAGAGGAAAAAAGACCTGACAGATTTTTTTATTTTGTTCTAAAGCCTCAGCATTAAATATCACCTGCAGGTAGATTTCTGCCTTTTATTTATCTGGCAACTGCTATTTGTGTGTGGATTTGTATAAACCTCTTTTTATTAGTTCAGGAGATTTGTGTACTCACACAGCAGCAGGCAGTGACTGTGATCTGGATTGTGTTCCTGCCTGGCTGGCATACGTGTTTCAAGTGCAGGGGTTTGTGGGAGGTCTTATTGTCGCCTCGTTCGATGGTGAGCGGTGTGGCGTTTACGCTGACTTGGACCGACGCCGGCCAGTTGGTGTTCATTTGACGGTCTTCGTGGTGGTAGCACTTAAACTGCAGCTCCAGGTCCGATCTGCACAGACAAGAAAATAAATAAAAAAATAAGTGTTACAAAATGCTCTGTGGGACATAAGAATAAGACATACGACAACAGCAGTCAGTTTTCACTAATGATGTAACTTGTCTCTGATGAAATAGATTTTAACATTTTATCTGTCTAAGTTCATGGCTCTTGGTCGTACATGATCCTACGTCAGTACAGACAAACTGTGAATACAGATCTTGTTATACTCCATGTAATAATAATATTAATTCATTCTACAGCCTTTGGGCCCTATTGTAGGATCCTTCCAACGTCCTTTCCAACCTTCTAATCAATGCTAAAACAAACAGAAGATGTGATTTCACGGTTTGACACCAGCAGGTTTCCTCATTTCATGATCTTGATAAGCTCCAGAAGGGAGAGTGACTTTTGCTTGAGAGGGAAGTAAAGGGAATTACAATAAATCAGAGGAAATGAATGCATGAATGACCTTCTCTAAATTAGCTGGGAATAATGATGGTTTGATTTTTTAAATAATTCTCAGCTGCAGATAGTATGACCACACAACCTTTTCAATCTGCTTGCCAAAGGTTAAGAGGAATAAAAGAATACCCATTTGTTCTTGACTACAGGATTCTTATGTGAAGCTATATTCCCTGTTGACTGAGAATCAAATGATCAGACAGACTAAAAAGAACAACAAGAGAACATTAGAGTTTTTAAAGTAAGGAATAGTTGGGTGTCATCAACATAACAATGGATGGACATATGTGTTTTTTCAACAATTTTTATTTTTTTCTCAGAATTTTGAATGGACGACTGTCTTTACATTGTTATCCTTGTCAATGCTATCCTCACTGCTAACTGCAGTACACATTGTTTATTCTGTAACAATAATATGATCCCTAACTAGTGTCCCACTCATAATCTCTGCATATTTGATGGGGCTTTTTTATATGTATATGGATTATTTTAACAAGGCTGGTCATGGCAAGGGAAAACAGTACTGACCCTAGAATAGCACCCTGTGGAATCCCATTGGATATTACTTATTGGGCCTTTTGACCAAATAGTCCAAAATGTACGTACATCATGACCCCTTAGAGCCAGGAACTAAATAAGTTAGTTTCAGACATTCACGTTAAGTTCTCTTTCTTCCTCTCTCTCTCATTAAGGCCTCTTTCTCTCTTAATCTTGCTTTACAGACCAATCTAGAAATAGTCTATATTACAACCATGAAAAACATTAAAAACAACATACCATCTCTATTTCTAATATTAATTATGTGACAACTAGTGTTTAGGTTCCTGGAAAAGTTCTTGCATTTGATGAACTACTTTACTGAACCTGACAATTTTGTTGCTACTATATAAAATGCCAACTGAGACCTAAAAGACTTAAAATTGCAATCATCAAAAGGAAGCCACAGGAACAGGGAAAAAGAAAACTACTGCATCATGAAGCTTTAACTGGAGATAGAATATCTGAAAATATACTTTATATTGATTCAGTGCATGACGTCTTACCTCCACATGAGTGTCTGGTGTACAGAGGGCCGTAAGTGGAAGACGTGGTTGCTGACAGCCAGGTTATGCTCTAGCCTGAAGGGCTCTAGGACCACCCCATCCCGCACTGGGAACGTCAGGCGTAGCTCCTCATTGTGGTTGGCTACATGGTTGAAGAAGAGCCATGGTCAGACTATCCAAAACTTTTTAAGCAAAAAATTCACTGTCAAGATTTCTTCATTGGATATTTACTGACCTGGAGGGGGAGGGAGAGCAGTGATATTTGGTTTGATATCAGGAGGGAATGGTGGCTTCACGTCCTGATTTGGCGACAGGTATGGAGGGATGTTACTTCCTGGGGTCATTGGAGGGGTTGGGTTGCCTGGCACTGGGGAGTGAGGGTAGTTACCCACCGGTCTGGGCGGCTATATTGAAGACAATCAATTAGTAAATCAAATGTTCGTGGTGCTATAAAGAGCACAGCCAAGCATTGTAATGTGATGAAACAAAAGGAGAAGAAATATGGACTTACCCCATTCATATTACCCTGGCTGTACTGATATCCACTCCCAGAGAAGTTAGTTGTTTGGCCATTAAAAGGTGGCTCTTGCTGTAATTTGATAAAACTTTAAAATTATTTTTTCTCCAAATAACCTCTATTATTTGTACCAAAATAGCTACTGACACCATGCAATTGCAGACATGTTACTGGTATGGTATCCTGCAATCATCACGTCATCTTCATCAAAATTAAATGTTTGGTGAATAGCAGTATTTCTGCACCTTATAGTACTGGCCCATGGCACCGCTGGGTGGCGGGTATTGGCCCTGCAGCTGTTGTCCTGGCATCCTCTGGCCGGGGTAGTTGGGGGACGGCAGCGGCCTCGAGGCGTTAGGTGTAGGGTACTGACTCTGCTGGTTAGGGAACTGGCTGTTTGGTCCATACTGCTGCCCACCATAGTTTGGCTGTTGATGCAAACATATTTTCAACATACAAAAAACAAGCTAAAACGTGTGTGAATTTAAAAAGTATTGAATTCACATCCACTTACCTCCCCGGGATACGGCCTTTTCATCCCCTGCATAGCCATGCCCTGTGGCCGGGGTCCTGCATAGCCTTGCTGGGGCATCCTTTGGCCATGGGCCCCGAAAGGCCCCATGCCTTGGCCCCTTGGCTGGTTCATTCCCATGGGGGGCCCGCTCATGTTGGATGCATTCATGCCTGTACCCATGTTCCCAGGGATGGTTGGAGGGCCGCGAGGTCCTGGCTGGTTCATGAACTGGCTGTTGTACGCCTGGTTTGGTCCCATCTGGAAAGAGGAACTCATCTGGAAGGCAAAATGGGTTCAATCAACCATCTCTGAGTTTACTGTCAATGTGGCAAATTTTTGCTAGTGAAAAGAGTCTATTACAAATCACAAAAGACCATCATCTTTCAAAGTAACAAAAGACAAAAATGTTCTAACCTCTGAAAAAACATGTCTGCTTGGTAGCTTTTGTTATCACTAAATGTGCTATTTAGCTTCATTACTACTTCGGGTAATTATTCACCCTCAACACTGATTTAGCCACTTCTCTCAGCTACCTGTTGTAAAACTATTGCTAGTATTGGAAAGCACAGCCAGGGAGCATAAAACAGTAGTGTGTGATATGCACAGAATGCACTAATTTCCTTCATGAACACAGATGTTAACACACAGATGCTATCAATTGTTTGTCTTTTCCTACCGGTCCGTATTGGTTCATGTCCTTGTTCTGGGTTTCCTGCAGGGCGGCTACAGTCGCTGTGGCAGTGGCGGTCGCCGTGGCGGCAGCAGCAGCAACTGCGGCGGCGGCAGCAGCAGCAGCAGGCTGGGTAAAGTCTGAAGGAGGACGGGAGTGAGGAGGGATACCCATTCCTCCAGGTCCAGCATTAGGCCCTCCAGGGTAACTACGACAAAGAGCAAGAGAATATAGGAAATTACCTCAGACCATCATGCTGGAGGTGTGCGAGAATTTGAACGGATTGGAAGCAATTTTAACAATTGCAACAACCAGTACCAATACACTGTCCACTTACTTGCCACCAAAGCCTCCTCCTCCGGGGTAGTTGGGTCGTCCATACATGCCCTGCTGCATGTAGCCCTGGTTGGAGTTGCCCTTGTTGGAGAATTGCTGCTGAGGACCAGCGAACTGAGGAGAGTTCATCCCTGGATTGTTACCAGACATACCTGACCCCATAGGGTTGCCCCCAGGGTTCATGGGATTGTTGTTGTTGGCCATCGGATTCCCCAACACCTGTTGGACAGAGACATACAGAGAGATAAATATGTGTAAATGTTGGATGCTTCAACAATGCTTTTTTAAAAGCTGCTACCAACAAAATTGAGAGGAAGAGGAGTTTACATGAATTGATTATAGAGAACTTTTAACTTTCAAATTCTGCTCATACTAATGAGACTAATGCCACATTTTTGTTACCTACCTATCAGTGCATGTATTAAGATTTAACAATCACAGATCCTGGATAAAATAAAAAATAATACCAAAACACAAACACAAACATTCCCAAATGATATTATTCGTATTCTGACACATATTTAAAAGGCTTTTCAAAATCTTATTATCCATGAAATAAAAAACACGTATTTTCCCTGTTCAGAAAATAAAACAAACCAAAGACATTTTCCTCAGCATTACCTTGAAATTATAGTGGAATAAACTGTTTAATTCCTTTTTACTTTATTTTAATTATGTCACTTACACAAAAATCTCAATCTGTAATGGGACAGAGACATTTTATTTAAAGAAAATTATTACAGAACTTTGACAAACAACAAATATATATTGATATTGAGAAAAAGGGCAACTTTTACATAACTGAGGGTCTTGATGCCCTCTGAAGTCCCTTTTCAACTGTCCCCTGATGAGAAACCTCCTGCAGTATCACTTTAAAACAGATCAAATCAGAGATGCGATCCTATCAGATGCAGTCCACTCAGACACACTTTTACTCTGTTGGACAGGTATGGGATCTCACCTGGCTCTGCGACGTGTTGGTCACGCCCCAGACGGTAGTCACCACGGACAACGAACCTGGAGGCTGATTGTTGTTTTGTTGCCAGGGAACTGAGTCGTAGGGAAAAGAGCCATCTCTGCAAGGAACGGACAATAACACATCACATACAAAACCAAATGTGCCCCGCGTCACTGCACAAATATTAGCATTGTACAGTCGTAGAAAGTATATTTGTATTTGCTGCACGATAGGGAAAGGCAAACGTTTTATTGTTAGGATTATAAAACAAAAGCACGTTCTTCCTGTTGAAATGCACAAGCATTGTGTTGTAATTATTAACTACATGTACTAGGGGTTGTGACGTACTTTTTGTCCCTATTGACTGTGCTACAAGCAGTTAGTCTGGTAGTTTGTCTGGCCACTGATCCATAAGGAACACTGGGCTTCATGTGGAGAGGAAGGGCTTTCCCGGAGGGCCTGGTTTGTCTGTTCACACACCCAACACACACACACAAACACGCCTCACACACATGCCAAAAAGCGCAGCAGTGTGAACACTGACCCGTGTGAGAGGCCGGGCTTCATGGAGCTCATGGGGGGCTGCATGGGCACTTTTCCTGGAGGCTCGTTCTGCCTGTTCTTCTGGTGACGGAGGAGGAGGAGGCGTCCCAGCTCCTCACACCACGAGGAAAGAAGAGCTGAAAAGAGAGCAGAGGAAGAGTGTATCAGTGCTGTCGGAGTCCTGTGAGAAATAACTGTAGAGGTAATAGCCCTCTACTGCAAGCGCTGCGAAAACCTGCAAAAACTGAGTATGTGAGAAGAGGAGGGCAGAGAAAACAACAAATTAGGAACAGAAGCTTCTGAGCAAATTTGGACATACAATTGAGAAGCAATGGCCTGACTGACAAAATGATGTATAAGTCTTTGTGCAAAATACCCTATGAGACATTGGGGAGTCCTGTCTGTGCCTCCAAAACAGAACAGACGTAGAGTGTGGCACTCCGCTATAACCATGCAACAACATTAAACATTTAAACATCCTGTAGGCGGAGTAAAAATAAGAAATGTTACTGAAAACATTTAAAAATGTTAAATTATCTGCTGAGCAAAAGCAAGGCTGTATTCCAGGTGCAGTTATGTCTTTTAATTAGTATTTTTATAGTTAGTTTGCTTATTTAAGTGAACTTTTTAAGGGTCAATTAAGTTTTTCCTTTGGACAAATTTTAAATTGCTTATGGACCAGTTTATGTTTATTTGACTTTAACAATGTTTTTTACGTATTCATAGATAGACAAAATCTAGAACTAAACCCCATATTATATCCATGAAAGCATGGCTTTACTCTGAAAAACATAGTTTTCTATCATACAAAATACACCAAAAGCCTACAAAATGTGAGCCACTGTTGATAGTTCAGTATTTAATTTAAAAGCACATTTTCACCAGGTGAGGAGCAGGTCACCTTGCAACATTTCAACATCCAAATAAGCCTTAGGACTCAGATAAATAGAAAAGCTTTCCAGGGGTTCCTAGAGACCACCTGAGTATTTCACACACTATAAAACCCTCTTACAGTAATGAACAAAAGGAGGCACTTTTATGCTGCAATATAAAAGATCAGCGTCAGTCCAGCATGTCACTGCAGCTCTTGGCCACTAGGGTTCACTCTGAGCCTGCAGATGGACTCCAGCCCTTCCCTTCTCTCCACCTTCCTACCTACCGCTTGGTTAGGCAGCTACCACAGAGCGCGTTTGATCGAATCATATGCTTTTCATCTGCAGTGCATGTTTTTGTACTGTGCCAACTACAAAAGACTCACTTTTCCTTTTCTCTCCCTCTCGCTTCCCCTGCCTGCTTCTAGCCTCTCTCTCTGCAGCGTCAGAGGAGAAAGGGAATGTGGATTCAATCAAAGAGCAGGGCAGCCACCTCCTCTTATGATTCACAGCACTTCTAGGCTGACTGAGGAGCGAGGGGAGGGGCGGGTGGGTGAAACAGAGTGCTTGGTGATTTCAGCTGCGGTTCGCGCAAAAAGCCACGTCAATATGACAGCAGACAGTGCAGGCTGTCCTCGCAGGCAGATCCACCCTGCTGCCACATGCAAGGACGGGCCGCCACAGCACGTATTACACAGAGAGGGAGAGAGAAAGAGAGGAACGGGGAGAGATAAAAAAAAAAAAAAGCTGAGTGAGTCAGTGAGAGAGCAGACATCAGGCTAATGGGGCTGATGGGAGGGAGGAACAAACAAAAGCTTCTGACTCCCATCACAAACATGGCAACCTAGAGATTTGACCACACATGAGTGCTTGCAAACAGACTACAAGCCTACTGACAGACACACACACACACATTAGGAAAGACACCACCGTGGCTTACATTAACACACACACAGAGGTAGAATAAATAGGACACGAGATGTCCTCTGAGTGCTGCGAATTTCCGAGGACAGAACCGAATTTCGGCGTCGACACACAAACACACACCTTCTCCTCTCAGAGCATCGCACCCCAAAAGGCACCTCCTCTCTTTTCATTTGAACACTGAGCACACCAGCCTCGCTCTGTGTAAAGATGAGGGCTGGAATACAAAAGACATGTACAGATGGTGCCAGCAGTCTCCCTGCCTCTCCCTCCTCTCCCCCTCCCTCCCACTCCTTTAAAAGCAGCACAGGGCTCAGGCGCAGAGGCAGCTGGGCTTTTCCTCCTTCCCACCCGCTCGTGCTCCCTCTCTTTTTCTCTCTCTTTCCCTCCTCCTTCCTCCTCCTGTTCTTGGCAAGGCAGGTGCCAGGAGACAGGCTGTGCTGTTCCTCCAGAGGATTGATCTGACTTTACCACGGCTGTGCTTTGGTTGACAGAAAAGGCCTCTCAGGTGCTGCTCTCCGAAAAACATCACACTCACAGGTAGATGCACAGATTTGTAGGTTAGTTTTAATTAAATACAACGGGGTCCAAGTGCAGCTAATAGGTTTACCAGTTTCACATCTATGTTAGAACATCCTACAGTGTTTCAACAGCACCCTCCCTCTCCCCAGACCCCCTTCTGATGGAGTGAGTTTTCAATTCAAGGGCCTGGCGACCAGCCAGCATGTTACAGCTCAATTAGGTCCCATTATTCTCTTCCAACAAGGGGTAACTTGCACTTCTTCTATGTTGATAAACATGTCTCCACAATTTATCCCCTAACTGTGCCACCGTGAGGCCGTCTGGCTAAGGGGACGGTATCCTCGTTTCACACCGAGGCTGACATCAACAGCCGCAGGACAGAAACAACAACGGCGTTGAGCCAAGCAGGGAAATGACAATACATATCTGAAAAAGAGAGAGAAAAAAAGAGCGAGAGGGAAGCACCAGCGCTGCCACTTAAGGAGGAATTATCCTACCCCACCATTAGATAAAGGGCTTATCACCACACAAAATTACCACCTCCACTGAGCACCAACCTGTTTAAAGGAGAGGCGCTCTGTTATTGACTCAGAGGATAAACTTCAGGTTTCATATGACAGGAGGAGGAACTGCCAACCCGTTACTCCTCAGAGTCTCTCCCTCCTCCTCCTCCTCCGCCTTCTCCTCCTTCACCCAAACATCTCTTAGGACAGTATGGAGATGAACACAAAAGGATTACTGTTTTTCTTCTCCTCTCCTCCCACAGACGGCCCTTCAATAGACTCATCTGTTTCCCTCCCTGAGAAGAGCCAAAACTGGAGATAACCGTCTTAGGGGTAGCTCTCTCTAAATCGCGACGACTATTCTGGAGTGAATCAAACTGCCGTTTGGTCCTACAGAGCCTCTTTTTGCTCTGTTTACATTGGTCTCCCTGGCGGCAATGGGTTTCTGTCTTCCATAAGGAGAGTAGCCTATCCTGTTTGCCTTGTAGATAGTCCCAGGGGCCCGGCTGAGTCTGAGCCGTATTGATATTCTGGTGCTCAGCTGTGCATCCTGATGGTCAACCACAGCGAAGGGCGGTAAACGCATCTGCTGGGACTAGATGGGTGGTTCAGTAGCTGGGCCTGCAGCTTCCAGCTTCACTCTCTGTCATAAAGCCCTGGGGAGGCATGACAAATGACGTGGACTGCATCCCTGACAGTTGCTCAATGCTCCTACCAATGATAATGCTCCCCCATCCAACCTTTCACCGCACATACAGACAGGAGGCAGAGAGATAAACTGTGCTGATTAAATAGCTTGATTCTGTCTCGTTTTGCTCTACCAAAAGAAAGAGACCTCTAGATTAAAGGGTCAGTTCACCCAAATTACAAAAACACATTTTCTTACTTACCTGTAGTGGTGTGTCTGGCCAGTTTGGTTTGCTCTAGTGATTTCTGTCTCTATCCCAATGTAATGGGAGTGAATGGAACATAGGCTCCGTGGCTAAACCATAGCTGACCTCCTCAAAAATGTAACTACACGTCGGGACTATAGCAGCTACAGATAAACCACGCGAGAGAGAATATACAACAAGAAGCAAGTTGAAAAGGCTTCTTTCCTCTTCAGTAACACACATTCGGCAAAGTCATCTCCACTGCACGCCTTCTGCCCATCATGAAACACGGCAGACGTTCCCAATGTCAGTCGTATTAGAAACTAACTAAGAGTGTAAACTCAGTTGCCACAGTAACTGTAACAATATAACTATAGGCTAATTAACAACATACATCTGTCTACTGTTGCAGTGGACCTTGAGTTATAAATCAAAATCTACGCTCTAAGTATCTACAGTGAGACTCCTGTTATCCCCTGCATCTATCTTAGCAAAGGAATAGTGGCTTTAAAAACTGTTGGCAGCATGGGTGTGGATTATTCAGGAAGGGGGGCATTATTCACAAGCACAACAAGTGATACTCCATTCACCTCCATTGTATTAGGGCTGGGGCAGAAACAAAATAAAGTTTAACTTGGGTGTGCTGGAACAAGATGTACAGCAAATGCAACCACAGTAAATAGCACACAAACAACCTGTGGGAAAGGATAACTCTAAAAACATAAATGGCTACCATTAAAAAGGTCATTCACTTGCTACCTGCTCCAAAACATTTTCCTCATCTCTTCGTCTTTTTCTCCCTCCCTCTTTCCCTCCGTTTACTGGCAGGAGGACTGTAAGGGAGGCAGCAGGTAAGGCAGATGCCAAGCACTCTTATGATCCTCGTCCCTCCCGCTCCCTCCCTTCTACCTCCTCCCTCCCTCCCTCTCTGCTCTGTATCTAATAGACACCTGCTCCCTTGTCAACTCTGGACTCCCACCTGGCATGGTCCCACATGGCTTGGTCACTAACGTCCACACAGCACGCATCCAGTCATCACATTGCACTCACATTATCAGCGGTACTCCCTCACTTATTCCCACACTAACTGTAAAAATGAAGTCCAATTTTTGCTATAAACCTGTCGGAAAAGATTCACAGCCCCCAAACGGCTTGTTTCAAGACATTTAGCCAGAAGGGCTGAATGGAGAACAAAGACCATGAGCAAACTAACAAGAACGGCTCTAGTGGGCTGCACTCTTCAGTTTCTGAGGGAGCTCTATTCACATTCTGTTCCTCCCTCCCTCACTCCCTCCTCTCTCTCCCTCTGCCCAGAAAGGTTTGAATGGACACAAGCCTCCTGCAGGCCAAAGTCAATTAAAATAAGAGAGAGTCTAGGGAGCCCTAGTATCCCTGGTTACTGAGAGCACCTAAGAGGCCATGCAAAACAGCCATGTTTAGTTTTAGCCAAAGAATTCCTTGTGCCTCATCTAGGCTTCCCGGACTAGTGAAATTCTGGGATTTACCACATAATAATGGAAGCTTTATGAATAACGGGTTGCTATGACATTGCTTACGAAGGTCCAGCCGGTGTCAAACTATCTCACGTAAACTACCAGCAGGATCGTAAATCATGTCCCACTCTGCCTCACGGCTCTCCGACACAATCGCCACAGCACCAAGATTGCCCGCCTGCCAGCAATCAAACCGCTCTTTGTCTTTTCACAGATGTTACGTATTATTCATTGATGCCAATTTGATAATGAAATGGGAGCGACTCGTCAATCATCCAGTCTTTTAAGGAGCAGGAATAACAGGTATAACAGGTTAGGGACCTGTCAAAAAGACCAGCACTGCACTACGTGTTTTATCCACAGGGGCATAATTAGATCGAAGCCTACAGGTGCACTCTCAACTCTCCAACACTTCGGCACGGAAGCAAGTGTGAACTGGGTGTTGTAAAACTAAGTCTGTAAACTGTAAGACTTCATTAGCTCAGTTACTCATATTTTAAAGTTGCGTGAGTCATTTGGTGACATATTTTAGGGTGAGTGATGTTTTCAGAAAGCTGATGAAGTGGCAAGAATGTGTGAAGTGGGAACATGTGAATGTCATGGCTGCCATGTGGCATCAAAATGTGACACATTTCCCCCGAGGACCCTTAAACATATGCAGTTAAGGCAGCTATTCCATTAAGTGAAAATGAGCTGAAAGGCGAATTTAAAAAAAATCACAATGAAAGTGTTTAGCAGTGGCAAAGAATAGGGAAGCAGATACATATTGTGGGTTGAAAACATTAGTGCTAACAGTTATAAAACAGCCTGTCTATCTAGGCCAGACAACTGCCTCCTGTCTGCACCTCATCTTTGTCTGCTGCTTTTTTTTTTTTCTTGCATTATTTCCTCTCCCGCTCTCTCTCTGGAAAGTCAGTGATGTTGGAGTCTTGTCAATGAGTACTTAGGCCCGTTGCCTCATGGGGAGCCAGACTTGCTGGCGAGGTTTTATGGCCCATTTCAGAGCTGCCCCGGCTTAAATACAGCCTCCTGCTGGCCACATGGCCGCAATGTCGTGCCATGTCCATCCGGCGAGGAGAACGCCGGGGGGGGGGGGGCGCTTGGATTTCTGCCAAAAAGGTTTTACTGAGGCCACAAGCATATGTGGCCATGCGGAGGCAAGCGGCACAAGGAGAAAAAGAAAATGCGGCAGATTTGGTGTTTCTGGGTTGCTGTTTTGACATCCTGCGTTCTTTGTTGCAAAATCAAAAACCACTAAAGACTGCATTACTGACAGATAGGAAAGCTGTCCCTTATCCCTCTTGACTTCCCACTTCTGCTGTCATAATAGCTTCAGTATCAAAATATCCAGCTAACCACTTTGTGATGCAAATTTTTACCTAAATACATCTAAAAATGCAGGATTTCTAAATAAAAATAAAAACTGTCAAAGATAAGGCACTTATCCTCAAATAAAATCTGTGCTCACAGATTTCGAGATAGAGATTACACTGTATGTCTTTAAAGAAATCCACTTGGCACTAACTCAATACTAACTGGAACCAGATACAACATACGCCACAACCTCAAAATGATTTATGCAGATCTCGTCACTCTGACTGTCATTTCTTGGTCATGGTTATACACGAACCAAACCTTCGCCTAAGCGGGCCAGTGTTTTAAAAGATAATCTCTCTTGGCACATGCAACAAATCTCTTCATTAAAAACAGGGCACGCCATCCAGGGTCCCTGTAAAACACGAAGGTGGAAATCTATAGCATTTCAACCCCCTGGTGAGAATTAATTCCTTGTGTATTAAAGCCAAACATCTCCCATGACCAATCTGCAATCTGTTACTGTACGTCGCTGCCTGCTACTGTAAGCTGATTGGCAGCAAAACTCGTTTCAAACCTACATCTTTATGTCTTAATTCTGTGTCTGAGGTCAAGTTTCAAAGCTTCCTTAAAAGACCATAGGACTTTAAGCCCATTTACTAAAAATCTCATATATTTTACGTCACAGCTAACCATTTTGCAAACCATGCCCTTGTGTTTTAGATTTTTGGGGTATTTTTCTGATCTCAACTATTCATTTCCATTAGCTTTTACTGTATGAAAATACGGGCTTCATAAACTTTTAGTTCTGTGGGTGTACGTTTTTGTCAAAATCACATAGTAAGGCAGTTTAAGTGTTGCTTGAATTGAAAAGTTTGGACTGCATTACCACATAGTGATAATGTAACTTAACTTAAGTTAATGCAGAATTGATGTTCATTCACACCTTTAATTTTAAATATTTACTAATTTTCTTGCTTTCTTGTTTCTTATGTCATTTTTTTTCTAAATGCAATATACATAACATGATAAATATGATTCACCGCTGATTACTCAAGTTCATGGGTTTGTTTACTGACTTTCATACTGTACAGAAATGAGTGAAAATCAATGTAAATACATTTAAAAAATCTAAAACAGTACAGCATGCATTTGAAAATGGCCAGCAAAACAGTTAATTAATACATTTGTAATTAAGGAGATACAAAAATAAACTATTGTATAATACTGACATGATCCTTTGTGTGCCACAGATAATTACATTTCACTTGGACAAGACAAATAACTTTCTCATTGTCTAACTGATGACCCTCTCACCTGGCCACCTGAAATTCTGCCAACTGCACAGTGAGGCTGCACCAGCACACAGTGTGTTTTTAACCGTGCACTTCTGCAACCAGATTATCAGATGAGTAGACCTGCAAAGAAGCGGCTTACAGGAGCCAGACTGTTTCCCCGAGCAACAGGCTGCTATTAACGAAGGCCCACCCTTAAGCCCTCATCTACAATGATACTAATTAGGTACGGAGCAGATGTGCCCGGACTAGTGCCCACCTCAGGGTGCTGGGCAGAACCGGTGGTGTCACGGTGGCATACGCTGGTGGCTGATTCACCTGCGACCTTTTCACAGTGGGCCTGGGGTCAAAGCCTCCCTTTAGAAGTACAGTAGGAACAGACACTGGAGGAGCCTGGGTCGGGTCCTGGCACCCCTCTGCGCTCATTAGAGTCTTCCATATGTGCAACAGCGCGGGATTTGAATAAAAAGCTTCCTTATGGTAAACACTCCAGCCAAATGGAAACAATGAAACTCAGGCCTTTTCCATTTCAAACCAGGCGAGATCATTCTTATACTGGACTTACAGCATGTATGGCCTTAGGCAGAATTAAAAAAAAATACATATATATTTAGCAGATAATGTGAATTTTTTAGATTTCCCATGTTTATCTCAGTCATTTAATTGGATTCCTGCACTTCCATGAATTTTTAAGTAAGTTACGTTTTTAATCTACTTTATACTGCATAGTCTTTTTAATGTTTTTTAAATGTATTTTTTATTCTATTTTATTTTTTTACATTTTTTTCTAAGTTTAGTTTCTGGTATTTTGTCCATATACAAATAACATTAAAGTCTACATCATATTCACATAATATCATTTCATATTCCATATTTCTGTCATTTTGCCATTCTACTCATATGGCCCAGTTCTGAAACCCAGTACTGTTGCATGTTTTCTATATTTAGCAAACGATTTGTTACATTCTCATTTATGCTTGTTGTCCCAGTTCCCTTACAGCTATCATTTAAGTTTCATTAGATAATTCTGACTGTGATTCACTTTTACTACCTGCTTTTTCACAAAAGTGAGATGATGGGGGTATAATTAACATACAAATCACCATTAGGAACAAAGCATAAACTTAGATTGTTAATGGCTTCAATGAACAGCCAAGAAAAACAAGTGTGAACTATGATGCAGGCAAAATGATAAAACAATGTGTGTGACATGCTTCATACTGTAAAACTCTGACAGACAACACAACAGCAGCAGCCATGTAGCTTTTCTAAATGACCAACCAAAAAAAGCACATCTGATGTCATTCCATGTACAGTATGTCAACACATGTCCAATGTGAGGACATAATGTAAGGACTGTGATGGGGATGGTTGCTTAAAATCAGCCAATGTGTATGAGATTCCTGTGCAGCACTTCAACACACAGCAAATACCTGAGTCAGACTGACACCTCCTGCAGCAGTTGGTTTCTGTAGGGTTCAAATTTTACATTTTACTGGACATTTCCAGAAGATATTCAGCAAATGACAGACATTTGATTATGAGTTGCTCCCTTATTTCAAGACAAACCTATGAATTGACTGAGTAGTAGTAGAGTAAAAAAATAGGGTCATACTGTCTAAAAACCTTCTCAGAAGAGGAGAGAATGACTGAACATACTATACTTGAAATAAGCACAATTATGGAATCGCAAAAAACTCAAGTTAAACAGATTATTATGCAGGCAGTTTAAGAACTGTTGACACAACACTAATGAAATGCAGACATTTTAGCTACAAACACTAAAAAAATGACTGAAAACAATATTTTTTATTAGTTATTGGTTTCTGTGGTGATATATCTAATCACCATGGGATGTCTGCTAATTAATAAGCCTACTCTTTTCTATTACTGCTCAAAATCTGACATGAACAAATGCGTAGCTCTTTATCCGAGCAGTCAGTGAGGTTTGATCAGAATTCGTCGATAGACAATGATGTGTGCGAAGATCTCAGGTATGCTTTACAGGTGAAAAATGTTACGTTTCTCTGTACAAGGGGGTTGTGGATCGAGCCGTAGGCGTGTGAAAGAGGAATTAGGTTATATTGATGCCGTTTAAATCTCTGCGGTTCACCTGTATAGGTTGATGAAGGTCATAGATTACTTAATGCCTCTTAATGTGCTGCTTTAGCAGCGTCCAATACCGTCATTCATGTCTCTTCACCAGACCTTCCTTAACTGATCTCTAAAAGCATTTTTCACTGAATGTCTGAACAACACATATAAAAGATTGTGTAAAGGTCTTTCTGCAGAAGGTAACTTGCTCTGCTGTAGATACAGATCAAGTTAAGCACTTTCCACTGCTCTACACTGATACCTGATCCACAGCTGACAAAAGAGAGCAAATGGATCGCTACTTTTTACCTATGGGATTGATCACAAATTAATATCAAATAACAGTGCGCCCACTGAAGTCTGCTTTTTGTTGCTGTTGTTTGTTCTCAACAACAAGTAGGTGGATGCACTTGTGTTTCATCTTTGATGTGAGGAGAAAAATCTACCTTTGGATGCACCTGGCATTTCAATGCAATTTTATTATTAAAATTTTCAGAGATCACACCACACTTTGTCCCATTTTTGTGACAAACTGTATGACAAATAGATGTCTATTAAGCGCTAACCTGTACTGAAACACCTGCTTTAACATATCTTATTTTAAAAGCGTATCTATCTGCTTGCAAACCTGATTCAGACAATTAGAAAAGAAGAAAAGACACAGGGTGTTACTGTTTTTTGCAGTTGTGGCATCACACTAAGAGGCAGTTAAAAATGACTTGTTGGCCTGGTGTAATTTCCTCATGTCAAAAAGTATTTAAAGTGAAGAGTCCCAGCTTCATGCTTCGACAACACTAAATAATATCAATAACTGTGACAGCCACCCTGAAAGTAGACAATCTTATGTCCGTAATTACAATCACAATTTAACATCTGATCTTTGGATGATCACAATCTAAAAAGAGGTGTTAACAAACTGTTAACAAACTGTAAGTGCTTACGGCTGGGTGTTCCTTCATTAAAAAGGCTACATGAAAACAACCAGCATCTTCTGCAAACACGCAAATAATATTAACTGCATGCCGATTGCTGTTATTCTGATTTGGAACTTTATCGGAAAAAAATTCATAGAAAAAGGTCAGAGCAATTTCACAACTTGCTGGAAAAAAAACATCTCTAATACAGACAACAAGAGATTAATTGAAGCTGACAAAACAACAGTAATGAATAGTTGGAAGTGTGGAGGACTACAGCTAGCCAGACATCTCTTTACCAACACCGCCTGTTGCAAAACCTCGCTTGTCTTAGCATGTTGGGAGCTGTCCCACAGACACATTTTAGGGGGGGAAAAAAAAAATCATTGAATAATTGCCCAAACCAGGACTTTACTGTACGGCTCAACAAAACCCCTCTTGGTAGAGAGAAAGCAAAGTGAACAATAAAGAAACCAACATGCCAGAATATAATTCTCAAGTGGGGTCGATAGGAAACACCAGCTGACTTTCTCTCTTAACAGAAACTCATTCTTTAAAGGAATACTCCACCCCAAGATCTATTTTTTGCCTGGAAGGTGGCTCTGAAAAGTTTATAGCTTGCTCTTTTGCTGCTTTTGTTTGGGTTTGATGATGATGAAAAATCTATACCAAAATGTCCAATGGAATTTAACAAAAGAACTCCTGCAGGATAATCCACGTAATCTGAATGTTCAATATGGCCTAAACAACGGTTGCTTCATCAATAGTTTGAGGTTGGATTGTGCTGCACGAGTGATTTGAGGTCTTGTAGGTGTTTTGATTTTTTTTAACTTTCCCGCAGTGGATCAGCATTGAAATCCATGTACAGTAACCACTGTGAGTATTTGATACTCAGAAAATAGATATTTGATGGAGTATTCCTTTAAGTTGAACATGAAGAAAACAGGTGCATTAGCATCTCTACGCAGTTATATATCTAAAATTTAAACCTGTTGCTCCAATTTGGAAAACTAAGTGCAGCAGACATGACTGGACCATGAGAAACACAGAATCACTGATCTGAAACCAGCGAATTACTACATAGAGGGAAATTTGT
The DNA here is from genome assembly GCF_004916995.1 of Morone saxatilis. Classification (NCBI taxonomy): domain Eukaryota; kingdom Metazoa; phylum Chordata; class Actinopteri; family Moronidae; genus Morone; species Morone saxatilis. The sequence goes on along the minus strand of NW_023339651.1, from coordinate 8,334,395 downwards.
GCTTGTCTCTGCAGCGAGCCTGGCTGGTTGTGCTGTGTGGGACCGAGGGGGAGTAGGTGTGATAAACTGCCAAGAGTCTCGCGGAAAACGCCGCCTCAAGTAGGTCAGCACGACTCAGAGAGATAATCAAGGCCATTTTGACCCCTTCTGTGTGAGCTGTAAGTGGGTCAAATGCAGCAGTCAGCTGTTGCAACTCTATCACGCGGGGCGCTGCGAGGCACTCGTCATACTGTCAAACCCCATTCCGTTAGTTTAAGACGTGGCAGGGTGCCCGTCTGCACCCACCAATGCAGGAATCAACCCTCTATCTGCACCCCCTCCCAGGGGTAAAATAATGTGAAGTTACACTCAGCAGCAGTAGCAGCAGTAGCAGATCTACCTTCCCTCTTGTCACTGAATACACCCCCTGCAAACACAACCCTCTTTAACTGTTGTCTCCTCCTTTTGACAGCTCACAGCTTCGCAGCTCTGTCCTATTCACAGCAGCAAAGACTCCCCCCTCTATCCCCCTTCCATGTCTAAAATGCCACCCGCATTTCAACCAGACTAACTCCAGCAATGTCCCTGCTTATTTCTCACTCTTCACTGCACAGAAAAAAGGGGGACTCATGTGTCTAGAAACACTTCTGAGCACAAATCTGCAACAACAGAACAAAGGCGATACAGGGCAGCCTTAATCTCTGCACTACTGAAGCCAGCAGCTATTTTAAAGCCTTTTCTCTGTGTCTCTCTATCCCTCCCACCTTCCTCTCCTCTCTCTAACATTCTTCCTCTCTCTCCCCTCCCTCCCTCTTCCCCCTCTTTTCCTCGGCGTCTCAGGGCAGCAGCTTCTCTCTGTTTTCCTCTCCTCTCTCCCTGCGTGTCCAGTGACTGACTGCACAATACACATCAATTATTCATGGCTGCTCTCTCCGTTTCGCAGGCAAAACCAATCACAGATGGAGTCATTGCTAATGGGCTCCTGCTGTACTTGCCACCGGCTTCTTTGCACTCAAGCAACAAATACCCCAGAGACAATGAGAGGGAAAACGGGAGGGGGGGGAGAGAGAGCGAGAGAGAGGAAACTTCATACAGCACTAACAGCCACGAGGAGAAGAGGACACACGTTTGTGGTCAGAGAGGAAGAAAGGTACGTATCACCACAAATAATTCAGCAAAATTAGGAGCCGGCTTCTGCAGCAGTAAAGGGTTAAAGACAGAGAGTTGGGGTGGGAGAGAGGGGGGAGACA
>NW_023339651.1:8255330-8333066 GCF_004916995.1 Morone saxatilis | reverse complement strand
GGAGGGCAGGGGAGGGGAGGGGAGGGGAGGAGGGAGGGAGGAGGGAGGGAGGAGAGGAGAGGAAAAAAATGCAGGCAGCTCACATTTCAAACCTGCAAAGGGGGGTGGTGCCTAATGTGCTAGACAGCCTGTATCTTGGCCTGGGTCCAGAGCAACGAGTAAAAGAAGCCTCAATCAATTCATTTAAAGCAGCATTTGTTTTGAGGGAGGCGCACCGCAAGTCCCGCCGAAAAGTGGCGATAGAAACGGGTTCAGGTGGGTACATTAAGCAGTGATTTCAGCCCTCAAACCTTGTCTTTGCATACAGTCGACTTAATCCATCAAACTAGTCATTGTAATTAAGGGGCATGGCGGACCAGGAGGAGGAGGAGGAGGAGGAGGAGGAGGAGGAGGAGGCTGGGTATTGTGGCTTCCTAATGCGCAGAGGGTTGGAATCGGAGAGGGAGGGGCCAATTAGACCACATTTGTCTTTCAGCACACATGAGCCCGAGAAAGATTTTGGATAAATAATTACACCCATATAAAACATGTAAACTGTGGGCAGACACACCACCTGAGGCAGTCTGGAGCGTCTATTGTCATCTGCAAATAAAAATACTCACACTCACCAGCAGAGAGTCAATTCAGGTGTCAAATTAGTGCAACTGATCTGTGGCTAAAATACGATAACAAGCATTTAATTAGAAACTCAAGGTACGATTCAAATTCATTTTTATATGCAAACATCCGATTCTCTCACACTGCAAATGGCAGAGCCACATGTGAGGGGCTGAAGATGCTAGCAATCACCTCCTGCTGCCACAGACATAATAACTGCGACAACTACATAGAAGGGAGGAAGGACAAACAAGCTCAACAGCTCTTATCTCTGGTCTTTCCTGTCTGTATTTGCTCTCCTGGTATTTACTATCAGGTAAGTGCACGGCAGGTGACTTACTGCCCTGTAGCCCTACTGCAAGTTAACTCATCAATCATGGCTGGCTGGACGACTTCACATGGAGTCATCATATAGTGTAAAAAACACGGATTGGACAAATGTAGAAAGGACACAGTGTAGATTTATAGCTTCTGTGACATGCATACTGTATCTTTCTAAGAATCATGTGCACTTAATAAACCTTTAACCTTGTAAACTCTGACATGGGTCCGTGTTTACAAACTCATGTTGCGCAGCTTTTTTTTTTCAAATCCATGCAACTGTGTTTTAAATTCTAGAGGAGTTTCCGTGTTCCGAAAATACCAAACACATTGCACTGAAGTTTGTAGAAATGTGTATACAATGGTGCACAACACATCTAGAATATTTCCATTTTGATGTATGGCGCAGCCGTGAATAGAAGGCGTTTTGGGTTATATTAAGGGGAAATTCAAGAGGTTTAATAAAGAGCTTTTCTATAAAAATAACCATATCCATAATATATGTACACCTTATAATGTAGGACTTGACGAGACTAAACACAGAGTTATACGTTTATACAGTTACTGGTGGGGTGAGTGAACACTCATCCTTTGGGTCTGAGTTCTTAAGATAATAGTGGACATCACTCACCAACATCTCCCATACGAGGAAAATAAAGGCTTAAATCTGGATTTAAATTTGATTAAGTAATGGTTGTTTTTTTTCTCAGATAAAACCGCTGCTGACAATCAAACAAGGTTTAGACCACCAACACTGTTTTTAGACTTCTGTGTTATTCTCTATTTAGGAAAAGCCACAGCTAAACTATATGTTGAAGCACACCGGGTGGAGAGGCAGGCAGAAAGTTAAAAAAAAAACAACATTTTGGTGCGGAAAGCTCTGGGAAGAGAAATTACAGCCCTGCAGGCCTGTGTGTGTTTATCTGACCTCTGTATTGTGTGTAGAATCAGAGACCTTTCCACAGCTCAGTGACAACACGTCTGACCTGCGCATCTTAAGCACCACTTCACTTGAAGGCACGGTAAAAGCTGATGTATGATCTGCACTTCAAACTACAGTTCAGAGGAAATTTAGGTTAGATTTGCACTCTAGCGAGATAAATAGTTTAACCACTTCAGTATGAAGTATGAAAGCATAAACCCTGTCTTTTTTCCCTTTGAAAACAGTGAGAATTTCTGCAATTTCCCTGTCTAGTGAATTTTCATTTAGAAAATCAATAAGACTACTAGCATTAAGATAATGTTCTTTTTTCCATTTAATTGAAGACAATTATTAAAACTATTTAATAGCTTTTTGGCCCAAACCTAATTTTCTCACCTGTAGATTTAGTTTTAAATAGAATTAACCACTAACTTTGATTCAGAGTCTACATGCCAAACACGTTCATACTTTGCCTAAAACTCTATAACTTATCACACTTAATATGTACTTTATATTAAACGACTTATTGTAATTCTGTCCCAGCACATTAGAATTCTGCTCCTACTAGCTCGGTCTACATGCAGCTTATTTTTGCTTATCTGAATCAAGGGTCTAATCAGAGTGTTTTAAAGCCCTCTTGAGAAAAACTTCTAATTTTATAGCTATGGATAAAATTGACTTCACTTGGCTAACTGTTATGATGGATATTCTAGATGGATTTATTAGCTTTCTATAGCCTGAAGCAGTTGGCCACACTGCCTAATCTTTATCTACAACTGCAAACATCCCCTCCCACACTGGCTTCTGCTTCCTCATGCTTGAACTGGCTGGAAATCTAACACCCTTCCAAGTCCCACCATAAAAACTCTACTATCAAACCATCTAAAATAGATTAAATAAATGATAAAAAAAACCACTGTTGCTTGGATGTTTTTATCAGGCGGACGCTGTTAGTTACAACCCACAATGTCTACTTATCAAACGGCCCTGCATGAATGTGGAGACAAACCAGTCTGACAGAGCGAGAGCTGAAGCCCAACTAATTATGTGCTGAATAGCTGGTTTACCAGGCGTTTGTTACATGAAAGAATGAACTGCTCGAAGAGCTGAAACCCCCCTCCCTCCCTTATAAGTTGCTGCCTCCTTTCACTCTTTTGGGCTGAGGAATTCCAAGAGCTTGGTGAGGCGCAAACTATTGGGAATGTGCCACTCTGACCCTCTTGGAGGAAAAAATCGTGATTAAGCGTTTTGTCGACGCTCTCGAACCAGACTGAACCACCACAGACCTGCGGGAGGGGACTGATGAAATAGGCCTAACTGGGCTTGTAATGTACTCTGTGATGAAGTGAGAGAGAGAGAGAGAGAGAGAGAGAGAGGAGGCCCTGATGAGTTTATCCACACCGAGCGAGTGATCTCCCTGCTTTGATGTCGCCACGGCTCCACGTGCGTGGCTTCGCCCTGCGGTAAGACAGTCCAAGTAATCACAGATTAATAGAGCAGGCTAATCTCATTCACAAAGAGGTCACTACTAGCAGACAGGCGCCCCTCCCCCAGCACTGCCCGAGCATTGTGGGCCGCTTACAAAAAGGCAAAAGGACTACAACTGGCCGATCCCCCTGAGTACTAGTCTATTGAAGAGATCAGTAATTCACTAAATCACACTCTGTGTAGTTTTCCATTTCCAGTCTGCTGCGGAGGCAGTTGAAACACAACAAATTATCTAAACCTCTAAACTACCCACTTTGCTGGTATGTATGTTAACTGATAAAATCAATAGGAGGTGATAATGAAGTTTTCCTCAGGCGAGCAGATACATATTGCTGGTGTCATTAGGATTAAGGTCTGTTTCTTTGGGTTTTGCCCTTCTAAGCTTTTTCTTACAAAGAAATTAACAAACTAATGTCTTTAACTGTTGGAGACATTTCATGATGAATCAATTTGTCAAAGCTACAACCTGTTTCAGCTGTAAGTTGACTGTGAACATTGATTTTCCTACAGCTGAAATCAGCTCTGCCCTCCCCTCAGCACCATTTCCCCCTCGATTTTCTCCCATGTTCGAGAGGAATTTAGATGACATAACAGTAATGTAATAGCTGGACCAGGCCGCGGGTCAGAGCCAAGACAAGTTAGGCCTGGTTAAAATGGGACACCAAATCTGATTTACTTATTAGCGCTCATCCATTGACATGATGTCCTCTGTGGCAGACAGCCCCCTCCATCCCACCCACACTTTTAACATAGATGTTGAGAGCACAGTACAAGATGCACCATTGGACTGAGCAGACCAGTGGTTATAAGAGTATGATTTGACTTCAAATGCTCCCTGGACATTTAAAAAAAAAAACTACACAACTACACAAGTTACACAAGCTACACAAGTCCTTTTGTTAGCAGAGATAAGGAACAAACATAAGGTGGAACAGTTTCAAACTGTTTATATCCAGAACAATAAAAAAGTGTGTTATGCAACAAATGGCTGTCTGACTTTCTGTATTTATGAAAGAGCCGAGAATTAAAAAAAAAACATTCAGGAAAACTGTCAGATTTGGCTAAATTAATTATCCTTAAAACAACATCATGCACAGAATGCTGTATTCAACTAAACATGAACTTAATTACATGTCCTCTATACACAGATTGAATCTAGCTTCTCAGATTTGTTTTCTGCAGATTCAGGCTTCCAAAAGTCTCCTCAGTGGAGACACTGACTCGTCTGTCTCTGGTGTTTGGAAGGCTGACCCTCTGCTGCCATCCCGGCCCCATCATGTGACTCACTCCCCTTCCCCCGTCACTCGGCAACGGCCCCGCTGGATGCCGGGAGTGGGTCCTGCCCATGGGGCCCTGTGGGAGTGTCGTTTAAGAGCCATCTCCCTTGGCTGCCAGAGAGGGCTTTCTCCCCGCCTTAACAACCTCCACGACTGGGGCCTCCACTCTAAAAAGCTTCTGGGAGCTTTGCAGGAGAATGACTCCTCAGTGGTTTCCATTGACTCTCTCTCTCTTTCTACAGGCCTCTCTTCTCAAAATATTCATGCATATACAGGTACATAATTGTCCATGAAATGCACTTTGGGATGCTGCCTAGACTCGAGTACTTGCCTGTTTCCAAATGACTACTGTTGCAGGAAATTATTCAGACAGAGAATCAATTGGCAATCTTATCTAAGCCCATAAAGTAGGGCCTGAGATTTGATTTAGCATTAAGTAGAATTAGAACATTTGGCAGAGTAAGTTAATTGCAGGCGGAGAATGATTCCCCTCCTGTAGCTGACATAAGAGTGACACTGCGTGATTTGAAGCCTCATATTACCACATATAAAACCATGGACTCCATAAATCAGAAAGGCAAACACAAGTGAAAATTCAAACAATATGTGGCTCCGACTTTCATGTCCTAGTCGACTTAAGGCGGCTCAACGGAGAGGCCGGGCACGCAGAAGCAATTGCACAACCCCGCTTTTCCCCCGTAACCCAAGACAGGTGGAAACCACAAATCAAAAACTGTAAAGGAGGACAAAATATTCCTGTTATCTTCCGAGCTGCTGACAGCCTATACATCTTCATTCCCATCGTGCTTCAGCTTGCTTTTTCTCGCCAGCTTGATAACAACATTTAGCAGTATACATCCGTCCCAATAATCCATCACTGTACCAAGATGACGGTGCTGTATGAAAACAGGAACTCATCATCACTGATACAGTAGTTTTTTGTCGGGTGTGACAAATGGAGTATTCCACTGTACACACTTTGTCTAAAACTCCCTAGAGAAGACACCAAATCGGGGTGTTGTGAACAAGTTTGGAAGTGAAATGCGACATGAAGAAGTCAAAGTTTATGCAGATATCAGCGGGTAATGCTTAATGCTCAGGGAGACTGAAAAAGGAAAGGGTATTTTGCATTACTCTCTTGTTGAGAACCTGGTCTGATAATCAACTTAAAATACTAAATAACATGAAATAAAACATCCCAGTCACCATTTGGTTTACTTGAAATACTGTCCACAGTTAGGTGTACAGTACTTTTCTGGTGTATCAGGATCTTATAGCAGCAATGGGTGGGTACCATGAAATGCTGCCAAGAATGCAGGCAGGAACTTTGAGCCCGGATAGGCCAGCATGGCCAGATGGTCTGAGACGATGGTTGAGAAAACTCTGGTCTTACCTGCTGATTTTGGAGTGAACTTGTCCCTGTTGGCAGCGCACACGGCCAGGAGCCGGTAGCCCAGGTCCAAGTCGTAGCCCTGCTGTGCTGCTACGCGGCTGACCACCTGAACACAATGACAGCATACAGTCAGGACAATGTCAGATATTCTGTTCCATTAAGGAAATAACTTTGTAAGATTTAAAGCTTTTTTAAAAATAGAGATATTTTATTTCTTGAAAAACTTTCACCACCACACACATACTGTATTATGATTCAACTATATATAGGTCAAAAATAAAGATAAGAGGTCAATGAATGCATTTTTGAATAACAACATGGTGATTCATAGATTTGTGGATAATTGTGTTCTTTTATTTGAAACTGACAAAAAAAAACCAAACACTAAATCTTTATAGGCAAGGTTTTTGTTTAGTATTATCTTTATTCCCTTTCCTTCCTTTATTTATCTTTTATTATTAAATTCTATCTATTCTATCTTCTATTCCAAGAAAGAAAGTCACACAAATGCCAATTTCATTATCAACTAAACAGCAAAAATGAGTAGAAAGTGCTCATAAAGCAAATACCTCTTCCAAGGCTGCCCAAACCTAGTGTTAATCTTTTTTCAGAAAAGATAATGTTTAACATTTTTAAGCTGCATTTAAATACCTGTATTGACATACCATTGAAGGATAGATGTGCCTGATTTTATTCATTTGAATGCAGAAGCTGATTTTTAAAAACAGCCATCACTGATGAAGTTTTTACCAAATTTTATTGAAATCAAATTTTTGAGATGTCCTGCTAACTAAAAAGCAACAATACAAAGGACAAACAAACAGGAATGGATACATAATTTCCATGATACCAAATCGGTAATCTGAAATGTGCATTAAATTCAGATTTTTAAAATGATATCATTGCATTTATAGATTACTTAAGAAAAACACACTGAATATCCACCCCGGTAGCTTAAATCATCAAAGGAAAGGACTTAACATTTGTCTTGATATCTTCCCAGATTCTGAATGTTATATAAGAGTGAAGTTTGGCAGCATCAAAGACCCGGTTTAACTTAAAGGATAAAGTCACCACAAGTTTATCAGTTCCATATGAGTCGGTGGACAGCAAGACGAGGAGAAAACGTGGCCTCTAGTGCAGCGGTGCCCACTGAGAGGAAACATTAAGAGAAACATCCACATGCCACAGGAGGTGACGTAAATCACCCTTATGTGGCACACGTTGCTTTGATTTACCATCGCCATTATCAGCTCAAAGAGAACCGCTCTAGATATTCAGACCTTTAGGACATGCTGTGTGGACCAGTGTGCCTCACCAGAGACAGATTCCTGGGTTTTCATAGCCGCGATCCTGCTGTCACACTCCGAAAGTTCAAGACAAGCCCTGAGGTAATACAGCTGAACACTGCTCCCTGCACCATATCATTATCTCCTGTAAGTATAGTCTTGACGTGACACCAAAACAGAGTATGTATATCTGGCCTTTATTTATAGGAATCCCCCATTAAGAAGAAGATATATGAGTATAGGCTGTCTAATTAGAATCTAAACTTGTGAGGGACATTTTGCTAAATGGTAATTTCAGTGTAAGAAGTTACAACAAGTAGATCTAATTTCAGGCCTTAAATTGTACACAGTCAGTGGAGTTGTGGTGGTGGATTGTCTACCATCCAGTAGTCACTCATTCTTTCCTGCCACTTTGCTATCGTGAGGCAATGAATAACGCAAAATGTGTGTGAAAAGCAGAGACAACAGAGAGTCAGCATGGTCTCATTTACAGTATGGTGATGTCATCTGGAAATTAGCGTTTGCAGGTTATTTACTATTTACCATCACCGCATTGTTTCTCTAATCTTAACCAAGTGGTTTTAGAAATGAAATATGATTAAATTAAAGCTAAAATACAGTACGTTCAGACTTCAACCGGGCTTGTTTCTTTGCCAGCTCTCTAACTGAAAATGGATTGAACATCTTAAGAAGAACCAAGACCAGTGTAATGATTGAAGGCAAAATGGTGCTTGAAATTAAATGTAATGTAAAATGTATTCTAATATAGATACTATGACTTCATTGGTTTGCCCTTTTTGCAGTGTGCATACTACAGGGCAATTCAACCTCCAGGTGTTAACAAGCAAACATGTCTTATTAACTCTTACATTAAGATGATTACACATAGAAGACAAATAACCTCGTTTCAAGCACCCTTTATGGCCATTTTCATGGTTAGATATGTTTCGTAATGGACTGCTTTTCAAGAAATCTTATTTTTGCTTACTCCATTGTCAGACGATTGTTTGGTACCATAGCAAATTTCTCCTGATGACACAATATTTAGCTGTTTGTAGAAGATGATTTTTTCCACAGTGTAGCCACCTGTCTGACATCCCCAAATGCCAATTTTGAGGCAGCAGTGAGATACAAACATACAGGCACCAGGGTGAAGTGTTTGCCATTACAGTCTGAGACCGGGTAATTTCACAATCACATCAGATTCTCCGTGCTCCCTCCCAGTGTGGCTCACGCTAAGGTCTATACAACCCATAAACTAAAAGGAAAAGCCTTGAGATTTTCACGGCAGGAAACAAATTGAATTGGCGAAATGGAGGAAAAGGCACCTGCTGCTGCACATTAAAGCAGTAACACAAACAATCACTTGAATGGAGGGATGTGTCACAATGGTTTCACTGCGGTGCTCAAGTACAAATCTCTTGGGCTCCTTTGCTTGCTGTAGCCATGCTTTCTCTGCAGGGTTACAAATTGCACCCAACAGGAGCTATATGTATCTCTTATCTACTGCTGGAGGCAGTATGGAAATGTGCATGTTAAAGCACAGTATGGCCCAGGGTGACAGGTGAGTGACACATCCGCAGTCCATCCATTGTTCTACCTGACTCTCTGTTCCGTCTCTTGGTCCAAAATTTCCACAGGACAGACAGTAAATCATTCCTTTAGTAAGTCTTCTGTCTGCACAGAGACAGAATAATTCAGAAGAGGTTTTTATTAAAGAAAATACTCCAATAAAAATCTATTAAATACTCACCCCCTGTAGGTTTGAAAAGTGGCTTATCTGAACAGTTTGTAGTTTGCTCCTTTGTGGCAGACGGCAGCTGTAGTCAGCTTGGATTCAAAACAGTTACAATGGATTCCAATGGTGGCTGAGAGCCATGGAAAAACAAACAAACAAACAAAACAGAAAAACAAGTACCATCGTCCATAGAAACTCCTCAGAACACTAATCTGCCTATCCGCATGCTTAGTATGTTCCAAACACTCATATGTGTTTGCCAAATTATGAACAAATAGTCAACTGTTTGTTGTTAGCACAGTTAGCTGTTTAACATTTGTAATTTGTGACCAATGTAAGCTAACGCAGTTGCACAACTAGCAACATATGCTGTGAAAGCAGTGTGCTCAGGTATAGTTCGCTTGATGAAGTTGACCCTCTGGATACTCAATATGTTTCACATACTATTCTGACAAAAATATACCAAAAATATGGCTAAATGGCTTCTATTTGTCAATAGTGCATTTAGCTGTTTATCGTTTTTACACCTAACTAGCTACATTTGCTAATGTTGGTTGCGGCTAGCAAACAGAAGCTGTGTATTTAGCAATATTTTCTCAGAAATATGAGTGTCGGACAGCGGAGTACTGAATTAGGTATAGGTTGATGACATTTTGATCCTTTTTTTTCACCATGAAGCTGTATAGTCTCTGGAATCCATTGTAACTCCTGTAAATCCAAGCTGCTGTCCTCCACGAAAGAGCCACCTTTAAAGACTACAGAGGTTAAATGATACACATATGAGATTTCTGGTGGAGTATTCCCTTTAAATGCACATGACAGGGAGTAGAGGATTGTTCATGCTACAAAAGAAAATTTGCCTCTTTTGACAGTTTAGTGTAAAATGCAAAATATGCAAACTATCTTTTACCATTTTGGCCAAAATCCTTCTTTGTTTACAGTATACGTCTCAAAACAGTCATGTCTTTTTTTCGAATGTCATGGGATACTAATTATTCAATTAATCAAAAGCCCCTAGACATTTAAGTAAGGGAATTACAGGCTTGGTAAGTGTATTTTTTCCTATAAGCACTGATTGCTTTGTGGTTTGAGGACGTTATTGCACTCCTTTTCATGTTCCAGTGTGCTGATTTCATGAGCCACAGCACAAACTGTAACTGAAGTCACTGAAAGGTGACTAAATCTCAGTAGTTTCTAAAGTGTGAAATGCTTTTTATTTTCCAGTGACCTCAGTGAAGATCAGGCAGCTAAACATTAGTTCCCTCACATCCCTGAGGGAGTTATGGAAAGAGCCAATGCAGCATTTGTTTTAGCGGCCCTTTCATTGTCCTTGAACCTTCAAAGTATGAAGCTGCAAGAAGGGGGGTGGGGGTCACGACCGGCGACTTACCGTTAGACATCCCATCAGGCTTTGCTCGAAGGGGCGCTGGAAGGCTCGGGGGTCGCCACACCAGTCCAGCAACTCGGTCGCTGCTGTTTGGAAATTTGCTGGATTTTGTAAGTGCTGGAGGGATAAAAGAAGTTTGGGAATATGTTAGTAAGTCCACTAACATTCAAAGGTCACTTGGAAACAGAATAGAGATTATGTCTCTTGTAAAAACAAGTATGTATCACAATATAATGCTTCATTTCAGTCGATATCAGTCATTATTGATCATTTGTAATGAATTTCTAATAAAGACCAGGTGAAAAAAGGTTGAATTTAACCACTTTATGTATCAAGGCACACAGGTAATTGTAATGTAAATCTTTTCTCATACAGTATTGTTGCTGAGTATCTCTCCATCGTGGGCTGCCTCTGGATTGTTTCTTGAGATATAACAGATGTAGGTTGCGACTGACAACATGTTGTATACTCCAAAGGGTGGAAGAAGCTTTGGTTATTCACTCAGAGCACGCTCCATTATCAAGGGATATGATAGACTGTTTATGAGTCAGGATGTATTTGTTATGTGCTTTGATGGCAGTTTGCAAGTGAAACTATCAATATTGTATTGAACAATTTTCTTATTGCTACTGATGAAGTATCTATTGCCAAGGCCTAATACTAATACTGCATAAGCTACAATTTAACGATCAAATACATTTCCTCATCTCCAACCATTCAATTTCCTTCCTACCAAAAAGTTTTTACACCTGCTTTTAAAGTCGATTCGAGGAAGTGGTTTGACTATTTGTTTACTTTGCTGCCTCCCCGAACCTGCATAAGAGATTGAAAATGGACGGATGGATAGAGAAAATCACTGGTCACCAAAACAAGGGCCAAGTCAATAACATGATGAATAATTAAATGACTTAAGTGACATGACTTATGTTTTAACTTTAAAGTATTAATGCACAGGGCTGAAGGGATATGTTTCTCATGCTTCTGTAGCACCGCCTCAACACTGAGTGCAATAAATCTCCCTGTATGGCTGCATGAATAGCAGAGGAAGCCCTTATTTCACCAGCCGGCCCTGAGCTGTGCGGTGACTTTATCTGACAACAGGCTCCTTGACCTACAGGCACCCCTTTATGGCATTCATTCCCCAACTTGAGCCAGCAGCCCACTCACTAACCCTGCTGTCTATGTTGCTGTAGAGCAGAAAAGAAAACTGGAAAATGTACCTCTCTGGGTCGCCACATCAGACTCACTGTTGGTCATTTCTTCTCTAAAAGCTTTCAAAACTCAATATGAAACACTTCATACATAGAACAGCAGACACACCACCTCAACTCTTCAGTAATCTATTGCCTTTGGAGAGATAATGCACACAAGCCTTTGCAGTGCACTTGTATAAACCAGGAACAAATGGACTCCCACTCCATGGCATCAAAGGTAAATAGAGAGGTTTGTCAGCTTAAAGTGAATGGCTGCCTTCTTAACAAGTCTGTGTGCTTTGATTTCACTGTCAGGGAGAAAAGGAGAAGAAGAAGTGACAGCAGTATAGTCACTACCTTGCAGTGCTTTTTTCTTGTTTGCTCTTTAGGGGGCAGCAGAGGTCAGGATTTGATAAGGCAGCTTTCATATCAATTTAAAAAGCCAGTGTAAGACAAGGGCCGGATGAAACCAGTCTTGTTTATTCTATGTTCTGTCCGAGACTATTCCCTACTCGGCCAACATGTCTTTTGTCGGGGGGAGGCTAGGATGAAACGTGGTGGGGTTACTGAGCATGTAAATTCTACTGGTGGATAAAGTCTCCTGGAGAAACACACACATCCGCAGATGCTAAATTTAGATGAGTCTGGAAGCTAGACAACACACGCAATCAGCGCACCAAGGATGGAAAGGGGTAGGAAAGGGGGGAGGGGGGAGAATATGTAGAGAGGAGGGGGAAAAAAACACACCACCAACACTTGGGCTTGAAGTGATTACTGTTCTTTGCACTCAGAACAATTGGTCCCACCAGTGTGGCTGTCACATGGAGAGCTTGGCACTGCCACGCCACAGATGTTCCCCCTTCTCCGGCCAAAACCCACCAATCAAACCTAAACTAGTGGCCAAGAGACCCCTCACTCCCCCTCTATCCATGTCCCCTGGGTGAGAATGATCCTCCAACATTTACACTCCAGTCAAAGCTCGGCCCAGTTCGAGGGAAACAAAGAAGGACAGGACTCTCAGTGTCCTGAGGATACTGCTTTCTTCAGATACAAGCATCCTCTGTAGTCACGTCTGGAAACGACTTGATCTGCACATCTGCAGCTAAACTGAATGTGACAGCGCACGCGATCTGGCAAAGACTCCCTTCCCTTTCAAAATCACAGCTTTTGGTGTAGTTGCTGTTGTTGTTCTACATTCAGCAACACCCCAGAGCACTGCAAACATATTAATGGAGACAATTAACCCTGGAAAGAACATAGTGGCAGACAAAAAACAGCTGCATAGCCATGCAGCGCAGCAGCAGTACAGAGAGGCTTGTTTTCCAGTTCATCCTGAAATACTGACACTTACAGTCTGAGGAAGTGCTCCTGCAGCGAGAGGAGAGTTCATAGTTTCCGCCAAACCCCTGTACGTATCACTGAGTGGAGAGTCTGACAGCAAACTGGCTTCCCCACAGTGAGAGGAAAAATACTGTCTCCGAAATAGATACCAGCAGTATCACGGAGCCCATCTTCCCCAAAGTGTTCACAACGGTGCAATTCCAGGATGCGAGAGGAAAACAAACTGCCACTGAGAAACTGTGTATTGGGGGGTGAAATCAGATAACCGCTTTTATGTATCATTTTTTAAAACATCCTCGTCTGTCTGGAGGTTAAACAAGTGAACGTATTTATTTTGCTGCATGAATCTTTAAAAGTTATAGATAAGTTCCCTTGAGGTATTTCACACCACCTGCACACATCTTAAGGAAACAAACACTATCAGTGCTGTTTACCTTTTCCAAAATAATGTAAAAATCAAAGACACTAAATTTACAATGATGTAAGACAGCAGAAAGCAGCAAATCCTGACATTTCAGAAGCTTTTGTTTGGCATTTTTGCTTAATAATTGAGTAAAGGATGAATCGATTATCAAAACATCACACAAGGGTTAGGTGTCAGTGTGTTGGGACCTGTCATTGACCCATACCTATTTATCTTTCCGAAAATAAGTGAATTGAGGTGAAAAAGAACCCTGTTTTTATAGTTTATGAAGAGTTTTATTGAGGTATTGTTTATAAATCACATTATTGCAATTTCACAACAAGACGGTAATTTCAAAATTACCACCGTAATGATTTGTGATTTAACTTTCAACCCATGATTCAATCAGGCTGACAGATTCCAATTTCCTCTACTTTATCATCACGCTCAGCAGTAATTTATCATTTGAGCAACAAAATCAATTTGTTCCCCTGTCCGCTGCACTGGCTGGGAGTATTCAGACAGACATGTCACATCTTCCAGAAAACAACAACACAATAGAGGAGGCTTCATTTATATTCCTGCGCCACATCCGTATTGCCTTCGAGATGCCAAATTTCAGCATGTGCACACTTTCAATTAAAGCAAACAGCTGGATTGGTTTACAATATTTCCTTAATTATTTTAATGGCTTGGATATTGGACAATGGGGAGCAGGGGGAGAAGATAGTGAGTTAATTGTTCTGATCTCCCCTGATGATCATCTTTGTGTGCGGGGAGGAGAATAGACGACCGGCTGAATGGGCTCACTGCTAGTCTAATTGGCAGGACATAAATGGTATTTATTATGCGGGCCTTCCAAACCCTGATTGTCTGCGGCACAAAGCTGCCTCTATTAACAGGGTGCTGGCTCTTACTGGTTGGTTTGAAATGACCCGGTGCTTAACCATTTATTAGATGGACTGGAGGCCTCCTTGTATGCCATGGATCTCTCTAATTGGCATGTTTACCCATGTGCTTCTTCCCAGGACGCTAACATTGGGACATGTTTGTTTAAATTTTTGCCTTGTGGGGTTAATACATTTAACCCTGCGACATTTGAATTGGTTACACTTTTTTGTAAGACAGATGCAAATGCCTTTTACCTGATCTGTGAACTTCCTTTACAGAATTATTCATG
This sequence comes from Morone saxatilis, assembly GCF_004916995.1. Taxonomy (NCBI): domain Eukaryota; kingdom Metazoa; phylum Chordata; class Actinopteri; family Moronidae; genus Morone; species Morone saxatilis. Next base: position 8,318,537 of record NW_023339651.1, on the reverse strand, counting down.
CTATTAGCAATACAGGGCATTACGAGAATCTAATTTCACATCCCATATAACTAAAGAAAGAGTGGATATTGAATATTTAATATCCCGCTGTGAAGAAGGTAACCAGACTGAAGACTGAGAGTGTTTACCTCTCTCTACCTTATTACTTAAGGACATCAAAGCCTGTCTCTACACACAGGGGCTTCCCTCTGTTTGCTCCCTAAACACTCGCCCTGTCTTGCTATCTGCCTCACCTTGTCTCTTCCTCAGTAATAGCTGGGAACTCCCTGCCGAGGGTAAAACAATTTGCCACGTCCACACTTGTGTTTAAGTGCAAGCCCAATACATTGTCCCAAAGGCCTTCTGATGTACTTTGCAGGAGGTGGACCTCAGCACAGAGCCCAGAAACAAAACGGGCCGTCAGTTAAGGGGAGAGATCAAAGGGAGAGCCCTGTAGCCCGGGGTTACGCAAGTATGTCTGTTTAATTCTGCCAGAGATTCGTCCCGCAGCAAACAGTGGTGAGAGGAGAACAAAAGGACTTGCTGGGAGTCAGCAGAGGTGGAGGGAGAAAGAAGGGTGATGATGGGGGAGGGAGGGGAGCCTCCACTCTTTGACCCCGGTCAGTAACCTGAGTCACACCACAGTCCTCATAATAAGACCAACCAGATTAGTCTCTCTCAGTGTTGGGCATTACTAGTAATAATATTATAGTAATAACATTACCTTCCGCAGTAACTAGTAGTGTAATTAATTACTAATAAAGTTTAGTAATAATATCATAGTTACCCGCACAATAAATAATTAGTTACAACTTTACTTACCCCTGACTGATTTGCAATCCAACAATCCAATTACATACTTGGTTGCTTTAGCTTGAAATAGTTGAAAAAGTCATCAGCTTGAAGGGTTGTAAACTTTTCCCAACCCACTGAAGACTTAAATGCAGTTTAAAAGCACAGAGACCGGATTCATATGGATTAGAATTTGATTAGAACCACCATTATCAGCCAGATTTAAAACAACGACGAGACTTCATAGCGGGAGGAAATCAACAGTCTTGTGGGGTGCACAGAAAACAACCTACTGCTCAATGGCAGCTTAACCAAGGAACTCACTGTTGGTTTTAGGAAAAAGGAGGCAAAGACACACAACCCTGTTTACATCAGTGGAGCTGAGGTGGAGCAGGTCAACAGTTTTAGGTTCCTGGGAATCAACATCACAGAGAACCTGTCCTGGTCATCTCACATCTCCACCCCAGTTAAGAAAGCACAAAAACAACTGTATTTCTTAAGGAAGATTAAATTAAATCTAACAAAATTCCTATGCCAAGTTCTTGTTAACTTTGAGAGAGGAGTGATAGAAAGCATCCTGACTGGAAACATCACACACTGGCATGGGATGTGCACAGCGCAGGAAAGGAGGACTCTGTAAGAGTACATTGTTGGTACTCAACTACCTAGCATCTGTGATTTTGGTGAGGTGAGGTGCCTGGGCAGAACCCAAAGGATAATAAAAGTCAGTAGCCACCCCAGCCAAAGCCTGTTCACCCTGCTGCTCACTCTTTTGCTGCCATGCCTGCTGCCACACCGCTCATCTGAAAGCCATACAGTCCTATGTCCACCAAGCATCCACCTGTAGGCTCTGATTCCACGTCCTCTTACTGTGCTGAGCGTTCTTGTGGGGAATGCCGAGGTCAGTTCGAATATTGACACTATACATAATGTGTTTAATGTTTACATAACAATACGTTCCACGTCTGACTGTCATCATGTCAATTAAGAAGTCACGCACAGTGTATATTTCACACAGTTTACCACAGTACAAGTACAAGTGCTGCAATTAAGTATCATTTTTAGATTAGTTTGTTAGCCCGTTAGCCTGATATTGCGCATGTTCCAGGTGGAGCTGAGTCTGATTATTGCATTACACTTATGGGGAGTTTTACCACAGTGTCAAAGAAAACCTTGTATTTCTATTGTGGGGGATTTCCCCGAGGACAGGGAAAATTCCCAAAACTAGATATACGACGTTGGAAAACTTTATCAGGATTAAAAATCTGTTTTCCATAAATCCTGATAAGCCGATAAAAAACATGTCAGTTTGTCTCATGTTTTGAATATTAAATCTGAATGTCCAAAAAAACAAATAACTACAGCTATCAGATACCCTGAAACTATGTAAATATAGGAGTAAAAGTAGGTTTCCCGAGGTGGAAATATGAATTAAAGTACCAGTATTTTAATATTTGGTGGGGTCTCATTCCACATAGTCAAATACTGATGATTGTGGGGGGTGATAAATGAGAAATTGCAGTAAGTAATACAACAGGTGGCGTTGGTGCTACCAATGAAACTCAACAGTCAACTATCTTTCTGCAGAATGACTGACCCCACCTTTAAATACAATACTTGCGGAAACATAATTGCTACCTTACACGTGTACTACGTGCAAGAGGTAGCATACATTTTCCCCTTTGTGATTCATGTGTCAAGCCTTCACATTGTAATACAAAGCAAAGTTGTAAATCTGACACAACACTCACCTGTTTGATACACAGCAGACGATCATTGGTCTGCTGTATGTGTCTGTCCATCGACGGAATCGAGTTCATGTTGATTGTCCCTCTTCGGCCTCTACCTGCCAGCCATTAAACTGGAGCGTTCTGCAACAGAAACACAGACACGTGTTAAAGCTCGCCTCTTCCCACGGAGGCTGCCAATCCCATCACCACCAGGATATTGCAGTTTAGTGTGTGTGTATGTGTGTGTGTGTGTGTGTGTGTGTGGGTCTGTGAGCTGAGCAGGGAGATATTGATTTGGCAGGTGACAAGCACCTCAGAGAGCCCAAAGGATGACATTCCTCTCAGCTCCTGTGACACCCTTAACAAGCCCTGGCGGTTGCCCCGAACGCTGCCATACACCTTCGGAAAGGACACACTGGATGACTTAGAGAGGATATCTGGCCATGTTTAAAGCACCTCGGGGTGAAAATGAACAGAGATGGACACACACACACACACACACACACACCCACACTAAGTAGAGACTGCCAGTCTGTCAGCATTATCTCAGAAAACTGTATGAACCCCTTCCATCCTGGCCTGTGAGAACATTAACTTGGCATGTGGCTCTTTGTTTACATTACTTAGCCATTATGTAATCTTTGGTTAACAATTATCTGTACCCTGGGCCCAGACATGCTCTACATTACATTTCTCCCCCCTCCCTCCCACAGCTCTCCAGCTACATAAGAGTTCCTCTAACAAAACCCCTTACAGCGCACTATTGATTTTGGAGCAGCGGCTTATGGAAAACCTCTTTCTCTCCTTTTCTTTTTTCCAGAGGAATAATTTTTCAGGGAAGGCAAACAATAGGGCTGTGATCTGACATGCTACATAACATTATCACAAGTTAAAAAGTATTACAAGCTACATTAAAGGTTATCAATTTTGCCTGTGGGGCTCTGATTTAATGTCGCATTCAACATAAAATAAATATCACACTCGGGGTGTCGGCTATAACTCATGGTGACCTGCAGCTTCATGTGGAGGGGTAAGTGAGTTAATAAGCACATACATGGGTGGTGGTGGTGGAAAGCGTACCCCTCCTTCTTCACCCGTCTCACCCCCTCCTCACTCCCCCTTTATCTCATCCTGTCTCAATCCTTCCTTCTTGCTACTGCAGGGGTATCTCTTTTCCTGCGGTGCATCATCTCTCACTCAAACACTCGCCCCCCCTCTGCCATCACTCAGACCCCTCCCACCCTCACGCCATCTTTCTCCATTACCATCACACAGTGAGAAATTTCACTGCACAAAGTACCGGTGAGATGGGGGAGAGAGAGGGAAAGAGAAAGAGAGAGAGAGAGGAGGCAGCATGCTGCACCATACTGATAATGCTCACTTAGGGGTCTCTAGCTGGATTTAACGGTAGGGCCAGTAATCTACTCCACTAGACAGCTAAAGAGCTTTTATGCTACCTATTGGAGCTGCTCATGCCTGTACTTGAGAGGAGAGAAGGGCACACTAGTGCATTCCTCTCCATAAATTAGAACGCTCATAAAGAAAAGAGACATCGGAGACTCTCTTTGCAGATGGAACGCATTTGTTTGTTGATATTTCTGGAGTCTCACATAGATAGACTTTTGAGAGCTGAGAGAGGTCTGGGCTCACTAGCCGAACACCTTAGTGATTCGGCAGGATTATAAAGTTTAATATATATTTGTTTTGTTTTTTATAAATGTGGTCATATGAATGCATTTAGGACCATGAATCAACAAACCTGATTCAACATATTCTTTCTAAAACAGGAAATATCCTGATTTAAAAAAACTAATTAAATTTAAAATAATAAATAAAATACATTAAATAAATCATTTAAAAATATATTAACATTGCCACTACAATAATAGAAAATGTTCTGGTTTTCAGTACTTTCAATGAAGGCACCTTAATGTCACACAAGAGAAAAGGCCTCACCCTAAGCGATCATATACGTTCATGAACTGACTTTCCTTACATCCCTCTAGTGTTTGCTGCTCCCCTTAGTCCCCTCACCGTGCCAGCTGATACCGAGCTGATCCTTGGCTAGGGGCGGCCCTGGACCATCGTGCCCCTCAGCCACCAGCAGGTGTCTCCCTGGCCCCTTCAAAGGCCTGGCTAGTGGCACAAAGAAGGCGGAGCGGTGTTGCTTTAAGCCTTTACAAGCTCTACAAATCCTCAGCTGCTGCTTCCTAACAGGGCCCACTCAGCCCGGCACTGCCTGTCTGACCTTGTGGTTATTGATGAGCGAGTCGACCTGCTCTCTCTCCGTCTCTCTTCCCTCCTGCCCTTCCCTTCGCTCTCTCTCTCTCTCCCTCTTTCTCTCTCCATGTCATCTCTCTTACCTCCAACAGTGAGTTAAAATGAGGGGAAAGAAAAGAGGCTGGGCTGCCATTCACCACCCCTGCTTTTTTCTCTTAAACACACTGCGATGATACTTCTGACCTCCCTGCACTGTAAAGCCTGTGTTAACATATTTACATTTATTTTCTTCCCAAGATCATTTTTTAAGGTATGAGATGAAAGTACTGCTAGTAATTTAATTTTCAGATATTCACTTGATCTAATTAAACACTAGTCCTTTGTTATATCTCTAATGACTAACAAGAACTAAATTAAAGATTAAACCCGCAATGCTGTGGAGATATGACAACAGATGTAATTATGAGCCTTCCCCCTATTTACATGCTCTTTTCTATCTTACAGATGTTATCATTTATTATTTTCTCTGCGTCATTACCTAGCGTGAACGTATTTGCCTTGATTCAGCTAGTTACCCCAGAAATCCTGCCACACACTTTTGAAGGTATGAGGGGGAAATCAGTGCTGATACGTGCGTTACTTGAGCATAATGTACTAAATTGCAAGCAGGCGTTACACAACAAGTTGAGAGCTGTGGATTCCTGCACAACAAAAGACACATGGGGGGGTGGAGGTGGGATGGAGATTGGGAGGGGAGGAGGGAGACCCGCTTTCCTTCCCTATTCAAGGGGGAGCTAAAATATATGTATTGAGTGGGAGCTGTAATAAAACGAAACGGGTGAGGAGATGCAGGCTGGGAACAAATATGAAAGGCAGTGGAGGATGGCGGCAAGGTGATGGAGCACCACCGGAGGATTGGATGAAATTATCTCTTTATAATCAGGGGGCTTCTGCATGGCTGCCTCCTCCATTGCCCAGTGACAGATGAGGCCTACCTCTTCAAATGGGCTTTTCACTGTGCTATCAGCCCACCTCTAGGGTAAAACAATGTTTTTCTTCCCCCCCGTACCACCACTTTAAAAGCTTTGTCTCCGCACGGCACCCCGTGGAGGACAGGAGTGTCTCTTGTCAGGCAGGGTCCGTGTTTGTCTCATTATGTGATCATGTTACATAAGTGTACCTTGAAAAGGGCTGCGGATTTAATTTGATGACAAAACTGTGCCACGGCGGGGACTGGAAGATGGTGACGCTAAATAATGTTGAATGAAGACACTAAGGCAGAACATTATCTCCAGTAAGTAAGCAGGATTGCTTTTTGAACTGTCACAATCGCACAGTTTGGAAATATAAACATTATTTCAGACACCCAAAACCCAACCCTGGATCTTCAAAGAGAGCTTCTAGCCCGTTAATGTAACATAGACGAGTTGTGCGCCTCTGCTCTGCAGGATGAAAACAGTCTGAGGGGGAGAAGAGTAGACAATGATTAGCTTTATCCCACCATCACAGCAGAACAAATGGATCACGAACCCTCGCCGCTTTACACAGTCTCTCAGCTGAGCTGTCAAGGCACAGCAAAGTGGTAAACAGATTTAATTTATTCATATAAATGGCTTGTGAACCAAAACAGTCGGGCTACTTGGAGGCCAGGCACAGTGCTGCTCAAAGGATATTAGCAGTTGTAACGTGGATCTTATTTTTGTCATGTTGGTCATTGTTTATGATAACATTATGCTTACCATAGTCTGACATAGCAAGAAGTCAGCCATCACACAATCAGACAGATTGTAAACAAGCCAACAGTGCATACCCAGTTCATTCAGCACACCGAATGTCAAATATCCAAGTGAAGTACAAATAAGTTAAACACTTTTTTGAGAGGAAGGGGGACTAAACTAAACGCACGCTTTAAGGCAGACACAGATGCAGCGTTTGAATGAAAACACATTTCCTGCCTCAAGAGGGACCCGGCCCAAAGTATCATACACAGGCAAAGAATTGAAGGGTGGCTGCAAGAGTAGAAAGACAGCACGCCGCGCTGGCCAACATCCTGACCACACACATACACACGCACACACACACACAGACAGATCTTCTCACCTTCCCTTGAGTGCTGGACCAGCATCATGATACCATAACAACACCCTCAGTCACTTCTAATGTGCTTTACAACAACACTACAGGCAGGGTGTTACACCTCCGCAGAGCTGTGTTAAACACCCCCCTCGACCAACACACACACACACAGGGAACACACACACTCACTAATCGAAAGCTCAAAGTACTGCTGACACTATTAAAACGGAACGAAGTGGCCTGAGTGGAGAAATCAGCATCATTCTCGCACCTCATGGGGACACGTTGGGACGCGCTGCTCAAGGTGATGGCGTCCCCGCATGTCGTCTATTGTAGGTGAATTAGGCAATAAAGGACTAATCTGCGCCATCATTGACTAGGGCTCGGCTGTTTGCAGCACTTGCTTAAGGGCGATAAAGATGAGGGAGGAGGAGGAGGGGAGGAGGAAGAGGTGGGGGGGGGAAGCATCTCTTCACCCTCATGATTTTAATGAGCTCTGATTCCGAGATATGTCTTGTTTTCTTCCGACTGTCGGCCGAGGCCGGCGTGAATGCTCCCCTTTAATTATCTCAACATTGTAGAGACGCCGTTTTCTTGCACTGAGGGAGGGGTGTTTAGTTTGGAGAGGGCAGCTCTAGGACTCCAGGTGTCCGCCTGGTTCTCTGCCTGGTAAGTGGCCAGGCGGGCAGCGAGGACAAAGCTGTGTTTGTTCGATGGAGGAAAAAGCAGAGCGGATGGAAATGTGTACGAATCGGCGCCGCTTCCATTGTTGCTTTACAGAATGTGCCATAATCCTCGGCAGGCTCCATCCAGAGCTGGCACGGAGGATAATATGAGCTGCCTCCTGCCTGTCCCACCTCCCTGCTCTACCTCCCCTCCCCTCAGCCCTTCTCCATCACCTCCTCCTCCCTTCCCCCATTTCTCTGCTGCACACACATATGGACACACAGCCACTCGAGTGCACACACACTCACAGACACACACACACACTCTCGCACCTCCCCACATGGCTCCTTAACAGGCTTGGGAATGGATTTCTTTTATTTAATGTGGTTTGGTCTGCAGCTCCAGCGGCAACCATGAGCGAGGGTGGGCTCGCAGTTGTGCCACTCACTCACTCACACACACACACACACACACACGCACACACACTCAATCCAAGGAGCCCTGCTACGTTGGTCGCTGTTCACTGATCTCTCCCTCTTCCCCTCTGTCTTTCTCCATCTCCCATTCTTCCTCTAACTCACTCCACTCCCTCTCTCACGCAGACCCACATTCTCTCCCTCCCTCCCTCTCTCCCTCCCCTCCTCTCTCCCTCCCTGCCCTCTCACTTTTTTTTCATGACAGCTCACATAAGCAAGTCTCCTGGATTCCTGCGGGAGCCCCACGTTCAGTACACAGAGATTGTTCAGCCATCAGGCACATCTGCAGCGTGATTAGAAAAGCAAAGGGAGCATGGTGGTGGGGGCAGGAGGGTGGGGTGGCTAAAGCCCCCACCACTACTGCTGCTAAACACCCCCCCGCCCAGCAGCAGGAGAAGAAGAAGAAGAAAACAGAGGGCCGGGGATCATTGAGGGGCCTAAGCAATATCTCCTCTCTAACCAAGTGTAACATTTCACCAAGTCTCAGAGGCCTATCGCCGCCTGCAATGAAAAAAAAAAAAAAAAGCAAAGGACAAAGCAGATGGGGGCCAGTTTCTCTTCACCACCAAGCCCCCCACCCACCCTCCAACTCCTCTGACTACCGGAGCAAGCAAAGGGAGAGGAGACCCTAGCCACATGCAAACATGAGGAGCATCACAGCGGTTTCTCCTTCTCCTGTTTGCCCTCTACCGCCTCCCCCAAACAGCTACTCTTTTAATTTGCTTCCACCCTTGCGCTAATAGCTGGGGAGGGGAGTGGGGGGTCAATTCCCCCGGGGCGCTGGAGGCAGCACAGATGAGCCACATGACTCCCCAACCAAATGCAGAGCAGCGTGGAGCTAGCAGCTAGCCGGCTAGCCTCCCGCTCTCCCTGTGCCTGCCCGTGGTGCTCTATCAGCCACAGCTCGCCTCTCTGCTCCACAATCCTCCAGGAATTTTAGAGGCATGTGATGATGACGATGATGAAACCAGTGAGCCAAGTGTAAACCTGGACTAAAAGTTGCGATATGAGGTGAATTCATGCTCAATATCTCACAAACAAAGCCTTCACTACTACCTCAGCCTCTTGAAACACTTTGTTTTAAAAATTGCCTTTGATTGCGAGCGCAGAGGAAAAGTCAAAGAGGCATTTTATTTCCATTTCGGTCAGTGATATTGTTGCCGTGTAGGTGCTGACACTGCTTCAGACAACTTGTGAGTGTTTTTCTTCTGCCCCCCCTCTTTCCTTTCTCTGCTCTCTTTTTTTCCTGCCAGTCTCCTGGTTTATTATGCATTCAGCTCATGTGTCCCTCCTGTGAGTGGCTGTTCATTTTCCACATACCACGCTTAATCCGGCCAGCTAAAACTTTGAAATAGCGGGTGCCGCAGACGCGCAGCCGCTACCCAGGAGGAGCCATTATGAGGTCTGGGAGAGAGAGACTGATAGTGCTGGGGGGAGGAGTGACAGGCGAGCTGCAAGATACATGGGAAGGAATTCAAAGAAGGCTGAGAGCAGAACACGAGGGTGCGCATGTTTGTGTGTTCGCTGCCTTGCAAGTGTGTAAGGTGCACAGGCAGCGGTGATAAGTAAGGGGTGGTTGTGCGTGTTTGTCAGCTTGTGTGTGGGTGTGTGTTTTTGATGGGGTTATTGGTGTGGGCAGGGGGACGGAGGACCTCCTTGTCTCTGTTGTGCCTGTGACCTTTGGCCTTTTGTGACTTTGAGTGAATGGGAGGAGAGAGAAGCAGAGAGTGAGAGGGAGAGATTTTAAATAGTGCATGAGCTCAACCTGCCCAGACACTGATGGACAGCAGCAACATGAGCTTTCTCTGTTTCACCGAAGAAGCCTGAGAAGACACACTATCAAACTGACAGCACTCATAACGACCTCACTAACATCTCTATTTTAAAATTTCATAGCCAGAGTTTCTGTATTTTTGCTGCAACGAATGATCACATCTGTTCATCTATCTACCTTAATAGTCATTTTGAATCGTTTTGATAATTGTTTCATCTCTATAATGTTTCAAATGATGTCAAATAGTGACCATTACAAGTTGCCAAAGCCAAGGGAGACGTCTACAAATTGCTTGTTTTGTCTGACCCACAGGAGAAAATCCAAAGATATTCAGTTAACAAGGATATAGAACAGAGACAAACTGAAAAGACTCACATTTGAGGAGCAGGAACCAGATAATGTCTTTTTGCTGGATAAATGACGTAGCAGACTTATAGACTAGATTTAACTGACTTCTAGTATTCTAGGATATATTGCAATGCTACTTATCTATTTTAAAGGACTCTAAAATTGTGTTTTTGATTTTACGTTAGCCCTCGGATCTCATTTGTACTGTTGATAGTTGCTTGCTTCAAGCATAGAATATTATTAAGTCTACAATTAGCAATTGAGTCTGCATCAAATATTTGGTTATGTGTAAGAGTGAAGCACTTTCCTGGTTAAATCAAATATATTAAAGCCAGATTATGTAACGTTTAAAAAGGAAATAACATAATCTTCCTCTTGCAAATGAAAAGTTGAATTAATGAGCAACAATATACACCACTGCTAAATTCAATACACTCAGGGGATTTGCTGCTACAGTAACGCCTTACTTGGTCTGGTATGACCAGTAGCTTATGGCGGCTAATGTTAGCAAATGATTTAGCTGTGTAACGGACATTACAGGGTCAGTTAGCTGACTTCATAACTCCACTCCACTATATCTTAGCATTAACCATTATCATGTGATTGTCAGTTTTGGCCACTGTGACCAATGTTACACAGTCTTCCTTTAAACGAATGACTGATATAAAAATAGCTGTCAGTCTCTGCAGAGCAAGCGTACAGAAATCCCACTCTTCTTATTACCTATCTCGTGTTTTTGTGTCCAAACCTTCAAGCACCTGCATCCTCTGAAAACACTCCTCTCCTACACTCCACAGACCTGCGTTATGATCCTCTAACTGGCATGACTCATAAAGATATATTTTTTTTATATCAGCAGATTGTTTGATAACCTTACTGAGCGGACTGATCCTGTGTTAACAGCTTGCTCGTATCTGCAGCCATCGTTCCCTCCAGGGAGAAGCCTCTCATTCCACAAATGTGCTCAATTAAAAAGAGCAGAGTGCTTAGAGAGGGGCAGCGAGGGGCCATTCCCTGCGCCTGTTTGATCTGGATTTCCTAATTGGTCAATGACAACACATTACCAGACAGGCGGACGCTTGATCCGGCGAGAGGAGGCTTTTGACTGCAGCAGTTCGGCCTCTCTTCCCTCCCCCTCCCCCCCTTCTCCACCGCCGTCCTACACGCCCCGTCCATGACCAGGCAGAGCGTGTCTGGATGTAAAGGAGGGGTGGGGGACTGCTTGTACGGGAGGGGGCTGATTTAGAGGTTAGGTAACACAGGCTGCCGTAAATCTGTGTCACAAATCTTCCTCATGGAGCCGTGAGGGGGGCACACACACTCACAGGCATGTGATGAATCCCATGCAACAGACAGGCCTCCACCTCTACCTCCCCTCCTCAACCTCTGATCGGGTCCACACTTGCACTGCTCTAATTTGCTAGAGATTGCGGGCTGCCACGTTTTGATTGCCTTTGTGTAAATGAATCCGGAAGCCTCTCATCTCTCGTGCGGCTGTGGAGAATGCCAACGTGTCTGGGGAGAAAAAGGAGATTCTCCAGGGGAGTAGACTTAGCCGAGTACTCAATCAAACTGTGTAGACATTTATTCAATATTATTTTGTGTGCACATCTTCCCTTCTTAGTGGCGGCATACTGAATTATTCCCTTCAATGTACAATGTACATTATTCCCTTCAATGTGAACAGCATAAAAAAAACTAAAGGCAAGCCAAAGAGCATGCAAGTAGTCTCAGCGATGCGGATCACATGTTTGTAGAACAGTATGTCTCATTTTATATAATCTTAGAGCGAGCTAAAAATAGCATCAAATGAATATTGAATGCTAGGACAGAGGAGGCGTAATGCAATTCACGACTTATGCTGTCAAATGAAGCGATAACAGCCTCATGCTTTCACACACAAACATCACATAATCTCTTTCATACACGCTAAAAGAAGAAAAGAAATAGCTTGCGCAAATACTTTAGAATGTGAGGAGTTGTTTATTTACACCATTATGTGTCATCAAAGGATGCTTTAAGCTTAGTCTAACACCCAAAGTGACAAATCACTGCATAAATAAAGCAATCGTTTCTTTGACCATGTCATTAGTATGCTAGTATAGCAAATAATTGGTTGCACATTAGAGCTACATCTACTGACTATTTTACATACTTTGTTTAAACTAACTGATAATTCATTCAGTCTATACCACGCCAGAAGTCCAGAGGGGCCAAGGGCACATTTTGAAGTTGCACATATTTGACTAAAACCAAAAAGCTGAATATAATATAACAGTATAAGAAGAAAAAAACAGCAAATCCCCAGGTCTGACAGGCTAAAACCAGCAAATGTATGGCATTTCTGCTTGACAAATGTATTGAATATTCAGTCACCAGTTCACCGTACTACTGAAGAGAGGATTTCTACCTTCCACCTATGGGTCGACGCCTTGCATAATATTGCTATCTTGTATGTTCATGGGTGTAATTTAGCTACAACCCATCTCTAGCTGCTGGCAAACAACAGAGCTCCACATCATCCATCAGGAGAGTGGAGGTGGCTTGACAGGTGAACATAAACAATGCTGCCTGCAGTAGCATTTCTAGAAGGGTGTGGGACACACACACTCAGAGTTAAAGACAAACACATACACCGACAGACAGAGAGGGAAGGTGTGAGAGGCAGCGAGACACCGAGGGAGAGAATGAGAGACGCACTGGATCAGAGAGGAGGAAATGAATGCTGCAAGAAGCGGAAAAAGCTGAGAAATTCCGTATCCTCCTGTTTCAGCCCACGACCAAACTGCTGAACCATCAGCAATTACAGGCTGGTGGTCATGAATCTCTCTCTCTCTCTCTCTCTCTCTCTCTCTCTGCAGTGGTCGGCTCGCTCTCTCTCTCTGCTGGTGATCCGCAGAGGTGCGCGGCCCTCTAGTCACCCTGGCGTCAACACACACACACACATAAAAAAAACAATGTGAAACTGCTGCGTGATTGCCAACTATTATTAAGCCTCTGTGCAAATCAAATTGACACTTTGCATCTCCTTTTCCATGACTGCAAAGATTACACTGTCAGGAACGAGCTGATATGCAAAGCAGTTGTTTTTACAGGCGCACAGGTGAGCGTGATCCATGAGCAGCAGACCAAACAGGCTATCACGGTGATACAGTACAAGCAGCCAAGGGACAAAGGCGAGGGGGGCACACGCACGTACGTCAGGACAGAAGTAGAAAGTGCTGAACATATAATTAGCTAATCCAGTAGAAAGCACAGATAGGCAGTCGCTTAATTAAAATGATTAATTAAGGGCAATAAAAAAAACTTCTTTCAAAACTGCTGTCTATAATTACAAGCGACTCCCTCTTCTCTGTGGCAGAGGGCTTCAATATGTGTGTGCGTTTTGCATGTGAATGTGTTTGTGTGTGCGCGCACGTGATTGGTGTATCCCGATGAGAGGGAGGGAGAGAAGTCAGTTTCTGCGGCTCATTCAGCGTTAGGATCCTCGGCTAATGAGATTAGTCAATAATGGATTGAAAGCAAGTAGCCTCCCCTCCCCGACACAATGGCCAAAGAGGCTGCCCTGTCAGCGACACATCCTGCACTGGTCGATATGGGCGCACACACACACACGCACACACAAACACACACTCACACTTAGAAACACATCCAACAAACAACAGGGGCCACCTTTTTAACATACAAATTGTGTTATAATATTGAGCGGCGCCTGTTTAGAGACAGTGCTACGTGCCTTGCAGGCCGCAGACAATTCACTGGGATTTAAATTCAAATTTGGGGAGTATATCTAGTCTTGATCTACAGAAAAATGGATATCGTAGACGTCATGCCGGGACCTCGAAAGCCCTAGATCTCTTTCATCACATGAATGAACGCTTCGTGGAGAACACAGAGAGAAAAGAGTCCCTCTCCATCCGCCGCTGCCGAGTGTCTGAGCCCAGGAAGGACAAACAAGTCTTGAGAGTTGAGAACTCTTCTCTTCTCAGATAAACAAAGACATGAAACGGGCTTTAAGGCCAGCTACAGCACAAACAGAGCTCTTTTCAAACGTGTGAACAACCTGTTCGTGAGGGTAAAATAAACCTTGCACAAACAAGACGCAGCAAGCTGCCACTAGTGCAGAACCTTGATGCATTTACAATACCAGAGTCTGACACAAAAAGGGGCTTTAAAGCGGCAGCAAACGCCAAAACTCAGTTCCTTGCTTGTATTTATGTTGATCAGAAATCTGCAGTTGCATCTATTCAAACTTACTCTGAATGTCACCTAGCAGTCACAGGTGTAATTTTCCCAGTGGATAAGATGGACCGACCTATTTTCGCTTAGTTTGATTTACTCACTAAAATTACTAAAACATCGTCATCTTACTGTCCAGCTGTCATCATCCAGATGACAGAGTGAGTGGCTGAGTTGACAAAAATGCTGATTCACTCATCATTTGTTCAGCTGACTCACACAATGAGCTTTACAAGCTGCAGAAAGTGCTCTTTTTGTAGACTACATTTTATTGCCCTGGGTTTTGTCTGTCAGGCTACTGTAGGCACTACTCAGGTCTGGAAAAGTTCTTATTTTTGTTTGCATGTTTTTTTAAGAAAGAATCACTTTATCTGGATGTGTAATTATAATACAATCCCGAAAACACAATGTTAGATGGGGCAGTAAATGACAGTACTATTTTTAGTCAACATTATCTATCGTTTAGTGCCAGGTCTCTTTTAACGAAGCCAAACACAAAAAAAGTAAGACTACTGCAGTGGAATAATTTCCATATCATTTCAAATTCTTTTGATACTACCATTGTTATGGAAAGCACGATGACCAAATTCATTAAAATGTGCAATTTGCTAGGTTGATATACATGTATATAAATGCAGGAAGCAGTATTTAGTATTATATTATATATTAGTGTCTATAGCAGATCCTGTTCCACACAGTAACACCCAGACTGGCCTGCATGGCACTGAGGTATGTTGGTGTTGCTGTCAGACGGCCTCCCTGACTGGGGTCAGCACCGTGCTACCAAAGGTCAACCCCCTGGTAATTTGTTTTACCGCTACCCCACCACCGTCCAAACACAGGGCGTCGTATCAGGTAAACCAATTATTATCTGACATGAATCGTAGAGCAGAGAGGTCCCACATGACCCCTTCCTCTATTATTAGTAATGTGTCTCTTTCTCTCCGCAAAAAGGCACCTTGTCCCTGATTCCCAGCGTGTCTTTGCTGCCGCTTATCAGCTGCCAAGTGACTCATTTACCTGCAATGTGCAATTCTGTGTGGGATTTAAAGGTAATTTAACCTACATTCAGACAAGAAAATGAATTAAGCGCTGCTGCTTCTCTCTCTCATTTTGCCTCCCTCTTTCTCTCTCAAAAGCATAAACAGCAGTCAAAACGGAGAGCTTTCTCCTGCTTAGTATTCAGCTGTAATTCTCCTGGGTGGACACCATGCTGTGTAGACAATCTGCATTTTGATTGGTGTACATTGGAAGTTTCCGCACGGCTCTTGAAAAGCAGATGCATTAGAAAACAACACAGAATGGCCATTTAGAAATGTATTTCTAAGAATATTTAGTCGACTGTGCTGTGGAATAGCAAATAACTTGGTGAGATTTATCTTGTTTCATTAACCAGAGCCAGCGTTGACACGAGGATATGATGTGAAACTGATCATTTGTTGCGCTGTGACTGTGTTGGCCAACATGGAAATGCCAGCGATATATAACCCTCTCAGAGAGCCATTTGTACAATCACACCATTAGGAGCCACTTTGTTCCTGTAGCCCCTCTGGCCTCAAACCAGGCTTCAGCCTCCGATGGCTGTAACCATGGCAACTGCCTTCATTCAACACTTGCAAATAATGAAGACAATGTGTTTTCCATTTAGATGAGGTTTTTTTAGTGCAAGAAGATATGGAGAGTCCATCCTGACTGATTCATTAAGGCGGCTTAATAACATTATTCCTTTTGCTGGATGCACTGTATGAGCTGAATCACAGATTAAATTGGTCTGATGGGACTCGAGTCAATACCAATGTTCGAGATTCATTTTCATGTTCAACAACTGAACTTGGAAAAGTTGTCTTCTCTTCCTGGCCTCCGTGGACTCGAAGAGTGTTGTGGGGAGAAACATCAAAAAATCAAGTGCCTCAGGCAAAGAATTTAGTATCGTGATCACACAGCGCAAAACAAAAAGTAGGAGGAAAGCAAGCAAATGAAAAAAAAAAGTGTGGGCTCCTCAATAACCTTTCGATTGTAATTAAACGTTACTGTAGCAGTTTTAGCTTTTTTGGGATATTTTTACATGACTCTTATCATAATAATGAAGACCACATCCCTAGTTAATTGCTAAGATATACAATACCTACTGTACATATGCATGGTTGTGTTGACACATTTCAGGTGTGCTCACTTTTGCCTTTACTTCCAAATACAACGGTTACGGTGCCCTTCCAAATACAACGGTTATGGTCGGGTTCTAATGTTTCTTCTTCCTTTAATACAACAGGTACTTGAGGGGCGGACCAAATCAGCGTAGCTGGAAGGACCTGGGCCCGGTGTTTCCCGGATATAAAAGCGCCGCCTTTCTGTCTGAGATTCTCTCTTGCTTTCATCTCTTGTGCTTGGTTTGTTGTGTTCTGGCATTATTTACCTTTCACTATACATCACACTTATACATACACACACTTCCACCACTGACTGATAAACACACCTCATCGTATCTTTAGTTGGCTCTCTGGTTGTGTTTATTCTGTTCTGTTCTTATAAATTACTTATAATATGGCGTTAATCTGCGTCACCCTTCATTGTATATATTTCCCAGATTTCCGCAATTAAATGCGAGTAGAGTGCTATCATAACTGAAAGAAACATCAGCAAAAACTATGAAAATAAGACTCAAGTTGTAATTAAACAAAATTAGCCTTCAACTATCCACATGCAACATTAATATCTTTGGTGAAAACAGTGAAAAAAGCTCAAACAAGTCATATCCTAACATGGAATAATAAAGTGCATGTTTGTGAATCTGTGCGTGTGCGTGAACGTGAGCAAGCACACACACACAGTGGAAAGAATGGAAAGAACTCGAGGGGCAGGGGTCTCCTTTCCACTGTTTATAGGGAAAACTCCCTGTAAGCAGAGCCAGCTTTCCAGGCCAAAATTAATTCAAGAGTTTTACAAATCACTAGACAGGAAACATGGTGTTGTTCTCCACTTCCACTTCTTCTCTTCTGCAGCCCAGTAAACATTCTTTTGATTTGCTGTGCTGCTCGCTCGCAAGGAAAACACACAAAGCAGATAGTTACTCTAATTCCTTGATGACAAGAGTTTATCTTGCAGAGTGGAGTGCATCTTGTGCACCCTGCCTGGTGCGGCGTCTGTGTTAACACAAAACCCGGTAAAGACTATTGACTGGAGGAGCTGCTGTCAATACAATTCGTATGATTTCTATTCTTGCAGTTGCTGAGCTATGTGAACTTACAGTCTGAAGACTCTGTTCTCTCCGCTTCCCTGCCAACAGAACAGTAACCTTTATAAAAAAAATATAAAAACACAAGGGCACCACAATACCACTTCAGAGTGGGTTTGTTGCTACAACAAACAATGCGGTGAGCTCTGGTGCTTGTGTGCGCAGGGGCCACAGTGCACCGTGATTGATATACAAGAGATAAAACACTGTTTGACTGCTGAATCCGGCTCCAATCACACGCTCTCTGTGACGCACTCGCCGCACGCTATCTCTGCCACACACGGCCCGTGCTGCTGATAAGCAGGACTGAACCAGTCATATCTACCACTTCTGGGAGAGTTTCTGCTTGAGTAAATAAACTACTCCTAAAAAAATCTAAGTTTACGGCGATGAGGTGCTTTGTGGATTTCAGTAGCCTAAGTGGCATGAGTGACAGGCTGAAGGAGACTGACAGCCATACAGGTGCTGAAAAAATTAAAGTTATAGTTCTGAAACGATTAGCCAATTCATTGATTAGTCACTGACAGAATATCAATCGATATAGTTGCTAAATGTGAGGATTTGTTTTTGTCATTCTAAATGGAAAATCTTTGGATTTTAAACTGTTGGTCAGACAAATAAAAAACGATTTCAAGATGGTACCCTGGGCTCTTGGAACTTGTCTTCGTTTATGGGAAAATATTATCTAAAAATAAAATATTTTATACGAAATATTAATCAATTAATCCAAACTGAAATAATTCGTAGTAGCAACCCTGGTCCTTTCCTGGAATGCTGCAAAATGTAGAAAATCCACTTTAGCCTGTAGCCGCTCATTACCTGCTGATTGTAAAGCAGTACGAGGAGTTTTTATGGAAAGCTTGTATGATTGGTACACTTCAGCTCAATACACAGCATGTATTTTTAATGAGACAAGCCTTCTTGATAGAGGGAGATTGCTGGCATGACTGATGATGCATTACATCTCAACTGGGTATACTGAGAAATCTTTCATGCGGGTACTCTTTTGAAGTGATCACAAATAATGATATTGAATTAGCTTTTAGCTATTTGTGGTCCCAAGGCATTAAATATATCTCTAAAGAAATCATCCGTCCTCATGATGGGCACAGGATTGTTGGATACATTTAAGAGCAGTCTCTATTTTAGCTCCCTGTAGAGATGTAAGTCATTGACCGCATCTTTACGCGGTCATATCTAACACAGATGCTCGGCTAATGCTTCTTATTGGGTCTCAATGTCACTGCTGCGCACTCACACGCACCTACTTTAACACTGTAAAAGCACAAACACTGTTAAAGCACTTTAGAGTGTGACACGAGAGGACACTGTGTAGCTAAAGGTTAAAGAAAACAACAAAAATGAAGACTGCAGGAGAATTTTGATTAATGTTAGGCCTCCGCCGCACAGACACACACACCTATTCCCAGACCACCACCAGAGAGGGACGGCGGCTGCAGCGAGCCTGTAAGAGACCACCAGGTGTGACCTATTCATTATTTACCAACAGAAGCAGGCTAGCAGCGTCTGCACGCTGTGCACAGCCCTTCCTTTGTAGGAGAGATGTGTCGGGATCAGATGAGAGAGGGCACCTTTGTGGATAGACATCTTTGTTCACACCCTGCCTGTCTGTCGCCCTTTACTGCTCCTCACCCGGACAAACAGACCAAACACATCTGTGTTTTTGTCAGATTACTTTTTTTTGATAACAAGCAGTGCAGAGATTACAATTTCAAATTCAGTAATTACTATTCACAGTAATCTGGGATCAGACCAGGCAACATTTATGTCTTTACAGATGGTCACTATGCCAGATTAGGAGATCTGACCTGCTGTGACTTGACCAAAAGACCTGTCAGACTATGCAGAGGCTCAACCAATACGAGCATACCGTCATTTACAACCTGCATTATGTGCAAGACAAAGACCTCTGGGGTCAGCGATATCAACAAACATGCCAACATGAAACACTGTAAAAGTTGTTAGACTATGTGAAAGAAAAAAAAAGTATTTCTGTCTTATTAATTTTTGCAGTGCAACAAGCTGTGAACACAACACTGCCATATTATCACCTTATAAAGTTGTCATAGATAACACCTTATTATATTAGGTATTATCAATTAAGAATTTGTCTTCAACAGCTCCTGAGATAAATAGCTGGCTCTTTCTCTCTCTGCAGTTTAATGACAGCAATGAGAATGAATCAAAACAGTAAAGTTGGAGCTTGTAAAACCAAAACAATGAGCTGAAAGATGCTAAACTCTCTGTACAGCAGAGGGGAACTGCAGACTCTGGTGTTCATTCGCTGTGGATTTGTCACTACAACTGGCACCTCTCTCATTACTTGTAGCAATTTCTTGTTGTTAATGTAAAAATATGAATGAGCACAGCTTCACCTAGACACCTTCGGAGCCAAAGGTGAAGAGAAGGTTGAGTTACGTTTTGCAGGTTGGAACATTTTGCATGAACATGTAACTCACTGGAGAGAATTACAACAGATGACTGAGGATATGAAATATTGACAGATGGGAAATAAGCCTGATGTCAATAAGGAAAAACCACAGGGGGGCCTCAGCTCATATCAGTGACTTACGTTTTACTTACACCAACTCTGTACCACGACACTTAAGATAAAAGCCCTTAAGAGGAGCTAATTTAATGGCTTAGGTGAGACAAACAGGCCACCTTCTTATGAATGATCTATCTTGTGTATAATCTATTCTATTCTACTTTCTTTTATCTACCATACAACCACAACAGTAGTGGAGATAAATGACCCTTCTATGGACAACTTGGCACAGGTTCACACACATCAAGGGTCGTTAAGGCAGCTGACAAAAGCATTTTTTTAAATGAATTTGTGTATAAGAGTTCAGCCTCTTCTGGTTGAGACAGGGCCTGTGTGTGTGTGTGTGTGTGTGTGTGATGAGTTGCAGTGTATGCAGGAGCCTGGTTTCATTTCTTCTTGTAACACCCTAATGACTTTATTGTTTCATTCTTATCCAGCCTCCAGAAGGTATTACCATATAAACACCTGTGTTATCAAAGCACCGCAAACAATTTCCTGGATAATTTAACAAAGATGCGATTGTTGATTCGGTATGAGGTGTTGTGACTTATGAGTGTGTGTGCATATTTTGAGATATCTATTTTCTCTTTGTGTCTGTCTGTGTGTGTATATTTTGAGATGTCTATTTTCTGTGTGGGTGTTTGATTCTGAGTTCGTTTTGTGATTTCCATTTGGTGCCGTGTGTGTGTGTGTGTGCGCAAAGCTTAAACCTGCCGGAACCTGGCTACAGCTGGCCACTTTGTGGCTCCAATTGTAGAGGAAAAAATGTCGGAGTTACCTTAAATGGAGGCTGTTTTGGTGAAGAGGGGACAGACCGAATGTTCTGCATTACCACCATTATCATGTTTCATGCAATCTGTATCAAAACCCCGGGTGAGGCAAACAAAAAGGGAACACTTGCATAACGTAGGAGCCTGATGTTACCCTGCAAAATTGGACCTCTTTACTGTTTTTTTTTTAAAACCCCCCTCCCGCCTCTCTGGTTCTCCCTCTTTCTGTCTTTGACTCTCTCTCTCTCTCTATCCCTCCCTCCCTCTTAGTCACAGGGGCTGGATTGTTCTGCTGAGGCTTGGCAGAGGCTGCGGATGGGAAAAGTGCAGGGGAGGCAGCTAACACTTCCTGCCTCCCTGAATCAGAGAGTTAACCTTCACCGAGGGCACAATGGCTTCTCGTTAGCGAAACCACCCCACATGCAGGCAGCCTGTCACCAGTCGTGTTCCTGTCCACTGACCCCCTTTTGTGTTTCTCGTCCTCTTTTGGACTTCATGTCCAACCAGAGCTGCACCTCAGATCTACACAATGGAAGAGGTTAATGCGTTGTACAGTATATCTACAGAAAGAACTTTTGGTGTTTTAAAAGAAAGCTTTTATCCATATTTCCATATTTTATATCCAGAAGCTAAATATGTTAAGTTGCACATTTAAGAACTGGTATTCTTCCTCTAGCTATTGAGGTTGGCATATTTAGGAAGAAAATAGACCTGAAAAGAATGGATTGCAAGTCCCATTTTCATCTGTAATGTACACATTTTTGACTTAAAACAGTCAATTATTCATGAAATGGCCAAATTCATGAAATATTCTGGTGTACATATATCTGGTGTACATATAAGTGAACTAACCTCATCTCAGAAGCTTGGAAAGAAAAACAGGATGGACTAATACGCTAGTATTAGTAATTTGAAAATGACTCATTACAATTATTAAATTACTCATTTATGTATTTTGATGTAGACACAGAAAATTGTTTTTTATCATATGAAAATGTATGTGCTGCAATCTAGATCTGGGTTATATTCATTTGTGGTGTCTTGTAAGCCCATGTAAGCTGGAGCGGCAATGATTAATCAATTAGTCGAACAGCAGAAAATTTATCTGCAATTATCTTGATAATCAGTTCATTGTTTAAGCTATTTTAAGCAAAACTCTCTGGTTGCAGCTTTTCTAATGAGAGGGTTAGCTGGTTTTCTGTTTTATATCATTGTAAACTTATATAGTCCGGTTTGGGACTGTTGGTTGGACAAAATAAGATGACATCAATGAGGATACTTTATAAAGCAAATAATTAATCGATTAACCAAGAAAATGTACTGGAGATGAATCGATAATGAAACTAATCATTAGTCGTAGCCCTATTTGTATAAAAACATCCCCATCATCATCGTGAACAGACACACATGATAACAGCCAAACACAACCTTAGACAAGAAATCGGACGAGCACCCACTCAACCGCACAAACCGTATTTACCAGCAGCACACAAAATCTCACAATACAACTACTCCGAAGCCAAGCATAACATCACCCAAACACCACTTTAAAGAGGTAGATTCATGCTTGTGAACGAGATGAATTTAAGGAGTGAAGAAATATGTCAGCCAAAGTGATGACAAAGAACAGGTCTGAATTCGCCAAAATGAGTCACTAAAGTCATTGGAAAGGATGAGATACAGTAGAAGTAAATGGCTTCTCCCTTGTTTTCCTCTCATTTTCACTGGCAAAAAACAAGCATGAACAAGGCTAGCCTAGGAGAAAATAAAGCATTGATTTTGCACAATGCCCTCTCTACTGCAGAGGACTCCGATCAATAGGCTCAAGTAATACTCTGCACAAGTTTAATGCTTGAGCTGTACAGAGGCAGACAAGTGCTTTGTCTGGGAATTATTCCTTTTTTTATTGCACCAGTACCACTGTTTGAAAGCAAAACAAAATCAACTAGATCTGTTTAAAGAAACAGTGCCACGGACCAGGATGACCGAAGCCCTGCCATTGTTGTAGGGACAGCCGTGGTCAAGGGTTCAACTAAATCAATGGAGGAAGTTACACGTGTTACCCACTTTGTAGGATCATCAGGAAAGGAAAGCGCGCAAGAGAGAAAGGGGGAAGAAGGTCAGTCCATCAGGAGAGAGGGTCATATTGCCAACCAGCAGTCGACCAGAGAGATGACCTCCACCTAGGGTTGTGACCTTTGACACGGAGCACTACCAAGGCTGGAGAAACAGACACCCTCCATAAACTGAGACAAAAGTCAAGATAAGCATCAGATTCTTTGAAGTAGTCAATGAAAGCTACACACTGAAGACTGTGCAGGTGATCCAGTGCCTTCTGACATTGTGAGAGCAGACAGAGGAAATCTGTGAATGAAGCAACGACTGAGCATGAGGGGAATCTAAGGAACCCAAAAAACCCTGGTCCGCCTCTCTACAAAATTCATTTCCTGACTGTTTTTCCTTTTAAGGTGGCTCCAAAGTCAGCGAGAAAAAACTCCTGCGTCACCTGTAAAACATTAAAAAGCGTTGACCCAGAGATTTGAACACTCATTAAGCTTTTTAAAGTGGAGAATTCTCCGAGATCCCCTCTCTCAGATGTTTCCCTCTGTGTCAACCAAATGGTATATCAAGTTCAGGAAATTAGCCAGTTCCTGTTGGGGGAAGAGAAAGAGAGCTGAGAGAGGCCAGCGTCAGTGCAGCACACTTTTTACTACAACGCTTCTAAGGCCTCTATTGCGTCCTGAAGACAAAATCGCACCAGCTCGTCTACGCTTGTATAATAGCCTGAGAGACCATTTCATTAAAATCCTGGTAAAAAAATAAATATATCCAGCTCACTGAAGTGTCTGCTTGAATACAGAATATATACACTTTCACAGCATGGTAAATGTGAGCAAGTGAACACAGAGGCAGAACAGTGGCTAGATATCTCAACACCTTACCTAACACACACAGAGATTCCTTCAGGTTCCGTGCAAATAATATGGCCATTAGGTCATTTAATATCCTCTGGATAAATTGCTGCGGACCCCTGAGACACAGCTGCCATCCACACATCAGGAACCAATCAATGGTCCCTCCTGGTCATGGCAAAGATTTTGCCAGGCTTGAAGCAGCAACATTTCCCCAGGGAAATGGAGAAAGGCCAAATAATCAAAGACACTCCGCCACTTCCTGCCCTTTATCGGTCCAGAGCATCTCAACAGGTCTTGTTCTGGACTGTGATGAGGTTAAGACGGCTTTCCTCGCTTTAACCGAATTAAACACAAGCAAGATTTCGCTGCGGATGACAGCATGAGTTGACCTACTGAGTGGTCGGATGAGTGACAGCACCACCACCGCCACCACCACCAGACTGGGTTTGGCATGTCACACAACTGTGACCCCTGTCACAGTCACAAACCAGACACACACAGAGTGTGGCTGTAGCATAGGTTGAAACCCTAACCCTGCTGTTTCCATTGGACTCTTCAAACAGACAACTGGCCCTGCAGCATGTGGTGCAAAAAGCTTCCTCATGCATGAATAAGCAAGTGCACACATAGACACAAAAACAAGTTCATGTGAGAAAAGGTAAGTTGTTTACAGAATTTTCCATGGAAAATCCTCTCAAAGTCAGGAGGCTGTGGGCAGCCAACTGGGCTCCAGAGTGGCATGAATCTGCACAGTGTCTACTCAAACTCTATTGACCGGCAGGCGTTGAGGCAGACCCTCACATGCTGCAACTGAAATTAGGTTAGGAGAAGTCATTTGTCTTTTGTGGAGGGAGAGTGAGGGAAAAAAATGGAGGCTAAAGAGGCCAGATTGAGCAGGAAGGCTGTAAAGGGGAAGGAGTTCATGCAGACTAACATCTGTGATATTTCTTCACTTCATACTCGTTCTCCCATCCCCCTTGCCTTTGGGTGCGCCAAATGCTAAGGTGGGGCTTACAAAAACAGCAAAGAGCGAGGGTATTTTTTGGTTAGCACAAGTGTTGTGCAGGCTGCTTCTCCTGATGGCCATGTGCCCCCTCAACTTTCTGGATATCACACATTTTATTATTATTAGTTATATTGTCAGAAACTGTGTATTAGTCTAATAGGTCCTAAAATAGACTTTTAGCTAAAATGAGACATGGAAATGAGAAAGTTGGTATATCCCACTGCTGAACTATTTTGAAAAAGCAGTTGTAGCTAACATTGACTCTAGCTCACAAGTTATTCACTGATTTATATTTACAAAGTATATATATATCTTGTGTGTTCCATGGCCAGCAAGCTGTGAAAACTATTCTTACCTGTAGCAATCAGTTTTTTCAGTAGCATATACTTAAGGAACCAAAATATATACTGAACCGGCAACATGCTGAAATGCCAGTGTAATTCGTATGTAGGGTCTCGACATAAAATCTTCATATTTGAAATGCTAAGGGTATTTTACATGTTCAGGATTTACGTCTCATATCTGTACCTAAAAGCCACAACTATAACACTGAAAAAAAGAAAAGCAAATGTATGAATAATTAACAGTTAGATTTAAAGTAGTCTATAGAAAAGTATTATGTCTTGTCATACTTAGAGTGTAATAAAATACCTTTGACAGTAACATCTGGCCTGGCTGTCTCAAGAGAAACCAGACGAGCATGCTAATTTTTTAAATCACTACGAACACAACCGCTATCAGAAGGCAAGACGCGGAGGGCTACTGATGATAATAGCTTATGGATAACCTGTAATTCTTCAGCCATTCTGTTGTTGAGCTGTATATGAAATGGCTCATTAGGCGAGCTAACAGGCTAACTAGCGTAGCGTGCTCAGCCTCCTCTCAGGTACAGCACAACCACAAGCTGCCTCAGCTTGCTTGAACAGATACTTACAGCTTGTTGGGCTTACCCCACTTCACCTCAGATGCATCACACACACACACAGGTATACACAAACACAAAGCATCTCTGTGCTCTTATTGAATCACTTGCTAATAGGTGTTTTCTTACAGTGGGGTTAACAAGAAGTGCAGGCCTTGCTAAGAGGCAGCTAGCAGGGTGCCTGCAATTTTGTGACCTTTCAAACGCTAAAATGAAACTTGCAGACAATTTCTCAATTAAAACACGACAGGCGATTTTTCACATCAACAGGCTGATACATTTATAAGTCTTCTAACACTGTATTTGTGATAAACACTATGACAGTTTAGGACGCGCTAAAGCTGTGTGAATGTATTCAATATTAACTTCTGTCAAAACAAATCAGTAAAACACCAAAATATATTCAATTCGCAGGGATTTAAAAAATGAAAAAGTATGAAATCCTCACTGTTAAGAAGCATTTTTGCTTATGACTTATTATCTGATTATCAGAATTGAGGTAGATGGTTTGTCTATCTAATTGGTTAATCAGCTAATCATTTCAGCACCACTAATGTGTGCCCAAATCCCCTTCTTCAGGCTAATGTTTGTCACTGGACGTTGCCCCCCACAGTCCCCCCTTCCTCCATGAGGGGGGACAGGGGCAGCACTGGTCTGCTGAAAAACACTTTGCCGTTGCTGCCACCTTGTTCTCGTGTCTGGAAACATTGTTTGTCTGCTGGCTCAGATGGTGCCTCCTGTTTCCAAGATGAGACCACCCCTCCTCTCCCTCCCTCTCAGCCCTTGTGCCCCCCCCCCATTGGTCAGACCCACCCCACAGGGGGGTTGAATTTAATAAAGGCTCCCTCAGCCACATGCTAAAAAGGTATGCAAATGCGCAGGTCCTTCTGTTTTCTGATGTTTTTCCCCCCATCCAACTGACTGCTCTTCTCTCCAAGCCAAAGCCAAACACAGAGGGAGGGAGAGAGAGAGGGTGTGTGAGAGAGAGAGAGTTTGGGTGTTTGTTTTTCAGAGGAATGGATTATTTTGTTAGGACCGCTCTTGGGTATTTGATCTGAAAAGCTATTACGATGATTGCGATTAGAATTAATTACATTACGAGCTACAAGTAACTGTGGAAGCGGTACTTGATGTGCTTCCTTGTGGAGAGAGGAATCATAAACGCACACACATCCAATAATTCCTCGAGAGCGACAAGATGAAATTAATAGTGCCACAAAATTGGTAACCTCAAGGCCATTGCTAATAAATAAAATAATAAAAATTAAACACCATATATGTGTGCAGTAAAAAACCAAAACAATATTGACTTCTCCAGCTGTCTGCAGCATCTCCTCCCCAGATATCAGTGATCCCTATCTAATACAAAGGGCCTAGCCTTTGCATGGCTACCATGATGACCCGTGTTCATGAGGAGGTGAGAGCTGATCATTTTGTTCCGATGTAGTGAGCCGTGACAGGCAGCAGTGCGGGAAGGAGGACGGGAGGAGGGTGGAGAGGGAGGGATCATGGGTCGGGGCGGGGGGGGAAAGGGAGGAGAGGAAGGCCACAGAGGGACCCACCAGAAGCAGCAGAGAGCCAGGCCAGACTGAGGGGACCAGCCTTTCCTGCTGCTTCCTTCCCGTGCTCTTGGCCAGCTGAGCAATCAGGTCACCTCTCTTTCCCGTGTCGCTTCTGGTCAATTGTTCTCCTCCGTCTCTCTCTCTCTCTCTCTCTCTCTCTCTCTCTTTTCTCTTTCTCTCTCTCTCTCTCCCTCCTCTCCTCCCAGTGCCATAGCCTGCAGCTGTTGCGGCTGATGTCATTTTTTGATAGGATTTTGTCTGTGCCTGCTTGTTGGTTTCTGCCTCTCTGCCTAAACAAATGCAAACATGGGCCACGCTGCGTGTCTTTCATGAGGGACACACGAAGGGGAGGAGCGACTGCAACGCTGCTGTCATGCAAACCCGAGATGATATGCAAACTTGGATTTGTTCTTTTGAATTCTTCCTGGTGTCATTATGAAAAGACGCCTTCCTTAAATATGCAACAACACACAAGAACGCGGCGGGGAGTACGGCCACTTTAAAAATAAGAGCTCTCCATTCATGCTAGCACGCTCCCAATGTTTATTCTAGCCAAGACCAAGGAAGAGAACAGGAAGTACACAAACATGCCCTTTCGACCTCCTACAACCACCATTAAGAGAGTACAACTACTTCTTCAAGCTAAATATCAGCTTGTACTGTAAGCAGAGCTGAATCTATATCCAGCTACATTTACAAAACAATATCGAGGCTTCATCCTGAGGGCGTTTCAGGAAAGTCCACTGTTAATACAGCGCTTGCTTCCAGCCATAGAGAGAGACAGAGAGAAGGAGTTGTGATGATGCTAGCTGACAGTTAATTCCCAGCTTTGAGCGCAACATTTACTCCAACATGGTCATGAAATAAACTCCCTTTTTCCACGTGTTTCAGGAGGAGTTTGCCGAGGACTGTGTGAGAGACAGATTAGATCACGTCCTGGCTTGTTCAAAGACCACGAATATTTACATTATTGGCTCAAATGGCATCCGAATGAGTATGTGAAACCCCCATCAAGGACAGAACAGGGCATGCCTGCAGATTTGGCACATTCTCATCCCTATAAAGAGAGATGAACATGATATTCAGAGTCTTTCTTTTTTTTTTAGTGGTAATGTATCCTAAAATGAGCAATCTCACAAGATTGAACAGATTCTCGAAACAGCAATCTGTTGAAACTGAGAAAGAGATAAATACAGTCTGTATGTATGTGTAGCAATGAGACACAACTGTTGTCCTGACCTTGAAATAACTGCCACTTATGAAAAGCTGTTTTGGTATGAGAGACACCGATTATAGCCCATTTCTAGGCCAGCACATAATCAGTGTCCAAGTTCCAAATCAATGACCTACTTCCAAGCACACACATATATCCACTGCACATACGCTGCGAGGCAAACTCTCTTTTAACAGCTGAATGTGAAGAAATACGGAAATCAAATCGTACCGGCCCTTTGTTTTAATCTGAAAAAGTATCTGAGTGTAGATATTTAGAAACACAAATGAGGGCAGTGTGATTTCATAACAGCAGGCAGAGCAGCGGAGGCCCTCCACAGAGCTGCTTGTGTTATTTTGACACTGGCTGGCAGTGAAGGGGCCACCGGGGTCATGAGCGCCAGTGCTTTACTAGTGAGAGTAGATCAGATCTGACCTGGATAAAGTGGAGAAACAGTCAACGCTGACTTCAACAGCCTCCCGCGCTGTGAGGAAATGTGAGCGGCGGCTCGGTTGGTGAGGTCAGGACTGCACACAGCGCAGCCCCAGCATGCCGGTTCTTAACGCAGGGTGGGCTATTTACAGAACCCCCCACCCCCTCCCCTCCAACTTGGCTCTACCACGCCCTCAAGCAGATCCACCACCACACAGATCCACGTACCATAAAGTCATGAAGACAGATGGAGAGACTTTTTCAGAGCATCCAGCTCTATAGGCAGGAAAAACCTACTTCCCCCAACGCAACCTTTTGACATCATTTTTTAAATTAGATGACCCACGGGTATAAATGTTCAAGATGAGACCGAGAAGACAGAGAGGCTAAATGTTCTGTCCATACATACACATGCTGCTGTCATGTGGAACCGCCCTAGACAGGCTGCAGGCTGATGACAAACAGACTGGCAGACATGATTTAATGAATGGAGGACACTAGAGTACATGTGCATTTATTTCCTAATAATTTTCCACTAATGTACAAAAAAACATATCTTCTCGTTTAAGGGTATGTTTACGGTTTTTGGTTGCTGAGCGTATCGCCAATAGAGGTGATGGAGAACAAAATCCACAGTTCTTCTTCCCTGCAAAAACGCATTCAAAAGTTGAGCTGAAGATAATATGAGGCTTTGACAAATCAAGTGGGAATTTTCTTTTTAGTTCAATATCCCCCCTTTGTGTTTCCCCAGACAGTATTTCCTTGCAGAGCTGCTGCAGAGGGACAGTAAATCAAAAGGGAAATTTGTACTAAAAATACAGTAGCTTTGGAAGATCCACTTGATTTCTCTAACACCGACTGCTGAAGTCTCATATTAACTTCAGCTGAACTTAAAAGAGTACTCCGCCAATTTACCATTACACTCCTACAACACTGTCAGACCCATGGTGGACAGTTTGAAACAAAAAGGATCAATATTGATGCAGCAGAACCAGAGATACATTCTCCTCCCTTGTCGAAAACCGGCACCTACATTGCCCACAATGCAACCTGGGGGCGGCGCGGTTCGGTAGTTGATCTCTCCACGGCCAGTATGTACAGGAGGAGTGGTTACGGCAACCAGTAACTCTTGAGTTGTACATATGGGAATATTGTTTTAAGACAGACTTGAAAAATAAGAAGTCATCCTTCAATAGCCATGCAGACAGTTGTGGTTTTATTTGCTCAGGTTTTGATGGATCGGTCTTGGAAACTTCTGCTCACAAACCTCACTGTGAACTGTTTTCATTGGAACTACTTTCTAGTGAAGAAATAGTCCCCATGGCTGTTGACAATGAGGTCTGTGGATTGTCCAGAATAACCTTGACATTGTTTTTGTGAAGATATCGTGCTGTTGAATTTCATTTTTTCAGTGCTGCAGTTTGAGGTGGATATCTCAAAACCTGAGCAAATAAAATCACAATTTTCTACATGGCTACTAGTATGAAAATATGTCTAAGTGTGTAACCAAACAATTTCATGTCATTTGAATGTTTTTTTGTGTCACTTTTCAGAAAAGGCATGACAGATGTTAGATGAATTCTGCGAGCTGAATGAAAACATCCACATAATTGCAGACTATGTGGTATGTACCTTGGCCTGCTGAACCATCAAAAAGAAGCCTAGGGCTGTTACATATTTTGACGCACTCCTCCATCTCTGTGTGTGGCGTTAGAGCCTGCTGTTTCTCTGGGGAGCATTGATCCAGCATAATGACTTTTGTTGAAAAAGCTCTTTCCACAATGGACAGCCTTGTCTTTTGCCATACTTGTTATCAGGTTTACACAACACAGGAGCCGAAGATGAACATGCCAGGCGAGTAATCCTTCCCCCTTTTTTCTCCTAGAAGGTACATCAGGTTTTGTCACTGAATCACGACAAAAACCCATTATACTGAAATGATATATAAACAAATCAATTTTTTATGTTCATGCATGGTTTGACAAAACTATTCCTCCAGCCCAGAGAAACAGGCACGGAATTAGTTTGGCTGAGTGAGACCGTTAATACGCCGAATTAGTGGAACCATTTGGGAAAGTGAGGGAGAAATCATTTTTTTTATCAATGAAAAGGCAGACAGAAGTAACTGTTCAACTCGAGACTAAATGAATGACTTCCTCTGCTCTGTGCAGGTCTCCAGCGAGGTTAAATGGGTATATCCTGTTGACCTCGTTCCCCAGTTCAACCACAAACATGACCTGCTTTGGTTCTTGTGCTGCAGCGGAGCAGAGAGGACAACCCAAGGAGTGAAAGTTCCAGCTGAAAGTAACGGAAACAAGAGAGATACCGAGGCTCCAGTATCTGGTCTGAAATGTTAGACCTAAGGCTAAGGTACTACAGCAGACAATTTAAACATTACTCGGAAATGACAATAAGCAAGCACAAGAAGAGAAATCTGGAAACAAGACAACAGCATTAAGAGCCACTGTCCTGCCCAGGGCATTGTCGTCTGACAAAGACCTCAAAGCTGTGTTTCTGGTGAAAAAGCAGAACAAATGGGGATTACAATATTTGAGGAAATAGAGCCTTTCAGTTGACCTACATCCCCCACAGAGACTCCAAATTATAATCCCAGCATACATGCTCAGATATTGAATTTTTAGATTCTGTATCAACACCATGAAATTGTGTTAGATGGCAACTAAATGGGTAAAAAAGCAGATTAGTGGAAAGAGATAGTGACAGCACTTAACGCATCTGGAGGTTGAAATGTGGGCTCCTGATTTCAGTTTGTTTAATTTTATTCCAACTTAACAGCTTTAGATCCAGACATTTGTGTTCACAGTGTGTATATTAACTCCCTCTGAAGACTACCGCACAGAGCTAAAACACATAGAAGAATCCACTTAAAGCTGTGAGCTTTAAAAAAAGCCTGAGACACATTAAATCATTCTTTACCATTTAGCAGCAGCCTCCAAGGTTTTGATTAGAGTATTCATTGAACCCTGCACTTTAACACTCCAAATCAATTAGATGAACCAGTGTGCACACACACACACATTTCAACTGGTTAAATCGAATAATGATTTAATGCATGGCCATCCTCTGGCAAAGTCCAGAGCAATAATCATACTCGCACACAAACAACATCCATTAATGGCTTTAGCGATGGCGGTATAATTGCTAAAAATATACTTTTTAGTGAGCTAAATGCATAAGAAGTGGATTAAATAGCATTCAATGGTCTAGTCGCTCTCTCTAGTGGGTGTACAGTTTGGAGCTTTAATCGGCCTTTAGTTTATTCATTATAAATATGTCTTGATAAGCATGAGGAGAATTAAAAAGGAGAAGTAAAGTCACACTTCCTTCTGTTTTTCTCTTCTATTCTAAGTCAGGAGTAACCACAAGTTGGAGGCACATTCACACATGCACACTTGCACAACATGTTTGCTGAATGATTTTGTCTTATTTTGAAATAAATGAAATCAAAACAGAATGGCAAGCTCAAAAATGCATCTAATGATCTTGTGACAAGCCTCATTGCAGGTTTGACCTTATAAACTTCCATTTATCACTCTCTAAATTTTACATTTTTATTTATTTAACCCTAACTAAATCAGGAACATTACATTATAAATCTCTTTTTCAGGATTCCTTGGCCAAGAAAATAACAATATAACAACAAGTTATAGACTAACTTTACTTTGCTTCTGCAATGTAAAACACTTGCCTTACTATACACAAAAAAAGGGATCATTATATGATATTATTGAGTGCTTAAATAGAACCTCCTGTGTTTGTGACAGAGATAAAAAGAAAGAGAGAGAGTGTGTATGTATGTTTACGAAGCCTCAGGAAATACCAGAACAGACACGCTGACTCTCCAGCACTTTAGGCCCATGTGACTGGAAACACACAGGCCAGATTGTTTGCATGTTTGCTCGGGGGTCGCGATAAGAATGTTTGGTTAGAGAGAATTATCAAAGCAGAACTCAACATCTGAATCTGACCTGCCACTGGAGGTGTGGTCCAGTTTGGCTCCTTAATCTCTTATAAAACTTTTGTATTTTTTTGAGCGATCAGCCATCCTGCTAATTTGCATGATGACTCTTGAGTTTGTGTCCCCGTAGCGATCCAGTGCAACTAGCCTCCATTGGCTTCCTGCGCTCATTATATTAGCATAATGCAGATGCAACCAGAGTGAGTAACCTTGCTGTTGCTAAGCACTATTTACAGCAAATACACACGAAAGCTGCAAGAGCTGCAGTGCCTGACAATTTCTTTTTACTAACCTACTTTCTTGCTATATGCCTCTTATATATCAATACATCTATATTTACATACTGTTTGTATATTACTATTCTAAAAAATAAAAGACTTTTGAAGATTTACTAGACTTTGACCTGAAACTGGATGCATATTTGACACCACCTTTCAGTACAAATTCCTATCCAAATCATTAATACTGACAAAAACTCTTTTTATATCAAATAATTTTTTCACTAGGAAAAGTATGAGCACTGCAACTAATAACTAATTTAAAAGACACAACTAAAACGTTTTGTATGCTGAATGATCATTGTGCTAAAGTTGTCATCCATGATCAAGAGGACACCGAGGCAAAAAAATGCAGTTTCCCCTTCTCCTAACTAACACGAAAACATTTTCAATCCATCTAAGTGCTGTCCTGACTCGTAAAAGGTCAATGGAAACCCGACTACCGATCATTACAGAACTCAGCCTTTTCCTTGAACTGCAGAACCTAAACAGTGGTGGCAGAGATGTAAATATTGTGAGAGAAGGTTCTTATCTCTTACCTCTTCATTTCCTCGTATAATAAATATTTAAGTGAATCTCATTACCATAGGTTCATGTGTGTCAAGCTGAATTTCCCGATTGAACAGAATGAGAGACAAGGCAAAAAGGTGTGTAAGCTCCTAGGTGATGAATTTCAGAACAAAAAATCTGGATGCCGACATAAAATGCTCACACCCATCGTTCCTTTTGTGTTTGTAGCTGGCATGCAGAGAGCTGTCTGGCTGGACTTTTGTGCATTTTCTGCTTTGATAGTCTCACGTCACCATTAATCTCTCACAAAGATGCCATTATAGATGTCATTAAATGTGGTGTCCAGCAAAACGTGCAAGCAGCCAGTCTGAATAATTAATTCCTCCTGTTCGTGCTGCAGGGGCTCTTCTGATCAGAGCTCAACCCGGTAACACGCTCTGTTATGATTGGCTAAAGCAAGGTCAGTGTCTTAAGAGACCTCGCTCTAATATTCAGCAGCAATTAGTGGCTGCTGCGCGGATGTTGCACATGTTATTATGTGATAGGGGAGGGAGAGTGACCGCAGGTAGAGATTTAATGTTGTGTTTCTGAGTGCTGTCGCCAAGCAAAAAGGTTTATTGAAAAGCACAAAGACAACTGGTTACTCAGTGGTGCTCATGTTGCTAAGTAGAAAGCCATGAAATAGAAAACAGTTTCAAAAGGAAGCAGGAAGGCACAAAAACTGTAAGCCACTGAAGAGCACAGAGTTCTAATATTATCCTTATTTCTTCCAAAAATTGAAACCACAAGATAATTTGCAATCGTCAAGAGAGTGGAGTACATGATGGCTGGTAGGACTATACACTATTAACACTATACACTTGTCGTCCCCAGACTTTTTTAAACCATGGCATCCCATTGCAGGAAATGTTTTTTTCCATAGCCAGTAAGCCTAGTAGCTTACAGTGTTCAATCTGATTTTAATTCTGTTGCTCAGATTTGATTCAAGCCCCAGACTGTGTAGGGGGCTGAGAGGTATCAGCATTTCTTTGAGCTCTATTTACAGTGACAAATATTTCTTCTGCTTGCTTTGATAGTCGGTACTTCGGACTGCCTGGAAAACTCTGAAAAACATGTTGCGTTGCTGTGACAACCGAAATTTGTGCCTTTAATCATGCCATTAGCTGTGGCATAACTTAATATTTATAGGGGTTTTAATATGATGATTTTCATACTTAAGTTTGATGTGTTTTTATTAAATGTGACATAAATCTTGCAGCACTCCTTGCCTGTTCTTAAGCAACCACTGCAGTTACAGTATTAACACTGTCCACAGTTTGACATCTTTCAAATATATGGATATATTAATAGAACTGAACTGGTTCAAAATTCATAGCACTAAACACAACCTAACCCAATTAACAGTGTTTGCTGGGAAGCCAGTGAGGGATCATTAGTGAATCCTACAGGTTGAAGGGGGGGACTGTGTGGAGTCGGTGTGGTGAGGGTGTAATATGGGTGGACATTTCAGTGTTCCAGCGAAACACCTCCATGTCAGGTGAAAAGAAGCTGCTAGCGACTGACTGACAGTCCACATCCTCCCGGCGACAACAGTGTGAGAGTCAGCAGTAACAAGAAGTATAGTGCGAAGAGAGAAGGGAGGGAAACTGACCATTGGAATGAAAAAGGGAACAATGCAAGAAAAACACAGTCATAAGAAAAGAGCACTGTCTCCATCAAAACACAGAGGCAACAAAGGAGTCAAACATAACGTTCCAGTAAAATGGCTGAGAGATGGACACTGAACAAGCTCGGCGTCGACTCCCTATGAGTCAGTCCATTGTGAGGCACACAACACACAAGTTGAGTTCCCAGTGAATCAGAGCAGTCAGCTGCCATCCACCACCTCAAGGCACAAGGCCAGTCTAGCACAGGACCGCGGACATGTGACCAGCTGTCTCACACAACCACCGTTACTGTACCGCGTCTCACCAGTCAGGGCTGAGGACAGAGACACTGACAGTGAGCTTTCAGATATATTTCTCTAATGGATTAACTTAAAAACATGTTTGAGCACGTTATCTCATTTTATCCATTTCACACGGATAATATACTACTATCATATTGGAACAGAGGTAGCAAGTGTTTGTAAATCTATAGATGACTGCAACTTGTGATTTACAGTCAGGAGGGTGCAGTGACATCAATACTGCAGTTTGTCTGAGGCCTAGCTGAGGACACCAAAATATCCCTCCACTTCTGCCCCCCTTCCGCTGACAGTGATACACGGCACTACACGTGCAGCTGTCTAAATATTACTTCTCCCGTCTTCTGCTCTTCATCCTGCCATTCCTCTGCTCCTCCTCTCGCCTTTTCTGTCCCTACGTGAGCTCGCAGCCGCTGAGCAGGATGAGTTTAGGAGGGACAACTGTTCCACCAGCACAACTGGGGACGTCCACATTTGGTGCTCTGTTGTCATGTCAACAGTCCGAGGCACAGGGTCAGAGGGCTGGGAATAACTCACCTTCTGCTGTCCAGTTATGAGCTATAACCAGCCGTGCACCTGTGGTACCAATTATCTTGTAGCTAACCACTATTAGGTTAATCCAAATGTAAATAACATTTTCTACAAGGCACTGCAGCAGGCTGTGGCAGTACTTTTTTTTTGCGAGTACAAATCACTAAATCACTGTATGCAATTAGGCTTTTAACGCAATTCATATAAGAAGCCAGACTAAAGATAATCTCATAAAAGGACAAACAGAGCCATTAAAAGTACTCTGCTCTTTACTTCATTATTGGCTCAGCTTGCTCTCCTTATGCAAAGAGTCCCCAGGTGCATGAATGTTTCATGGCCACCCTGCTGCCTGCTTCCCTCTGCTCAGATTCAGCCTTTCTCCCTCCTCCCAGAGGAAGCTCGAACTCCACTGTCAATTGCACTCACTTACACTCTGCTACCGTCATCATCAGCCATTAGTGGGGGGGAGAGGCGGCACATAAAACAGCTGTTTAGCCTTGATGACTCAATCATCCCCTTCAGTGGGATTAGCATCAGT
This sequence comes from Morone saxatilis, assembly GCF_004916995.1. NCBI lineage: Eukaryota > Metazoa > Chordata > Actinopteri > Moronidae > Morone > Morone saxatilis. Next base: position 8,281,814 of record NW_023339651.1, on the reverse strand, counting down.
ATCATCATCCTCATCATCGCCTTTGATCCCAAAAATTACCAAACAAGTCTGAAATTGATGACTATCAGCCTGTCTGCGGCGAATTCCTGAGCCTTCAAAAAGATCTGACTTCATTGTATAACACTCAATCATCCTACAGAGCATGAAGAGATAAATTGGTAATATGCACTATATTTTATATCAAAGCCTTTGAAATAACCAGAAAAACAAATTAATTTTGCAGTTTATAAGGTGACATATCTATAAATACTAAAATATCTACTTTTCTTGATTCTCCATGGCTAAATATCTAAAAGCTGTGGATCAGTAAAAGTAGTCAATTAATTATAAGTAAATGAAATACGCTTATTCACTTTCTTCTTAGATGAGAAGATCAATACCACTCTCAAGTCTAGATCTGTTCATAAAGCCCATAAAGCTGGAGCCAGGAGGAAATTAGCTTAGCTTAGCACAAAGACTAGAACTGGGAGAAACAATCTGCGAAAGCTTTCCATTTGTGCATGGATTGAACAAACAATACATTACGTTTTAGAGGCATTGCTAGGTGTATTTTTTTACTTTGGAGAGAGCCAGGCTAGCGGCTTACGGCCGTCTACAGTCATTATGCCAAGCTAAGCTAATTGCCTCCTGGCTCCTGTGCCATACTTTATTCACAAACATGACAGTGGTATTGATCTTCTCATCTAAATCTCAACGGGCACACTATTCTTTTTAAATCTGCAATAACTTCAGAACAGGAATCATCTTTTAGGATTATTTGGTGAACTTGTTAGCAAACTTAATGAACTTTACAACTAATGTAGGATCTGGGCTTATATTTGTCCTCCTGCTGTAAATATATTTTCAAACTGGGACACTTGAATGGCAGTCAGCTGATGAGCTAATTCAAGGCCCAGCAGCGCTGCCACTATCATCATTTCATTAGCTTTAAACAGACATATTACAAATAGAACATTTAGCAGAAGCTGTGCAGAGTCAAGTCAAGCTTGTTGGGTTATATTCTTCAACAAGAATGTACCAACCTAATGAGACCACAGTAACAGCTTTCACTGACAAAGAGAAATGCAATAATACGGCAGCATTAGGCAGAAGAAAGGCTTGTTAATGCGGTCGTATTTCAAGAAGCAGCATCGAGGTAGACCTTTCACAAGCCAACAGCATCTCAATGCCAAGTGTTCTTAAAACATATTATGCCATGCCATTAATTAATTTGTTGGCTTGTGAAGCGTAGCTTATTCAGGCTATTCATCACGAGCAGGAAATTGACAAGTTATCCGTGGAAGGCATGTCAAAGGGATATCAGGTTTAATTTTGCATCAAAGAAAGCAGCAAGCCTAACTCCATAGATACTCTCCGTTTGCTTTGCAGTGTGTTCGTTTTAGTGGAGCCAGGCAGATAGCTTATACAAAGACACATGAGATGTAAAGGAGGTTCGGAGATTCAACAGGGTCACAGAACAGTGGGGAAGTTCATCTCGGAGCCAAGTGTTGCTTAATGGCTTCCTCCTGCTGTACGTCAACTCAGACCATCTGAGGCAGGCTGTGGAGAACATCTGTCCTGAACACACAGACACTTTGTACCGCTGCAGTCACCCTGTCAATCAAACATGTTCTGGCATCGCACTGACTATCACCAGCGGTTGTGATCCCCTCTGAAGATGTGCACCCACACTGGTATGGGGTGCACGTACAAGCATGAGCGCATGCATCTACATTTGTATGTGTCTATGGGAAAGTAGGGTTGACGCCACATCTATTTTTAGTCTAGTACACTGAGTTCTGCCTCTGTGTAATGCTGCTCTGTTCCTAGGACAGGCGGCTGGGTCATCCGCAGCAGCAGAGTACCGGGATAGCTCCAGCTCTGCTCCCTGACCCCCCTCCAGCTCCTACATCAGTGGGAAAGACTTACAAGATTCCTGGGCAGCAGTTAGGGGGAGGCTATCTGTAAAAAAAGAGGCACTTTCCTGACGGATGCCATGTTCATCCACCTCTTTCTCTCTCTGGTGACTAATGGGCTAATAATTCAGCTGTCACCCTGGAACGTTATCTTGCACGTTTTCATGGGAAGGATACCACCCCAGAACATCTCCGCCACAGTCTCGGCCCTGAAAAAGATATGCACTAGATTCCCAAAGTTTGAAATAAAGGTACTGTGAAGAGAACAAGATGGGATCAGAAATTCCACATGAGCATTAAGTACCCAACTAGATAAGATAATAGATGAATCTCAAAGATGTTGTGAGAAGGCAACCTGGCTCCAGTGCTATCTTGTCATGGCCAGTTACTCACCTAGTAGTATACAGGAAAATCATCTTTCCACACATCTGCTACACGTTAATGTTGGTGACAACATGGTGACACAAAAGCTTCAAGGACGAAATCCTTGGATAATTGTTAACTGTAAAGACACCTACAATTTGAGTAGTTCATTTCACAGGGTTTTCATTGTGACAAAGTGCTTTGTATTTACTTTTTGTTGTAGCCACTTTTACACAACTTGTGTGATTATGATCCATTTAAGTGAGTTCCTGCGTTTTCCACAATGTATTTGGACACTCACGTAGACTTGATCTTGTTACATCCAGCTGGTAATAAGTGGAGTGAGAATATACGGAGAACCCACACTGATCCTGCAACGTGTCTTGTGCCTGTGCTGCACTTTAATTACTGAAACTACTGTTTGTGTAGAACCTGATTTGGAGTCGAGTAAGAGGGCCTTTCTTTTAGATCGTGGGAGAAGTCAAATAGTTTCATCCTATACTGTTGCTACAGTTTAGGTAACAGCAAAAACACCTTCTCTCATTCTCCATGGTAGCTGCACTGAAAATATCATTTCGCATCATGTGCGATTGGCCTGTTATCTACAGGAATAAAATGCACCAGCAGAGAACAAAATGGCCCATAAATGCAAGGTAAAGTACTTTCCTAATGGCTGATTCAGATTTATTAAGTCAAGACCATGTTAACACATTATGGAGTGCGAACAGCAACATACAGTATGACAAAATAATGCCATAAAGGGAAAATTATAGACATTCTTAAAGAAAGCACCTAGTTTACATATAACTTCTAGCTTATGTGACTGCAATAGCAAAATAAACATAGAAGGACGGTTTAAATAGTACTTTGGTGAATACTTTTTCCTGTTTTACTATGATGACATTTTTACATTTGAAAGAATCATTGTAGTTTCGCCCTACATGATTATCATTACAAAGATTAGAGATCTTCTTTTCCTTTTATCTTCCACTAACTTTGGGGGATCTGTCATTTATAACCCTGAAGTTACAGATAGCCTGTCTGTAATTTCTGTCTTCACACAGTAAATACTTCACAAATGTTGTCATGTTTGTTCTGTTGGCACGAAAAGCTCACCAAAGTAGTTCATGACAACCTTTTGTTGTAATGGCAAAGTTAACTCACAAAACTGATCTTTCAACCTCCGTTCAAACAACTTATTCACATACATCACACACACACTTTCGAGAATGAAAGATCATTCCATGTCGCATTTTGTTTGTGGTTTCTTTCCCCTTAAAGCACCTGCTTCAGGCAACATCTATGTATAGACACTACAGCAGCCCCATCATGGTTATCAGTTTAACAGCTTGTCATTCAGACATCTGGGTGTTCAGGTGGAATGTTAAACTCTCACTGCTGCTCTGCATCGTGCTTGTTTAATAAAGTACATCCACTTGACTCAACACTGGTCAGTGGAACAAGGGAGTTGTGATTGTGCCGGGGTGTGAAGCTGCAGCAAAGCATTAATTCGGCCGAGCTCTATTTTATCAAAATGCCTCCCTGTTATTATATTCAACAGGAATCTCTTTAGAGCAAGAGTTCACTCCAACAAGTGATAATAATCCTTCTAATAGGCTTAAATGTTTTTGAAACTTGAAGTTAAGTGGCAGGCTCTGCTCTCTTTGTCTGCCCGTGCAGGGGAGGTGGACATGTGTGCAGAGGCAGGGGCTCCGAGGCCAGGCCCTCTATCCTTCCTGTTCAGTTACCAGAGGCCTCACACTTATCAGTTCCAGATCTCACAAGAACAGAGAGAAAGAGAGACCACTGACAGGAAGGGGATTTTTTTTCCTCCCCCTTTTTTTTTCCCTTTAGCGAGGTTAACAGAATGTCTGCACCCCTCACATTTCACAGAGGAAAGCAATTATTCATTAGGGCTTATACTGGCGCAAGAGAGACAAAGACCAACCTGGCAACCTTCAGACATCGACCAACCGATGTGAAATTTGGGGCCAAAACTCCCTAGTGCCTAAAGACCCAGTCGATTGACAGAAAATACCAACAATTTCACTAATGTTTAAAGTCATTTACATAGCAAAGAACATTTTCTGTTTCTTCATGTTTTATATAATTGTAAACTAAATATCTTTTGGTTTCAGACTATCAGACGACGAAAACAAGCAATCTAAAGATGTCACCTTTTGCTCTACAAACCCGTGACGGGCATGTCTTCACTACTTTCTGATATTTTACACAAATAGTATAAAGTTTAAACAAAGAAAGAAAAGCACACATTCCATTGCTGGAGACTACATTTGACTATATCAGCTTCAGCTTTTGCTATTTCTTTTTCACTGCAGCCTTTCCATCAAACCCAGTGAGATTTTCCCTCCACAAAGGAGACCTTACCTCGACAGTGAGTGCAAAAATCTGTCATTGAGGGTGAGGGAGAGAGAGCTGACTGTGAAGCACTCATGTCATGCCCCCTGTTCATGTCATATCCCACCTCGTTTCACTTGCTCTCACTGTCTACCTCGCCTGACATTTCCACAATAATCACTTTGGTTTATCCCACTCAGCTGTGTGGCGGGCAGATGTTTGTCAGGGCACCGTATTTTCAGCATTCACACTGCTCTAATCAAGATTAACCACTCTTATCTATTCTGTGTGTGTGTGTGTGTGTGGGTGTGTGCTGGATGTCCCAATTCCTAATCCATAAAGCCATAGCTGTATTGTATAATACAGTGGATGAACCAATTACATTCCCTTTCCACGATATAATTCTCCTGTTTAGTGGAACGTACACTGAGCTAGATGTTGCATAAGGTTGAACTGGTAGCTTGCTGGTAAAGAGAATAGCTATGACCTTCTGCGTGTGCGTGTGTACACATTCGTCAGACTGCATATGGACTTGCAAAAAGCATAAACACAGGCACATCTCGGCACGTTGTTACTCAGAGCCCCCCAGAAGCTCCTAATGAAAACAGCATGTTCTGCGAGGTGAGCCGACGCTGGCCACACACAAACTGCTGCCATCGAATGTTTACCAAAGACACTCGAGTACAGAGGAGGACGGAGCATGTCCGAGCAAACAAAGCTGTAGTCTTTAAATCACTGTAGTGACAGGGGAGGCACATATCGGTCTCCAGTAACAAGCTTTGTCTCATTCCAGTTGTGACATAACATCTTAATATTTCAGGCAAAGCGACATCTCAGGTAATTGAGGCGGTTGTTACAGAGCAAAGAAATTCATTTGTGTACACTGATAGCTGATTTTTTTCTCTCAAAATGTTCAAGTTCTAGCACACAAATGAATAATTCCTGCTCTCAAATGTACATAACATAAAGTTAAACAACATTGCTGTCACTTGTGCCTTGTCATGTGATAGATAGTGACAGGCTAGTTGGTGAACTACTATAACTGGCAAGCTCTGGCTAGCACATTAGCAAGCTGGGCACATGGTTACACTATTCAGCCACAATAGCTCTCCAAGCTTCTTGTTATTTTCCCTCCACTGTGCTGTTTAATCCCTCAGCACATTTTGTTCTCAGGGTTGTACATTAAAAAACTGTTATTGATGCTCTCTGAGATAGCTAGCTTTCTAACTATCAGAAAGCAAGCGCATTAGCTTGCATAATGTAACAATACGTTTGTTCACAATATAGTTTTTTCAAAGTATGTATTTGTACCACCGACTCCTGTCTGCAAACCTTTTGTGGAGCAGTTTATACGTCAACAGAGGAGGATTAAATAAAAGTGGATGGTGCAACACAGCTAATAATTTGATGCAAAAGATTGGCCCCTGAGAGCAAATCCACTTTGAACTGCTAATGTAACATGTCTAGGATACACAAGGCTATATGCACCCACTTGAACTGTATTAAAAAGACAAGCCTCACTTACTGAGCAGCCACAACTACCTGTACCTTCAGTTTATACTGCTACACTAACACTAATTTGAGAGCAATACATTTCTAAATTGTGCACACAACTTAAAACAAAATTTAGCCCAGACACCTGCTGGGCTCTGTGGGTCCCACCGCATACGTAACAGAAAAAATAAATAAATAAAAGACTCACCTGCGTTGACTTCAATCCTTGATTCTGCACCACGAAGGACCCCCCCACCCATTCACACACCAGGAGGAGAAACACTTCAGCGCCTCACGTCTTCTGCCCCTGAGAGAAATCAGAAGAGAAAAAAAAGGAAAAATACATCAATCACCGCTGCATTATCCACCAATCTCCAAACACTGAATTATTACATTTGCATTTCTTTTCTCTGGAAAATCAAGCCCACTCAATGATTTTGCTTCTAACAGGCTCCTCTAGGCTCCGAGTGGCTTCCATCTGCGCCTTGCTTAACGTGAGACACGTCTTCCCTGCACGGATAAGTTCCTTCACGCTCTCGTGCACATGAAGGACAAATCAAAAGAGCAACCGATACTTCACATGATCAGTATGGTATCATAAACATCCACCACAGAGCAGGTTCACTGCCATGGCACATTCACAATTCACTCCCGATTGACGGATAAGCCTATTAAGAGAGGCCTTCGCTGTAGCTTCGCACTTAGCCTGAGCTGGCGGGGCCTGTGTGTGCACACCAAGTGACATTCAGATCCTTGAAGATGACCACATTAGTTACTGGTGAAGTTCAAGAAACCATTACATATAAGCCAGTTAAGAACTTAATATAACAACCCTGAATGTAACAGTGCACTAAAATGTTAGCACATTTTAAAACATAACACACATAACAATAAAGAGAACATTTGATTTATCTCGCACAGTTAATAATCGTGTCTTATCTATGTTCGCCCAAGCAAGTAAGTACAGAGACTTAATTTTCCTTAGTGAATTAATCATTGTGAGTAGTTGTAATTACTAGCATAATATGCATAGGCTGGATTTTGGCATGTGTTATTGTTTCATAAATCACACGTGCCTCTGCTGGAATCTGACAGAAAAAACACTTTGAATATTTAGATTTGGAATAATTTCAGTACTCAAATGAGTGGCTGACCTCCGCGTGTAGGAAGACCACCTGAGTGTTGTCACTTTTTTCTGTAGTTCCACAACACCATAGAAAGTGAAATTTCCATGTCGAAAGATGTTATTCACGTCTTCAAGAATGTCAGCTAAATTCCTAAACCCTCTTTATATGAAGGCACTGGGTTAAGGTAGTACTTAAAGGACCAGTGTGTAGGATTTAGTGGCATAGTGGTGTAGCTGCAGATTACAATTCCCTCGGTCCACCTTCCCCTTCCAAGCGCGAAGGAGGAACTACGGTGGTCAGTCACATCTGTAATGGTCTTTCTAAGGTTGCTGTTTTTTCTCCAGGAGATTATGTACTAAAGAATATCACGTGTTGTTCATATTATATTCCATTCCTGCCAATAGATCTTCCTAAATGTTACACACTTGACCTTTAAAGATCAGCTTTTACTGAGGAGTATAAACAAACTATTCGTTGTTTCTGTCCTGCACTCAATTTTTCCTCAAACTCTCTCCGTTGTTCAAATAGCATGACACTCAAACAGCTGGAGCGCACCATTAAGCTTTCCTTTCACTTCTCAAATGTTGAACTTGAAATTTCAAAGAGCTGATTGAGATGCTAGCAGAACAGAAAGAATAAAATGTCTAGAGGGTGTTTGCTCTAGCTTTGTGAATATATGTAGTGTATAAGAATGTGACAAATGGCATTTTTCTCCCCCCTCCCCTGCTTTATCCCCTCTATCTTAAAGTCCAGCTGTATCCTGTATCATTTTCATCAGGCGTCTGCATTGTGACACAGCATGCTAGCCATTTCTGTCCCCAACCAGAACTCCTCTGGCCTCACTCTCATGCTTTGGTTGACAGGACAAGGCTAATGCTCCAAATATAAAAACTGTCTAACCACAAGGTGTATTTTCACATTCAGCGGGAGAAGGCAGTCCCTTGTGCCTTGCACTTTTTTTTTTAATCCTCTTTTTTTTTAATCATTGGAAGATTTTTCAGGCAGCATTTCTCCCCTGTTGGAAATACCGCTCTCTGAAAAGAGAAAGTGGAGGAGCGCTGGGGGCTCAATGGGTCGGGAGAGAGGAGGAGGATGAGGAGGAGGAGGAGGAGGAGGGGTTGATGCTGGGTGCCTCCTTTTTAAAGCCAGATTCTCCCCAGATACCTCTGTGCTATTCATCAACAGCTTTTCCAGGGCTGTGAAAAATCAATGTGCTCTGCACTGCAAACAGTTCATAATGACGGGGGATGGAGGAAAAAAAGCTCAACTGCAACAGAATTGATTTGTTTAAGTACAATAACACGGCTCTGCAGCGCGGTGAGGAGGAGGCTCGAGCGCCCAGACAAAGACTGACTGGCAGTATGAAACCACAAGCAGTAATTGACAAACTGCTGGAAAAGTGCAAATCTGAAATACAGAAGCCTGTTATCTAATTAAAGTAGTTTTCCTCTGAATTACCACCTGACCGAGGAAAATGTACTTTGAGTCTCAAGTGACTGCATATCTTCTCTGAGAGAGCATAAACCCAGAATAAATAGTATTTTAAACCGCAATAAAACATTTCTGGATTATGAGATGATTAAAAAAAAACAAAAAGCTAAAATACTTTAAAAAAAGAAGACTTTCCGAAAAATTTTAACTGGGATCTGAGGTGTTCTTTTTTGTGTGTGTACAATAACTTTATGCAGATTCTGTTTTTTTCAGTACTGATTAAAAAGTGAATGAAGGTCAAGAAAATCCCCTTCACAAGTTCAAATTAACATCTTCAAATTGTTTTTTTTTTTTCAAATCTTCACATTTGATAAGCAAATATTTTGCAATTTTGCTCAATAAATGACTTAAACGATTTCTATTAATCGACAAGCTGATGAAATTATACACACACAGAAAACAAATCCAGTCCACATCATATTCACACACACACACGCATGCACACACACACACACATCTGCTCTAATCATGCAAGCAACTCACACAGAAACAGATTCACACATTATTTGTACCTCTGGCAGGGAGTCACTGTGTCTCAAGCCAATTTAAAGCACATTTAGAGAGGGTTTGATGTTGCATAAAGCCAAGTCATCAGAATGTTTAAAAGATGACACCAAAAGGTGTCACAAGGTGAGACTTTAAACCTCCTGATACTGCAAAAAAAACAGAAGCTGGGAGTAAATTGTGTCAAGACAGGCCAGCACAATAAAACATTTCTCTCTGCCTCTTTTAAGCTGGCCACAGAGGTGCATTTATCATTGTTATTATTCCTTCAGAGAGACCCTCCCAGGTTTAATTGGGTCCTCATGGAGTCAAAATCCCCGCTGTCGCTGCCCCCACCGGAGCTGGACAGACTTACTCCTCCCGAGTCAGCACCAGGTTTTACAGGCATTCTGTGCAAAGTGGCCATGAAACCCGCTGGTGAGTCAGACGGGTGGTGGGAGCTGGACACCACCCGTTACGCTTGGACAATGGAGAGGAGAGGGCACCTGGGGAGAAACTCTCACCTGGTTCTGCTCTCAACGCTGTGGGAAAAGCTCTTGAGAGCCACAGGCTGTCTGTCCACCCAGCCAGCTCTCTGGGGCTATTATTCCCAGTGGGCCACATTTGCATTTAAACTGGTAAATACAGTAGATTTTGAATGCACATGGACATCAAGCATGTGAACAAATGGAACAGGAAAAGGATTAAAGAGGTTTTTAAGAGGTTTTTTGGCCTCAATGAAAAAAGGGAAACAATGAACTACGGTTATAAAAAAGCTCAGAAACACAAACATGCAGCGCTACTTTGTGTTAATGTGTTCAATATGCTGTTTGCTGAGTGAAATTAATAATGGTGTGGTGATGATTCCACAAAAACTTTATATGACCTCCAAAAAATGCAAAATGTTCCCTTTTTTTAACCGCATACTTTTTTGACAGACATGTAGCAATGATTTAAAGTTTTAATAAGCAGACAAAAACCTATGAATGTGTGAAACGGAACGGCTTTAATCACATCAATAAATACCGGCTCTGAAACCTTTGACCTTCCATTCACCTCCCTCAACAGAGCTCCACTTCCACTTGGTGTTACCTTGGTGCAGAAAATCACAACGCCTCCTTCAGGCTGCTTCCTGTTGTTGATACGTTCGAGACACGCAAGATCAACCGAGATACGCATCTGTGCTTTTCAAAAGACACCCAACAAAGACACTTGAAGTCAAAGAAAGGAGCGCTGAAGCAGCGAATGCAGGAATGACAGTCTATTGGCTTGTAATGATTTTCAGCAGAGGAGCAGGTTTTCATTTTTGGGAGATAAAAACGGGATTGGCTGGCAATCACCTCGCCTCACAGCCAGCGTGTTTACATGTAATGACACTAATGATTATAGACACATTAATTAAGGGGACACTTGCTTCTGCAACTCTTTAAATGAATTACTTTACTGCAATTAGGGTTTAAGGTCAATAACTCCTCAATATTTCTAATGAGGTTTTGCAACTAATGATTCATTTCACTAGACATGAATCTGTTGATTTCTATTTCTGTAAATCAGTTTGACTGTAAACTTGGTTATGAGCTGCAAGTCAAGCATGCAGGTCATAACCATAGTTATGTGTAACCTAGACGTCTAAAAAACACTATCCAACTACATTTTGCCTGGTTTTGCCCTTTTAACAACTAGACCTGCCAGTGGTGGTGGAAGAATATTCATTTTGAGGCAAAACCCAAAATACTCAAATACTTACAAATAATTGCACACGTCATAAAATAATCAAATCATCCTGTGTTTTCTGGCACTTCATTTCCCATCGACACGAGTAACCCAGTTATTAAATAAATCATGTTACTGCAAACCAGCATGAAGCCTTTTATCAAGTATTATCCTAATCTTGTCATTTACAGCACTACGGTTATAATTCCTTTGTATACTGTACTATACTGTACTGACCGAACACATACTGCTGTCTTTGAGGACATCCATATGGAATGATTACATTATAGATAGAGTCACGTGTTGTTGTGGGGCAAAGCCATAAACATCAACTGTATCACTGCAGTGAATGAGTGCTGCAGTGATGATTACAGGTTTAGAGATAATGGTTTCTAGCGTGATACATTTAGAGAGCATGAGACACCAGCTCAGTTAGCTCCCCAGTCTTCTCTCTCTACTGATTAACACAAAAATGTCGGCGCCTAGTTAACCACCGCTGCTGTAATTATGTGGAGCCTCACACACACACAAAACCTATACAACACACACGGGCAAACGCGCTCAAAACAGCGCGGTCGTATACATGTTGTGTGCCACTCGATCATCACAGCAACCAATTATGTCTCTTATTCAAGCAAACGCAGGTAATTTACTTCCTGCTGTGCATAACTTCCCAACGTTTGTCCTCTAGCATCAACGGTTTGTGTTGTTGAACGCCTAAACAAGTGGAATAATTGACCTTTAAAATCATTTTAAAGGTTAATTTCATTTTATTTATAGTAAAATAGTTAGTTTTGGAAATTGTTCCTACCACGTATGATAACACCGTATCACCAAAATGACTACAGCACGGGAAAGCCATGAGCACAACGCCGCGCTGAGTATGGAAGTTAAACCAGGAAGTCAGTCTGTAAATTGTGTGTGATGGATGTCTGGGTAATCGTTTTAATCTAGGGCATAGTCACACCAGAAAGTGCCACACTGTTTATTGGCATATCAAACCAAATAGGCCTTGCTAGAAGCTTGATAAGCTAGCCAGTCAGGAACAGGCTGAAGCGATTGGAGTCAAAATATTTCTCCAAATGTTGTTCTCTGTCATTTCATTCAATGAAGAGTTATTGAAAAGGAGAAAACCCTCTCCTAGCTGGCTAACTCTACCTATTGTTATTGATAGGAACCTATACCTACGATTTTTCTGTTTCAGAGGGGCGAGTTGATGCTTACGTGGGTCTTACATGAATTGATGGCTTTAATATTATTTCTCTGCCTCCTCCTCCTCTCTCTACAGTATATCTTGTTTCAAAAGCCAGAGCAGCCCAAGAGGGCGCCTTTATTTTTCTTCCTTTGTTTCCAGTCTTTCCCTATCAGAGCGAGAAGGTGGTAGCAACTCCCACGAGGGAGATAGAGATAGAGGTGTAGGCTGCTGGCAGAGCGCTAAAGCAAAGAAATGCTGCACCGTCTTGACCACAGACATAAAAATGATGCCCCCTACCTCCCCTACTCCTGCCCTGCTTCATCTGCAAAGCAAATCTTGTGCCCTGCAGCCAGAGATTCCTCTTTGGTCACCTGGCTGTCCTCACTGTTTTTCAGTGGCCCGGAAGCAGAGGAGGCTTTACTAGAGGTGAAAGACTTCATAATGTAATAGAGAAAGCAATAGAGAAGAGAAATAAAGGGGAGATCGTCCTGAGCCAATTGCAAAGGAGAGGTGGGTGTAATGAGGCCTGATCTGTCACAAGAAAGAACCACGGACCCGTATTTGCATTTTCTCCCTCCCCTTATCTTTTCTTCCTCCTTCTAATAATAAGGAAAAAGAAAAAGCGATGAGAGGGAAGAAAGGTGGGGAGCGGACGTATACACAGAGGAATCCAGGGAGGGGAAAGAGAGCACATTACTATTGGGAGGGGGAAAAATGATTAAAGGCTGAGATGAACACAATCTGCTGGTTCTAGAGGAAAGAGGAAGGAATTTCCAGAGCCAATATTTAAAGCATCACAGCATCACAGGGAGACCTGCCTCTCCCCGCTATTCAACCATGACCGTGCCAGCAAAAGCACATTTACTACATCCACCCTTTCACACTAGTCTATGGCCTGTGTGTATCCTGCACATCCAGTCATTAGTGCATGCAGGATATTGATTTTTTTTAAAACATTGCTACCTTCTAATTATAGGAAATACTACAGATTTTTACACTTGTGGGACTCCTGAGGATTGTGATTGTTGCAGCTAACCAGGTAAAACAGTGTTAAGATGACTCAGGTGCAGGGGACTCTCGAGGCAGAAAAGGGAGAAGAGAACGAGAAAGAAAAACAGCAACATCAATAATGAAGTGAAGGAGACGGGAGGAAGAAAACAAAGCCGTTCATAACAAATGAGAAAACAGGCAGAGCGTCTCATTGAGAGAGCGCTAACGACAATCAATTAGCAATTGCTCATGATCTTGGGTGCGTCGGAGTATAAGGTGTCTTAATGAGTCCCATTTCCATTAGCTGCTCGACTCGAGAGGCATAAGGAGGAGGCTGCTCCCACCAGCTCCTCCATCTCAATGCCTAATGACTGCGAGAGTGGATTACTCCATCAATTCCTCGCTTCTCTTTGTTTATCCCCTGCGTAAATAATGGTCAACCATTACAATGCATTAAGCGGGCCACTCTATGCAGAGCGAATGAGAGGGAGAAAGAGGAGCACAAGTGCTCCGACGGCATCCTCCAGTGATCTCTAGGAAATCGGCTAATACCATGCCATGTGGTGACAGGGGGGGGGCAGGGAGGGGGAACTAGCATCTAGACGAATATCTGGTTGGTTTGAATGGTTGAAGAGTAAATATGGGAAGTGAAGGAAATGTAAAGGAGTGCCTTATCTAAAAAAAAAACCCTCATCTAGTCAATAATGTTGCCTTAAAGGGCCAGTTCATCCAAATTACTGAAAAACCTTTTTCCGCTGCGGAAAGCTTTTTAGGAACCCAGGAACCGTCTTTGGAGATGAGCAAAATTAATTTGCTAAATATTTCAAGATATACTAAAGCAGAAATAGATAGCCACACACTCTCATTGCTACTGGGAGACTGGCAGTCTGGCTCTTTTAATGTCTCTCCACCTCTGCAGGTTTCCTTTACAACCTCCTCCGCAACCTCTTGACTAATTTCCTGATCTTCATGGTTCTTGACATGTTAACAGGAACTAAACCCTTTTGCATTTAGTTCCTCAGCTCCCTGAAATATTTGGTTAAAAAGGGCCTGTAGGGACTATTTCTTGAGTAGAAAGTAGTTCCAGTGTAAACCTGCAAGGTGCATGAATAGTAAGCAGGGCATTGCTCGTTGAATGTCTGAAATGTAAATTCATTTAAACTTCACAAATTGTATTGGCCATGAACAAGACAATCTGCCTAAAATGGAAAAAAAAGAAACTATCAGTGACAAAAGAGGGATGGATTTGAGTCTTATGCAATCAGCACCACAGAGGGTTTTTTTTTTTCATATGAGAAAATATATCTGTTGTTGCAGTGCTTTCACCCTGGATTGTACCAATCGATATTTCACCCAAGGCTCCATCACTCCCTTTCTATTTTCCTCTCTCTTTCTGGCACTCTCTGGTTTCCCTCTTGTGTCACAGCACCGGACAGGATGAAAATTAAACGCATCAGCAGAAAAACACACAAGTGGAAATGATCTCGCCGCTCCAGCCGCTTGGGTCATGAATTCAGCTAACTGTGCTTATCACAGGCTGCTGCTATTAGTCTTAATAGCCGTGGTGACAACCCGCCTTGAGAGGAGATGGGCTCTGCTTCCCGGGGCTCACCACAGACAGGTGATTCTCATCTGCGGTGTCTTCATGTGTCATAGCGAAGGCAACGCTGGCTGAGAAATGTCTGGCGGCTTATTGGAGCAAAACATCAGAACCCGGTAGGCCATTACAGACACCAGAGCCATATGTTCTTACACACTCGGCATCAATCAAGGACAAATTAAGAATTCAATCAAATGTTGATCACATTCAAGCTGTTCCTTAGCCGTTATCTTGAATTATGAGGATGTAAAGACCCCATACATATACAAATGTACCATACAGGCCAACAGCATGCATGCAAACATACTGTACTATGATTGTGTACAGATTTTGTGGTTAGTAGGCAAAATATCAATGTGCTTATCTTTATTTTATAGTAATAGGAACTGATACAAGATGCACAACCAACGGATATCAGTAAGTGTGTGAGTTACAGATTCCTATTGTTAATTTAAGCTTTCACTGGCCTTTAGCAGCACACGCAAGACAATCTTAAATGCTGTAATTAGATGTTTCTTGCAAGATTCTACTTGGGAGTCAGAGTTGACTTATCTTCCTTGGTTAAATACATAGGCTTGAACCATTAGCTTAAAGAACACAATGTTTTTCATCTTTAGCACTGATGATTCAACTGGTTTTCTTGCAATTCAAGCCTTGGAAGGGCTCCAACTGCCAGTCACATAACATTATCTATAGAGAAAAATGATCAGACTTTCACATCCACAACCTTGGAGCAAAACTAACTCCCTTTTCACTGCTGTGAGTCCAGCGGGCATCCAAACAATACAGTATGTATTACACTGCATTTTTCTTCTTGTGGAGTTCAAGCATCAAGCACAGCTCTGCAGGATTTAATGCAAACACAATCACTTATGTTGCTCAATGTGAGAGCACTTCGTGACGACAGTGTAAGAGAGAATATTGCCAGGGCCAAGAAGCGCATGTGGCATAAGAGCGAATGTCTTACTGAGAAAAACGATTTTTTCCTCTGAACTAAAGGTTACTTGCTGTAGCCTGTCAAGGAGCCATGCTGTGTTGCCATTGAATTGGACACACAGCCTGGCCGGACTGAAGAGATGGAGTGGCAAAGTGAAAGTGTTAAGTTAGGTGCGTCACAAAGTAAAAACCACATGAAAAAAGAACATACAA
Organism: Morone saxatilis; assembly: GCF_004916995.1. NCBI lineage: Eukaryota > Metazoa > Chordata > Actinopteri > Moronidae > Morone > Morone saxatilis. The sequence goes on along the minus strand of NW_023339651.1, from coordinate 8,265,956 downwards.
TCAGCTCACACAAGAGAAGTCAGCCTGCATTTACACCGCCATACAACAGGAAAACCCGCTGAACACTCTGAGATCCTCTCTGCCCCTTAACATAGCCAGACAAACACAGTTTGAGAAACAAATGTCAGGACGTCTTTTCAGCCAGAATGCTTTCCCACGAGCCAGAGCAATCCTCAGCCACTCTCCTCCTCCACAAACGAGGTCTCGAGCCTGTGACTGGGACCGTGTCAACATGTTGCTCCGTTTAGACAGAGGGAGGGAAGAATTACTTTGATCCACTGTGAGGCATGTCTTCCTTTACTTTCAAGAGCCGCTTAGGGTTTCTGGAGGAAGAGGAGACACTTGTGAATGCACTCCTTTTTTGCCACATAAAATGAAACTAATTACGGCGAGTTTGAAGACTTCGATGTTGTCCAAACCAGAAAGAGATGTAGAGTTAGCAGAACCCGTGGCGACCTCTTATCATAGCTGAGAGATGACTGCATTTTACAAACATGACAAAGTGTAGAGATATTGCGCAGAACAGCCTGTAGCTTCAGATCTGTGTGTAGAACAATGGGAGTCTGTGCTGATTTCTGGCCTGAACAATGGCAGGATGACATGGAGCCTGACAGACACACAGAGCAGCAGGATCTACACTGCAGACAGGAGAGCAGCTTCACAGAGCAACAGCACTGCCAAAAAACATCTCCTCATCTTCCTTTCTCCTCTTCCAGCATCTTGTTATGTGTTTTGGCACCTCTGGCACTCATAACTCAAAAGTGAACAATCAAACTTTGAGCACCACCACGAGCGCAACCTTGTGGAGCGAAATGAGGCAGTCACTGCTGAACAAACGAGCTAAATAAATCTTAACTGGAAAGTATCAATCGCTTCCATCCAAATCTAGTGCAAATTTTAACAGGCTTTTACCAGAGAATTGGCAAAAGAAAATGTGAATAAATGCAAGTTTTCATCCACTACTGATGTGCAAATGTTTGGAGTTGGGCGTTATCAAGATAAACAGCTAATTCTCCAGTCGGGTACAATTACACCATCGCAGAAGAAGACGCTGTATTGAGATTTTATTTGCAATACTTTTGTAAAATTGCTGGCATTTCCACTCAAGTTTTTTTTTTTACAAATAAAAAAAAGAAAACATGGGTGGACCTAGGAGCCAGTGTTTTCTTATTTTACAAGAACTAACCAAAATAAAAGTCTGAGGGAGAATAAGAATAGAGAAAAATAAAAAAATTATTTCCTGATAATTTTCCAGATTGAACAAAAAAATTTCAACCTTGGAGGACCTTATGAAATTGCTTCTTGGGGCAGATCTGGCCCCTGAGCCAGAGGTTCAAGACCCCTGATGCTGATTGTGTACAATACCTTAAACTGCATTTCCAAAACTGAGAGTTACATCACTGTTAGTGGAGACCAACCATTTAGTGGATCCATTTATAAACATAATAAAGAATACAGTTAAACAGAATTTAAATATTAAAATTAAAATGAAATAAAAAATAAAGTAAAAATAGAGAAATAAATAGAATCCCTACAAAATAATAAAATAAAAGTGCAAAGGAGATGATGAAATCTCTTGTCTTCCATACACCACTGAGGCGCTCACAGTGCCCTTCATTATTAATGTCCTCCGAGCAGGACTTGAAGCAGCTTTGCTTCTCTTATCAATCATTCATTTGCTTTCCATTGAACACACTCCGATCCTCTAGTGTCAAATCAGACTTGAAGTGGTTAAAGAACCACCAATCTGAAGTCTTTCCTTAATTAAACGAGGCTAACATGAGCCTCAAACACCTGCTCTCGAAATGATCAACAATGCTACACTAATGTGGGGATCCCAAGCAATCCGTGACCTGTCAATCATTCAATACACGACACTCAGGTCTCATAAATTAGGAATAGGATGCCAGAACCTATTTGTGCTGGCTCCTGTGCGAATCTTTGTGCTTTGAAGACACCTCAACAGTGACCATGGAGATTGAATCCAACCAAAATAATAATATTGATGCTACATTTATAGTATAACAGATAAAAAAGAAAAACACCTTCAGGCCGAGCTGCTGCATTCTCCCCTTCTGCACTTCCACCCTGACTGAACAGGATCTCATTTCACTCAACTACAGCAGGCGTTTAGTTAACACCAAACATAATCAAACTTTGTGCTCTGCCTCTCTGTGGCGCGGAATTGAAAGCGTATCTTGAGGAGTTCTTTGGTGGCAAAATCTCCAATTACCTTGTGCGTGTGAGTGTTCACTGCGCTGGAACTTTTCCATTTCATCATTACACTCAAGCTGCCCCCATCCAAAGCCAACCAGCAACAGCGGCGGCAGCAGCAGCACAGCAGACCGTGTCATCCATGCACCACGGGGGGATCCTTCCAAGCTGCAGTGAATTCCTAGTTTTGTATGGGAAAAGATTCATGTCTATACAAACCGCAGGTGCAGTGAGCTTTTTTTTTTTTTGAACCACCACAGTGAAAAGGGGGCAGGGCAACACTCGGCTCCCCCTCGGCTATGTTTGTCACAATTATTCGGTAGGTCAACTTTCCCCCAGTCTCATTAAGAGGTAAAACACTGAGGCTAGAAAACCCGTCTTTTTCTGACCCCCGCAGGAAATGTTTCAGCTCGCCGCCGTGCGTTTCGGAAAAAAGCCACTGATAAAATCGTTCTCGGGCCCTCATAATGGATTTGGGAAACAAGAATGAGGGATTATTTGATGCAACTTCCATTCAAGAGGCCAATTCAGCCCCAACCAATCAATACTAATCAACTGGGAGATGACAGGAGATGAAATTCCCTCTGCTGCAGCCAAACGCCTGCTCTCTCTGCTCCTCCTCGCACAAATCCAGTAGTGGAAAGTAACTACGTATGTTTAGTGAAGAAGCTCCACCTCAACCCTCTATAGCATTAAAATGCTATAGAGTACCATGACACAAGCAGAGTACGTACTGCTTTTGAAGAAGGCAGGCTTTTTTATGGTTAATACCTAATTTATTATAAATATAATAGGCCAGTAATAAGCCATCAATAAGGACAACTTCTCATTTGCCACATTGTGAAAAATGCATCCTGGTCAAGCACAAAATGGATAGTTTGAACATTTACTTCACTTATTAAAAAAGTATTATCATTTCTAACTGCAGAGTTTATGTTTTTTGTTTTTAGAAACCATGAGAAATATGAACAAAATAAAAGTACTGAGTAACGCTACATGTATTTTGAACTGACTGTGCATTGGCTACCTGCCCAGCACCAAACTGCAAAGTTAGCACCTAGCTAGCTGGTGGACGTTGTGAAACACTTAGCTGCTAAAGAGACAATACTTCCCTCAGGAGTTGGTGCTATTCAAAGCGGAGCTAAAAGGAGAGTGAATGTTAGGCTTACATTCACCAAGTGGACAGAAGCATGACTCAAACAAATAAATGCTCATGTATGAATGCTAATCTTGCTCCTTATCTGCCTACATGGTTGCCATAACAACTTCCTAATATGCCAGTGTCCTGTTTACAGCTTGCTGTGATGCTAACTGCTGCTAACTATTATTTTCATTTGCGTTGTAAATCTTCTGAAAATAGTGTGAAATGCCCATCAATTACCCAGAAAGCCTTCTAACTATTGGACAAACAAATGAAAATTATTAAAATAAATCCAAGAAAATCCTTACGGGACCATGAAAACCAATTGTATATGCTGTTAGATAGTTTAACCTATAACAAAGCGTTGCATTTTACAAGATCATAAGTTTTGTTTGTAATCTTCATTTGTAAAGTAACTAGTACCTATAGCTGTGCTAAGAAGCCAAGTATAAAAGGGCATACTCAACAAGTACCTTAAACTTGTACTAAAGCAAGTTTTGAATGCACGATTAGTATTTTAACACAGTAGTATTGCATCTTTTACTTTCTTTAGGTAATAGACCTTAATTCTTCTTCCACCACTGCCCAAATCTCATTGCAAAACCCTGCAAGTAATTAATCTACAGCATTAACCATGTTGACAGTGTCGAGCTCTGAAAGAGTACAGCCTGTAGAGGGTGTCTTTCATTTGAGGCAAGGAACAACAAGGAGCTTAAGCTTTACATGTTAACACAGGAAACATATATTTAATGAGACAACCGCTGCAATCACCGCTGCCATGCTAAGTGAGTCTGACCCCACACCGCAGCTCGGTGGCCTTGCCAAACAACAGTCACGGCAGTCTAGACGAGGCCGAGCGAAAACCGGGCCTCCCGAAAGCTCTTGTAATGCACAAGGAATTTGGTGCGGTTTTCTCGGAGCAGAGAGGAAACGCATGAGTGAGAGTAAAGAGGGAGGCGAGATCCCTGCAGAGGTCAGAGCGTGTCCCTGGTGGTGTCAGGGGGAGTAAATGGGCATGACTGCAGAACACGGGGGTTATACCCGCTCTCCTCCCTCCTCTTCTTCGCAGGGTGCCTTCGCAGACTCGTCCCAGAGCGCCTCAGAGCGAGAAGCAGCGCGGCTCCCCATACACGCAAATTGGAACAGGAAGCGATTGTCAGCTTCAGGCGAAATCACTACCTCATTAGAAAACAAACGTAAATGTGACGTGAAAGAGGATCTCATGGAAGGATGGAAGGAGTTGCGTGTCGAGGGATCAAGCTTGTTGGATGACTTTAGAGGCTTCTGCTGGTTCTCTGCACGGCTGGCTGAAGGCTGACACCAGTATCAAGGCTCATGAATATTCAGTGACCAAGTAAATACGGCAGATAGCACTTGACATGTTTAACATCCACTTTTGGCACCTTCTCTCTACAAAGCCAACAAGGTGAAGCAGCAGAACAAATATGTTGGTTGTTTGTGGGCGGCAGCAATCCCCCGCTGATGAATTGGATGGCTTTTGAACAAAGAGAATGAGTTTCAGTGGGCGAGCAACATCAAAATAAGACGGACTTGGAAAAACAATCTGATTTCCTCTGTGGGATTTGAGTTGTTAAACTGCTGTTTTTTGGAGACTGGCATTAAAATAAAAAAATATGTAGCGTTATGCCTTGCAATATGCTGACATTTACATTCTTAGAAAAACATGTTTCCCTCAACTATAATCCCTGCTGGTATCAAAATGTTTGCTCTCTAAATATTTACCAACCCAGAGTCACATCTAAAGCCTAACACAGGCACCTTGAGACTTCCTTTTTTTTTTCTCCAAGTGTTGTGTCCCAAAGGAAATGCAGTGAAAGCACTACAGACTATCTTGCAAGTGAGTAAACTCCACTGAGCGCACGACGCATTCCTCCAACACCTCAAACAGCTCTGAGAAAGAAAAAAATATCTGCCACCAACAAACTGCGCTGCTTAAAATCAGAGTCGCTCCTGTGTGAGAGACGAGCGAGTACATTTAAATGTATTACAGTGACAAGAAAAGCAATGCAAATATTGACACTCTGATAGTCCTCGCCACACCTGTCCTGTTAGAGCCATTTAACATCTGCTCAGCACTGTTACAGAGGAGATTCAAGGAATACCCCACTGAAATTCTATCTTTCAAGTGTCAAACATACTCACAGAAAGGTGGCTCTGAGAAGTTTGTTCTATCTTCTTTCGAGGACATCGGCGGCTTGGATTCACAGCAGTTGCAATGCATGGAAAATGAGCAAGCTGCAAACTCTTCAGATCCACCTTTTAAGCGAATAGATTGGATGATAATTCAATAGAGCAGAGCGAGTTCAGGCAGAGCACTGAAGTTGGGTTTGCATTAGCTGACTGGCATCAGCTGTATCTTTCATGCCGTTCGGCATAATAACCAGACACTTCTCATTACAGCTGCAGCTAACAATTATTTTTCATTATCGATTTAAAAATACCCATCACCATGCCTTTAACCGTGACGTAAAAGGTGACATCTTCAAATATATTCCATTTACTGAGAACAGCAGCAAATACCCACAAATTAAAAGCTTAAACTCTGGAAAAGTTTAGCCTTTTTAATGTCATGTAAAGAATCTTCTGCCAAATCTAACTTTATAACCACAATACAATACACTGTCAACTCCTTGACGTGTCACTTACTAGCATTTACAGCTGAATTGATGAATTGGTTAATCGATAAGTCGATCGACAAGATATTAACCAACACATATTTTGATAACCCATTAATCCTTTTCCCAGCCAACATGCCAAACAAAATGTGAGGATTTACTTTGTTTTACACCATTATAATTTGAATATCTTTGGGTTTTGGACTGCTGGTTGGAAGAAATTTGAATATGTCACACCTCCAATCCTTTTAGCATTCCTTGGAATCGTACTGTGGTGACATTAGCATATTGTGTCGTCATTGTGTGAACGAATTAAAAAAATATATTTTTTATTATCACAATATTGATTTCAGTTTGGTTCTAATAGACATGAGTATTTGATACTCACAAAGATTTATGGTGGAGTATTCCCTTAATGGTTAGCGGCTCATACATGATCACACAGACATAAACACGCTCATGCAAAACCCATACACACTCCCAATCTGAGCTGTCAATAACATGTGAACACAAAGGGGCCATGCGTGGAGCACTACCCAGCTGTGTCTCTGCAGCCTGAGCCAGCACACAGCCTCCAAATGAACTGAGAGGTTGTGAACCACTGAAAGCCACACAAAGTCACACACATGCACTCTAACCTCCTCTTACCCCTGCCCCCGCCACCCCCACCCACTGCTCAGTGCACCCTGCCTCCTGATAAGCTGGTTTGCCAGGCTTGCCAGCGCCGCTGATGGCTCCGTTTGCACAACCGCTCCATTGTTGCTGTGCAGAGTGGACAACTGCACTTTGGACCTTTCAGTGGGGAAAGCCTTCTATTTTGTTTCCCTTAAGGGCATCCACTGAGGTTTATCTGCAAGCTGCCAACCACACACACTTTAAACACTGCATTAAGGATATCTAAGGACAGAAAACATAAACAGAAGCCACTGCGTATCCTGTGCTGCTGCTGTTAAGCACTGTACAGTCAGTTTGCCTTGCTGCTGATTTTTCCGGACCTTAAAAAGACTCATAAAAGGCAGCTGAATTATCTGGGTTGCTGGAACCTGATCTACTGCCGGCTGACCTTTTCCACAAAGCAATATTAAACGTAATAGTTGGGCCGAGTTAAGTGATTGCAATTTATGAGTCCATTTAACTAGATTCAATATTGGATGACAAATGATTACCTCGCTGAAGTAAAGCTTACATACACGAAAATAACCCCGCCACGCACAAATACAGAGCTTTATCAAACTTAACAATCAGCTCAGTGTCTGTCTGCTGTGAGTCTGGCTCAGCGGAGGGCTGTACAGAATTTTAAAAATGCATGACAAGACTAGAAGAAGGAGAGGTTGCATATTAAATATCCAGATATCCAGCTTTTTTGTTTGTTGTTTTTTTTTCCTTCATGATTATGACACTCTGCAAAGATCTATGGACAAGAAGCGATAGGTTGTGGTCCTCCATTTAGAATTTCTATATAAAGTGGCCTTACTGATAGAGAGAAACTGCTGTGTCATCTGAGGAGAACTTTTGCTTGTTGTCTCACGGGCTGCCGCCTGCCTCCGGATCTCACCACTCTGTGACAAAACAAACGTACAACGAAAAAAAAAAAAAAAAAACCCAACAAAAATCCTTTTGTTCAAGAATGTAGTGCTGTTGTAGTTTGCCTGATTACATCTACTAACTGTCTTTCATATCCACTGTTTGATTTCGCTGCCCCCTTCTTACTTTATTTTGGTCTTTTGTTTGTTGTTTTTCCAGACATCAGCAAAAGAGAAATTAAAGTTTCTAATCCAAAAAAAACCATTCTTTTGGTAACAAATGCTTTTACTGTGGTTTGACAGCAGATGGTCGCGGATGTTACAAGGAAAAAAAAAACGACGGGAAACCACTCGAAGAGCATATTTGTTGAGGTTGAATATATGGATGCCATATTCAGTTCACACCTTTTTATAATTTGTTGTAAAGTGGTACATTTCAACTCCAGTTTTAAGACTTTTCTTTTTGTTTTGTTTTTTAAAATCAAGGCTTTTCCTCATGAGTAAAAACGTGCTGTCAGCCCTTATTGCAGTTGTAGAACAGGTAGGTTGTTAACTTCCAGAGAGTTACAGCGACGACTCGTCTGTAAAAACAAACCGTCACCAGACCAACAGAGTACTTTCCACTTACACACAAACAGTGGTGCACCCGGTTAAGATCAAATGGGTTTTAACTACAAGCATAGTTATGTTTAGAAAGGAGGTGAAGAAGAAGAAGAAGAACTGGATTTATGTTCTATGTTTCTGTCCTTTCCATCAAAGATGTCGGGGAGCGTTGATCTCTGCTGGGACACTTTGGGTGGACGTAGATAATATTTGTGATGAAAAGAGAAGAGCCTAACACAAAAAATAAAGTGATCCTTGTGAATGAAGTCTTGTCTGAATCTTTACATGTTGAAAATTTAGATTTCTACGAGTGTCTTTGTCCGGAAAAAGGCGTCCTTTTTGTTAACCGGGGATGCCCCAGTAGCTCACCTGGTAGAGCGCGTACCACATATCAAAGTCGAGTCCTTAATACCGCAGGTTCGAAACCCTGCGTGTCATCTCCATCATCCAAATATAGCAAAGTGCCAAAAACAGACTTGTGTTAACCTGCTATCAGTCATTTAATTCTCGTGGCGTCTCATTTAGTCAGAGTAGGTGTTGATTTTTGACAAACGGTGGGTAAAGTTGACCTTTTTTATTACCAAGCATATTAAATAAGAGTATCACAAAACAGACTTGAAGTGTTTATTTGGAGGAAGCACCAGCAGAATAATCAAACGGCCGGGTCGCTCTTGTTCAAAAGCATGTCACCATCTGTTGAGTTGTTCTGCTGTATTGCTTCTGTTTGATTCCCCTGAAATACAAACAGGTAATGCAGCTTAAATTCAGAACATTTGAAGTGCTACTCGGTCTTAAATGCTTGCAGCTCGACGTTAATCGTGATGAACGCTGAATAGTTTCTTACCTGGGTCACATTTCCAGCAGTTGGTGCAGGTGGAAAACCGTCCTCATTTTCCATAGGGTGCCAGATGCCTATTAACTGCAGGAAGGGAAGAGATGTTGATGACTTTTTCCAGAATATATGATCATTTTGTGTGATAACACTATGTCATTGATACTTTTGGCTGTTTAATATGATCAGTTTTAATATGTGCTGACTTGCAACTGAATGTGGCACAAAAAAAACAGGCCTTATATTAGAGACTGATTTGTTTTATTCTACATTTAATTAAATTACTATTTTTCTTCTTTTCCTTTAATTTAACAAGGTAGAAAAGACATTTTCTATAGATCACAGACGGTATAATTTATACTTATATTATATAAAAAGCTGTTGACTCTAACCATAACCCTAACTCTGACCAAGGGGGTTGGTTTGAAAGTGTGTTAAAAAATTACTAAAGAATATATATACATAATAGGCCAATATCTCAGGTTTTGTATAAGTAAATTGTTTAATAGAACAATGGCCAATTAAGTCTGTATGATTGTTAAAAATGATTTTAAAAAAAAATACATAATACAGACAGAGAATTGTATGAAAAGTTCCCTAAACAGGAAATAATCCGCTCAGAATTCATCCAAATCAATTATTTTAAACAAACTAATTACAGTGACTGAGTTCACTATTTGGGTTCATTGTACAGTTTTTAATATAATACAAAATATCCATAAAATATGTCACTCAGTCAGTGGTCGTCAGTTTACTAAACAGTACAAACAACAAAAGGGGTGCCTTCAAGAAAAAGAACGATTGCTATAACGTATTTGTTAAACACAAACATTTCACTTTGCTAATAACATTGTGACCCAAGCAGGGTGAGACTGTTCTATGTTGCGCCGGTTGCCAACATACAATACATAGTTCCATATAAATAAATGCATAATGATGTTTGATGATTTACATTATCTAAGCAATAAGCATAATTATAAGGTTTAGTATAATTACATTGAATACTTTAAATGATAAATCATTAGTATTTCTGGTACAGGCTAGCAAGGGTAACAATGTTTCATCAACTACTTTAGCCAACTAAACGCGCACATCTGGACTGCAGGCCATGTTTGTAATGATATATTTCCACGGTTTTATTACCAGCAGGGAATTATACAAAGCTGCTTCTCTCACCAATGCACAAATCTTAAAGCAGTGGTATTTGTATATATCCAATGGATAGGAACAACAGTACATAAATTACACAATTTCAGAAATAAGAAGATATTGTTTTGATGCAACAGAACTTGCCTCTATTACAAAGCAGAATTGTCGTCACTTTGAAATTAGATGGCATTTCAATTAAACATCCAGCCCAACTGGCAGAATAAATAAAAAAAGAGGAACATGATCATGTCCAAGTTTTTATCTGTTACAAGTTGCACTTGAACACGCCACTAACACAACCAACATTCCTCCAAACAGACTAAACTAGCCAACTATTTTCATACCACTATGACTATGATTAGCAGTCTTCTGGAAATTAAATTAAACTACAACTAGTACTGCAAAGGTGTTGCTTGGTTTGATGGTATTTTCATTACCGTAATTTCCGGACTATCTACTTTTTCACACGCTCTTGAACTCGGCTTAAACGCGTATGCGGCAATCTATAATTTTACGGCTACATTCCAG
>NW_023339651.1:8254724-8255230 GCF_004916995.1 Morone saxatilis | reverse complement strand
TTTTGTTTGTTGTTTTTTTTGGCTCAAACTGCATTAAGATAAAAATTAATGTGTATCAAATAGATGTTTTCTTCTGAATCTGGTCAACTGGCCAAATGGATTAAGTGTATCAAATCCATTCTCCAGAGTGCATTGAGGAAGTGTCAAAATGAAACATTTTCAATCCAGCCCCTTAAGGTCCAAGATTTCTTCATCCTGCTGTAGAACAAGCTGCTTGCCCTCCAAAAACAGACCGCAACACATCGCTAAACGTGGCTCAGGCTTTAAATTAGCCTGACACAATCCACATATTTGATTCACCGTGCAGCCAGAGAAGAGTTACATGACTTTCAGGCATTGAGCTCAGACTATAAAGAAACAAAGTAGCCTACTTTGCACACTCCTCACTGCTCTCTTTTCAGCCACATCCTCTTGGATTTTATGACTCTGGTTAAAATGCAACCATTAAATATTCATGTGCGAGGGCTTTCACCCGTGAAACAGTTTCCCCCCCTCTCTCTCTCTCT
>NW_023339651.1:8228796-8254691 GCF_004916995.1 Morone saxatilis | reverse complement strand
AGCTTTAGAGAAAGTGAGAAACTTTTTGATTTTAACTGACAGGAGCTAAATATTAAAAAAAGACGCTCTGGGAGTTCAGCAAAGTGTAGACTACTCCTCTCCAATATCCTTCTCCGCTGATATGAGCCTCGCCTTTTTGGCTTTCATCCTTATAGTTCTTTAAATTTCAGACTGTAGTGAGACTGAGTAAATTAACATGACAATACAAACTGTGAAGATTAATAAAAACAAATACTCACTAGATGAACAATGACGTTATGAAAATTGATGGTTGACAATCACTCCAAAGAGAATAGTGTGGGTTTTTTTTTGTCATCAGCAAACATCACACCGCATGCATCATAAACTATATATTGCTCATTAATTTTTCGCTTGTTGTCTTGGCTGTTTATTATGCAAAACATTTCCTATCAGCAGCAAAAGTAATGACACAAATAATTCATACTTTCCCTCTCAGATCTCCTGGCATGCTAAAATCCATAATATATAGCAAGTTAGAGCGTCTCTAAAAGATTAAGGATGAAATTATGTCTTCAGGTATAGACAGTAGCATTAATACGGCTGAAATGTGATTTTGCTGCAGTAAACATTAGGGAAATTTTTTGAGGCTTTATTTGGGTTGATGCGATTCACATACAAATCGCAGGATGCAACACTCAGGGCTTCTCCAAACAAGCCATTTTGTAGACAAATGAAGCAACTGCTCAGACATGTGAGGCTCGCGCCGGGTCTTTTGTGTCAAGGTGGCTGAGCACATGTGTGACAACTTGCTGCGGTAAGTTGATTTAACTGCCGAAAATTCATGAGGGGCGAATAAAACAGAGCTTAACAATACTATTGTTGTGTGAGAGCAGCGGAGGTGCGAGCGGCATGAAAAGTTCATTCATTCCGAACTAATCTTTTTAGTGATTTGGGAGTAACGATTCATACCACTCACTAATGAATGAGGGACCGTGATCATTAGGATTTCTATGAATAATATTGTGTCGGCTGCTACAAGCAACAGACGATCGCTATCTTGAGTTTTGGACGGCAAGTGTATGAGAAGCATGCGGAAGTCACCACAAGTCTATCCGGCCTTAGCATCTGGCAGCTGATTGAGATGAATCAAAAGGTCTTGTTTTTTTTCTTCTCCTTCCGACGGCATTACTTTGAAAGAAGCCACTTGCCAGAAATGGAGTCAAACTTTCCATCGCTGCTCATCGTGAGTCTTTGATCCAAGACAAATAAGAAAACAAAAAGTGGAGGACGGCTTGTGAAACTCGGAGGCTTTCAGAGGCATTCTTCCACTCTTGGAAGACTGCCCGCTCTTCTGAAAGGGGTTTTCTTCAAAGCCAACAGCGGTGACATTACCCATTCTCCTCCCAATTAAAATTTATTGAGAACATCCAGGAAACACTGCACGGCTAATATCATCACAACTAGCTTGTCAAAAACAAACAAATACAGCAATCACAAGGACAAAAAAAAAAAAAAAAGGAATCCTTCCCCGGCCTTTTGAGTTCATAACCAGCATCTAATCCACTGTAATGATTTACAATATGACAAGTCAGGCAAAATTTACTGTGACAGATTGAATGGGACCCAACATAAATATAATTACAGCTCACATGATCTTCTCCACCTCCCTCCTCCGAAGGAAGTGTCTGCTGATGCTACACAAAGAGGAGGCAGAATACGCAGCCTCGAGTGATTTGCTCTTTCAATTTGCTCCTCGAGATCAGCTGATGCCAAAAACATAATAAAACAACAACAACAACGCCGCAAAGCATAATTGATTCATCAGTGCTGGAAGTAGGTTTTGACAGCAGGTATGTTTTTTTTTTTAATGAAGGCGGTCCCTGCGGATAACTGTGCCACCGAAACCAAGACCTCAAACAATCGACCTCAAACACTCAAGGTCAGGCGAAACCCCAGAGCAACAGTGTGTGTGGTTTTTAAAAGACAACAGCTGTAGATAATAATTGGAGGATACATTTTTTTAATAAGGCTAATGATTTATGTCACAAAATTAATCGGCAACTAAGTGTTTTTAAGAAGAAATGCCAATAGTTCACTGGTTCCAATTTCTTAAATAAGAACATTTGTGCTTATTTTAGTCCTTTAAGAAAGTTAGTCAGTGGTTTTGGACTGTGCGCCAGACAAGACAATACACTTAAAGACGTCACCTTGGACTCTAGGAAACTGGGATGGATATCTTTCACTATTTTTGGACATTTTATGGACAATTAATCGCTTAATCAAATCAAATAATGGACAAATGATTTGATAAACATGTGTTACAAGTAGCTGTACTTTTGAATATTGTATTAAATAAAAAGGGTGAGGGAGCAACATCATCTTATCAAGTGAAATGTGTCCTAAAAAGTCCTAAAAAACATATATTATAACAGTTGAACAAATCCATTGCAGAGTGTTTGTGTCTTACAGAATAAAGCTGGTTTCTGCAGTTAAGAACAGACTTCAAATGCAAAATCTGACAAAAATGACTTGACAGCGAGTTTATCTACACACACGCTGTTGAAGAAATATGTTGCACGTATAGAACCGTAAGTACCCTATAACCACAACAAGCACAAAAAGCCAAATAAATACAAAGAAAAGTGTAAATATGAAAGTAGTTGACGAAGTTGGAAGGAGTCATAAACCAATTCTCCAAAAGAAACCCACTGTGCCCCCACCCCCCAGACAGCCCAGATTAGGTTTCACATTCCTACCTCACAAATAACACACACACACACACACACGTCACACACACACACAAAGAGAGACAGAGAGGTGGAGTAAGACACTTTTTGTTGAGACATTTCTGACCTCAGACTATTCTAATTCTAATCTCACTGACGATGTTTACACCTTAAGTCAAGCACACGGATATTTTCTCTCTTGTTCTTCGTCCAAGATTTGGAGGATCAACCCCTCCCTCCCGTCAACACCCCCTCCACCTCCGTCACCCCTCCCACCTCCATCAGCCTTCATGCTAATGTAACACACATTAGTGAAACCAGCCGCAGCACTGTGTAAGCCCATGGTGACACGAACGATGCTGGGCCCTCGGGTGAGCCATCTCTCCCTCTCTTTCTCCCCCCCCCCTTTTCTCTCTCTCCACATGCCAGGCACATCACGGGCGCAGCCTCACACCACAGCGTCTGTGACTCAAACATGCCCTCCTTTTAGAGCAGATGGTCAAAAATAGCGTCCGCCGTCAACATTTTTGTAAGCTGTGGGACCCGTTGGGCCACACACGGTTTGCCAAGAAGGAGTAGGGGGTGCAATATATGTGTGTGTGTAAAAATTAATCTGGTCAGTTACAGCTTTTCTCTGTTTGATACTGACAAAGTGAGAACACCCTGTTGTTAGAAAAAAAAAGCTTATGCAATCTGTACCTATAAATAGCAGCGTGAAGTGTGTCTACATATGTGTCTGGCTGTGTGTTTACATCCAGACAAACACTTCCCAATTAATTAGTATTCATCAGCAGCAGTAGTTGTTATGATATCTGTGATTACTATTAGTGTGTGAAACAATCTCTTGTCCATTTCCCTGAAGCCGCCACTGCCGCCGAGGACGGGGGCGGAACCCGCCAGCCACCGGACGAGGGAACATAAGGAAACAGGACGTGTTTACAGAAGAGTTATTTAAAGTCACCGCTGGGATGGCGGCGCACGTGGCTACGGGCCATGTTTTTGGTCACCTGCATGCTGTGTCAATACACAAACACACATTTCATATCCTGAAATCCCAGGTCATTCAGAGACACATTCACCAGCGTACCTAGTTTTTAACCCTCTGAACCTTGGGCTCGCCATACATTACAGTATGTTCAGAATGATGTAAACAGGAAGTATTGTGTTGCCATGGTGATCCCAAGTTAGCTGTGGGCTGCACCTGAGCCCAGTTTTTAGGTTTTATTTGTTTACTTTGAAATTTGAAGGTTACGAAGCAACATCAAGGTTTATGGTTCAATTTATTCACCCATAAAAACATGGATGTTAAAGTGCTCCCATCCTAATCAACAAATGTTGCTTACCAAACATAAACAAACATATAAATTATGATGATTTTTCCCACATTTTTTAAGCAGATTTATCGACGTTTATCCAGGATGGATATCAGAAATACTTCACTTGAAAGAGTAAGACAGAACAACGGATTCCGGCCTATCCAGTGCTGAGGCGTCTGTCATGGTCTTCTTTCACTGCCCACAGCTGTCACGTTAGTGTATCAGTTCTGGTCTGTGATGCATGCCTTGCACCTGGGTAACCGACCGCACACAGACACCGTGTTAGAGTGACGGCACAGTGTAAGCTGACACACAGGCGGTGGGTGTGGTGTTACTGCTGTCTGCGCTTCATCATCAGTTAGACTGTTTTGTTTGAGCGGGGTGAAAAAAGTTAGAAGTTCACGACACAAAAGAGACAAAATCAGTTTAAATCGACTGTGCTGTTAAAGCGCCACTGATAACAGAGAAATCGGAACTTCAGTAAACAGACGCTGAAAGGATTAATCAATCAAACAATCAGCTGATCAACAGGATTTGCTGCTTTTCTCTGTTTTATATTATTGCAAATCGAACATCTTTGGGTTTTAGGCAACAAATAGTAAAAAAAAAACTGTTGACAGATTATGAAAATAATCATTTGTTGTCGTCTCGTAATTCTCACAAAGCACTCTAGTGTCTGAGATGCTACTGAACAAACTAAAGGATCCTGCTGTGAATCACTGCTGCTCTTTATATGAAGTATACCCTTGTGTTTATATTTGTCAGAGAGGGGACCAAACCTGGAACAAAAATGAATGTAGGGAAGTGAGGTCAGTCTGTTAGGTCTAAACGAAGTTAAACTTTTCTCTGCTGAAGCTTTCCTTAGGCACAGTTTTACATTAAGAGACCTGAAAATCAATTTTCTTAATCAGCTTCTTCCTTGATAGAAAAATGTAAACTTTTTGTAATTTAGTAGTTTTTTTTTTGTTTTGTTTCTGCTCTTTTCACTGCTATTAAATGACACATTCCAAAACGGTGAAAAATGCTCATCATCATTTTCCAGAGCCACAGTGTAGTCTTCAAATAGATACATTTTTGTTAACCACCAAATCCACATTAATTTAAGAGCCTGAAACCAGCAAGAGTCAGAAATCTGATCACAGTTGTTGGGTTGTTTTCTTCTGCCATGTCAATCGAATGGGTTGAAATCACTCCCAAAGAGTCCTGACAAAGCAGATTTATGTGTGTTTCATTGTTAAACTGTAAATAAATCATAACCTAGCCTGGCCACAAAGCCTATGAGAGATAAAAAGCTATGAAGACCTCTTTGCTTTGGGTCATCACAGACTTTAGCACAGCGACTATGCAAAGGAAAACAGGTGAAATGCAAAACAATATTTAAATCGGAGCCTCTTGTGTGTTGACATACAGGCGAATGAGGAACTGCGCAACATGTCGGGGATTTCATCTACTTGTGTTTTACATCTTGATAGCAAACTTGAAAGCAGCTGACATTTCTGTTTGAGGTGGGGGGTGCAAGGGGAGGACTTGGGAGGGGGGGGTGTTGCTGGGGAAAGAGATTACCCTCAGACCTTTTCTTTGAGAGCACGAAAGAGAGAGCAAGAGGATGGGGGGAAGGACGTTCCCTGTGTATTAGTAAATCCCAGTTAATTTTCCCTGTCAGAGAACAATGAGATATGGACCCCCGTGGGCTCTGTTGAATGTAATTCCACCACTTGCTCAGAATCACCTTCATTACTCATCAGAGGTGTGGATCTCTCTCTCTCATATACTTCCATGCTAGACGTCTCATATACTCCCATGCTAGACGCTGTGATGCTTCAACAGAGCCCCCTCAGGAGTCCTTATAGTGCCCATTTTTTCTGATAGTGAGATTACACTTCTCGAGACGTTTTCAGATTTTCGAGAGCAGCTGCTAGTTTCTCAGTTTACACTGAAATTTAAGAGAGTCTGCCATGAAACACTATCCTACTGCAAGACTTGACAACCCTTCAAGATTCCTGGGTTGGACCTTGTTTAATTCATAGAAGATGAGACTCCGGAGAAGCCGGATGTTATTCATGATTCAGAGCCTTTCATTTACACCTAACACTGTGGTGCCGCGCTGTGGCATCATCTGCGTATGTTTTTCACAGCATGTCACATTCAACATGCATGAGCCTACGACTGCTAGGGGCCTCGAAAGCTCCAATTATGCCCATCGTGGGTTAAGACTCTAACTCGTGTGTTTAACTCCCAAACCCTGCTGATGGCAACAAACATGTAAACAAAGTATTAGTGCATTTTAATTGCATTTTGATTTCATATTATTGAATTTTCACTTCTGAAGCCAACGTGAGCACAAACAGCTTCAATCACAAGAACTCTGCTCCCAGTTCAGACTGCGAGCTGCAACTAATGATCATTTTCTCAATAAATCAATTGTTTAGTCTATAAAATGTATGTTTGGTCAACAATTATCAACCATTTAAAACTAAATGACATTCAATTTACATTGGAATAAAAGAAGAAAAGCAGCAAATCCTCTTCTAGTAGCTGGAACCAGACTGTTTTACAATTTTGCAACTAAAACGAATAATCAATTATCAAAAAGGTCATTTAACTTGCATTAACTTCCATTGATCCATTAGCCGATCAACAGAAAATGTACCTGCAACTATTTTCTAATAATCTTTAGTGTCAAATGCCCAACATTTGCCAGTTCAAAAATCCTAAATGTGACGATTTTATGTCGTTACATGGTAGCATTTTGTCCTGTTGGTTGGACAAATCAAGACATCTGAATACGCCACCTTGGGATGTGGGAAACTATATTTTGTGCTATTTTTGGACATTTTATAGAGTCATGAAAATAATTGTTAGTTGCAGCCCTAAATCCTGCACATAATTGAAATTATAAATAAAGAGGGAATTTTCCTGGTGCACCAAGCAGGCATTGGATCAAGCCAAAAATACAGTATTTAGACCTATTAATCACAAGATGTGTGTTTTCTGTTCCGGCTAACTTCCCCTCCAGCATGGCTGCAGCTGTAAGAGGAGGCAGGCCTATTGTTCAGACTAACAAGGGGCGCAGAGGTCACTTGCATTTTCACAAGAGCTTTGCCAGAGGGGCTGGGGAAGAAGCCGGCACACTAGTCTGTCTGGTATGGATCTACACTAAAGCTTTTTCTATAAAGTCACATCATTCCCAGTCTATTATAAAGGGGGATAGATTAGATTAAGTGAGATTATGCAGAGAGGGGCTCCCTAAAAAGAGCAAAAATAACACACTCAGTACTTAGCAGGCGAGTCAACAGTGGGATTAAGCCAAAAGGACTTGTTCAAATCCAATGCTAATATGCACAATGATGGTCACCCTTCCACAGGCTCAACTTTTAAGTGGTCTCAAATGTTGTTGCTTCAAATTTCACAACACATTTCGCAAGTCGAAGCAGCAACAAAAAATCTGACTTATATTATCATATTTTGGTCATAAATCTGAAATCAATCCACAATTTGACAAATCTCAAAACCCCAAAATATGGGTTATTTTTCTTCTCTCCGTCAAACTGTCATCCACGTCTCCCCTTCCGTCAAGCTCCTCTCTGTGCGTACAGTTTGTACAATAACAACTGCTATCACCAATGCAACCGAAAATATGCACAAAGTGGTTGCACACTCTAACATGATTAAATGATGTGTGGTCTGGCGTCACTCCCAGCACCTCTCCCATCCCTCGCTTTGCTCTGTATCTCCCTGCTGCACGAACGCAAACACGCACAGATTCCCTTTCCCTGAGCTGTGTTTTGAAAATAGAAGCTTCATATTAACAGTCAACAGTCAAGCTGACAGGTACAGTCTGACCGTTCTCCGTCATAAAACCGCTCGCTGGATATCTGCACGGTACACATGTCACTGTAGCGAGCGTGTCACAGAGGTGGAGCGTCTCAAATCATCACAAACGTGTACACGCACACTCATGAGGAATGCAGAATAACACATGTGGGAAGAATACAGTGGAATGAAGTAGAGCAAATGCTTATTTTGTTATTCTGAGTGCTGGAAAAAGTATTCAAATCCGCTCTTGGAGTAAAACTAGCAATGCCACAATGTCATAATACTGTGTCTGTGTGTATATGTGTGTGTGATACATGTTGCATCATTTTAAGGGGCCACAGGCGCACCACACTCACCACAAAAGCCCTAGCACTCAGGAAAATCTTATGGGCTGACTGAAATAACCAAAAATCCAAAACATCCTACACACTGTGGATAATTTGTACTGGCTTTATTAACAACATTTTCAGCAAATTTTTACCTTCTTTGGGTAAAAGACATCAGACCTTAAGATTGTGAGGAATAATTTGACCTAATGAAGGTCTAAAGACCTTAGTGTTGTCAGTAAAATAAGCACAAGTAATCGACAACATGCGGACTGTTGTGGTTCAAGCCAAAAAAGTTGGGAAATCTATAACAATCAGGGTCCAAAATTATTATTTTTGGCTGAGAAACTGAGAAAATATTGTTTACTGGCCATCATGGTTTTGAGCTGCATATTTTAGCCAGGATCTGGGGCTCCTGCGCCATTCAGATGACACCCCTCACAAAAACACCAACCTCTTCGTCTTCGCGTGTCCTTCTTGGTGTTTTAACACCGGAATGTGTCGCTACATCTCTAATAACATGGTTCTCACAGCCAAAACAGAAACAGAAAGTGTCCCATAGTAGTAAGGTGCTTTGATTTGTACCTCACGATAGGTATGGTGGACAGTGAGGCTCACATTGGCCTCAGCCGGTAAAATAAATAACACCGCTTGACATCGCTGTGGCCTTACGCTGTGATTCCAAAGTATTTACAGGGCACGTGGCTGGTGACCCCAATATATTTTTCTGCCAAACCCCAAATTTACTAACATTTGGCATGTGTTCATTTTGGACCTTGTTTACAGTGCAACAAATTATTACTAGTTTTGTGTGTTGAATCAAGTGTAGCAGAGTAATACAGTATTTTCCTGTGCTGGATGTAGGGTTAAAATGTAAGTGCTTGAGTAAATGTACTTCACTACTTACCACCACTAGTTATCCTAAACAATCTCACAGCCAGACATTGCAGTAACAAAATAACCCATTACAATGTTATAATGGCTCACAAGTAACATAATAACAGGATTATTAAAGAACGAAGTGCCGTTTGACACCAAACTAAACCTCATGATTAAGCTACTCCAGCTGCCCAGTGACACACTTTCAGTACAGTGAGAGCGCCACACTTGCCCTGAGCTCTCCTCACTCATTGAAAATAGCCATACCAGCAGGGTGATTCATCCCAGGAGTTTATTCTCTCCAGCAAAGACAACACAAAAGGGACCTTGAGCGAAACCTACACAAACCTCCCACAGGCTCTGACCGCGGAGGACGAGCAGTCGGTCTCTTACTCGCTCGCCTTTTTCCTGTTAGGGTGCTTAAGAGAGCTGCTCGCCGCAAGTGGAATTCCCAAGTCGAATCAATAACATTATGACATTATACACTATCTAACTGCCATGTTTACCAGCTACTTAAGCACACATTGTTGGTAAAAGGAGACTCAGGCTACAAACCATTGGGAGTGGGTTTAGTTTTGCAGCTTTGATGCAGTATTTATCTATTAACTATTTAGGTGTAAAATGACACTGTACACTGTGTTCAGGAATATTTTCAGACAAAAGGAGCATCAGATGCAGCGTGCAGACGCTCAGGAGGTGAGTGTTGCTAGTTGAGACACACCGGCTCTCCCATCTCCTCGCAGGCTGGCCAGCAGTGCTGCTGGAGGTAATGAGGCCTCTTGTGTGTCCTCTCTGATCTGAGAGTTGAATTATTTCCCATGTGGCACGGCCATTTCCAGCTTCCGCCTTTACTCTCACCTCGTCAGGAAGGGTGGAAAGGCGAGAGCGAAAAAAATTCCCACCCTGCACTGAAAACGTGTTGCCATTGTCAATCCACAGAGCCACACACAGACCTCAGGCTGGCTGCAGTCCAGACAAAAACAGATTTGCTCAAAGAGTCGAAAGAGATTTGATTCAAAAATTAAAGTAAAGCTTTATTTTTTCATAGTTATTTTTAGGATTTGTTCACTAATCTGTGCCAGAAGCAGCTCATCGCCCTCTTACAGTTTTAGTCTGCCTCGCAATGAAGCTTCTCACTGGTCAAACTCAGAGTTAATAAATGGTCTACTTCAGCACCCAGACACACGTGCTGGGTTGCAGATCTCTGTTTCAATGTGTCTTTTGTTTGACGGCTGGTGTTTCAACATCCTCAACTTGAATAGAAGAAGGTCAGCCTGGTGGGGTCTGCCCCATAGTTATTCAGAAGCCCAACCTGGGGGCCCCACAGAGGTGGGGTGACTGGGAGGGAGGGGACCAAAAATCTCCTCCTCTGTCTGACACCACCCTAATCTCTGAAGCCACTGGAAGTTTGAGGTTTTTCCTGCACAAGCGGAGCTCAATCAGCGTTTAATCACACGTGCCATCGAGTGCTTGTGATGCAGGCAGATTTAAAGTTGGCCCATGCGGGGACTTGAGCGAAGAGCAATCAAAGGACCAGGTGGCAGCCTCCTAGTTTGACATCCTCTCCCATCCTGCATCAAGGCTGCATCTGAAAGTTTTAAAACCAGCTGAGTCGAGAAGGCAGTCAGTTCCGCAGCTATTAAACCCCAACAAGACCCCTCGGATTACATGACAGAAATGTAAACAAAGCAACAGAAGCTGCTCAATAACTGCTATCACCACCACAGAAGTTTTACATGACCCTCCGCAGCTGGGTCCAAACAGTCCGCTGTGCAGGACAGATTCGGATGCTGCAGCAGCAGCTAAAAGCAGACAAGAGGAGAATGAACTTTTCAGCAACATAACAAAAACAGGAAGAGCTCTCGTTTTATTTATTTTACCAGAAAAAGACAAGGAACATCTGCACGTGTGTTTGTTTGCTTGCTTGATGCTCCCAAACTGGGATTTTCAGAAGCAGAAATACTGTACATATGAGAGAAACACACTCTCTCTCTTCTGTTGACAATGGTTAGGAGGCAGATGAGGGAGTAGAGTCCAGCTTACTTTTTTCCACTTGGCCATGCTTTTTGCTTCCTGGACAGTACAGCAAGTGAAAATGAGCCCAGTTCTATATGAGAGGCCCCCCTCAATCCCAACTGGTTCCATATTCAGACAGCAGGAATTTGGGGAGTCAACTTGTTAAACCCTTATGAAGCAGTAACGACTCACAGCAGCGAGATAACTCCAAGCTGGGACATAAATACACTAATATTTAACAGTATACACACGTGCTGCTGCTTGCAAAGTTCAGAAATAAAGATTCAACGAGACATTTCAATGGATAATCCGCGCAACTGCGGTGTCCACTGCCTTGCCATGTCCAGTTATTCTGCAGCTTGCACGAATCCCCCCTCACGGCACCCACTGAAAACCCACACTAGACAAACCATGTGCTTTGTGCACATCATAAGGTTAAAAGCGAGACCTACCTCTAAACCTTTGCGCACACACAGACGTACACAGCGCGGCATGATTCATTCTGCAAGCAAAACGCATACAGGCTGCTACAATGTAGCCTCCAAGCCCCAACGCTTTGGAGATCAACACGGCATCTGTTACCAACGAAATGCACAACCTGCTTAACAGCCCGCCGGTTCAATCCCGACGGCACAGAGCCGCGTAATAGTAAATAAAAAGCTGCGGTTGATTATTACAGACTCCGACGTGCTCCTCGGTGCCAGTTCAAGTGGTCACTCTATTGTTGAGAAACAATCTGAGCCAAAGTGGAAACAAAACCTTTTCCCCGAGACAAGAGCCTCGCAGCAGCACAGTGGGAATAAGCAACGTTAAGTTTGCAGTTACTCACCGGGTTACTAAGCGGAGAAAGTCCTCAGTAATTTTCGGCTCTTGTTTTTAAATATCTTCCCCCTCACGGCCACTGAGAATCGGCTCAACGTCAGTGGGTGAGTAACTGAATAGACTCGGAGAGAGCGCAGTAAGTTGAAGTGTCAAATTACATTGGCTATTCTATTACCAAAGGGACCCATGCTCGGTGGCTGCTGACAAAATGTGTCGCGGATTTTTACGCGGAGACTGCCATCAAGAAAGGGATTCCGGGAGCGGAGCCGGACTGTCGCTCAAGCACAGCAGCCATCTGGTACACTGGATCTGCTGGAGCGACCCGCTCCGAGAGTGGTACCAACCGGCTCTGTGGCATTGTGTACACATGACCCTGATAAATAAAAAGGGAGTGCACGTTGTTGACAAGTAGCTCCACACGTTTAAATGCGAATTGGTCATTCCGGATATTTTATTTTGTATCTCTTTATTGATTCAGTTAAACGAAACAATATTATTATTATTATTATTATTCATGTAACATAAAATATTGATGACATAGCAATATTGTAAAATACGGATATCGATCAAATATAATAATCATCAGCATCATTAATTCTGATTACAATTAACTCCTTTATTACAACATGTCAACAATGCATTATCCCCCAAAAATAATATAGAAAAAAACTATACTATACTATACTATAATACATATAATCATACGTATTTAATAGCCTAATAAACAACAACCAACGCGCGCACGACCCGGCAGCGGCGCATTGACGTCCCGTGATCCTCCTCGGGGCTGCTGCCACCCTCCGTGTTTTGCAGGTCGCCGCTCTCTGATGGAAAGCTCTGAATAACAAAGACATGTTTGAGAGCAGCAGCGGCATCAGCAGCAGCAGCAGCAGCAGCAGTCTGGGCTGAGCGCTGACGTCAAGGAGCCATGACTGTGCCAAGCAGCATCCAGACTCCAGTCCACCACACACACACACACACACACACACGCAAACACACACACAAACACATTGACCTGCTGCTGCCACTGTGGCCTGTTCGGAAGCACCCCATGTCAAAAGTTAGAAACACACCACCCTGCGTGCTGTGATTGACTCTTCAAAGTTGGCCTGTGATTAGGGTCACAGTGGTGTTTTCGCTCTCAGAATACTCTTATAGCAGAAGTCACCGCACAAGTGATACACTCTGCTGGTGTGTTTGGAGTCCCCTTGCTTTTTTCTGGCCTGTGGTTCTATCCCCAGCTGTCTAAGTTAGGGGGAGGGATAGGCTGGAACAATAGGCGCCATTTGTCCTGCTAAAAGGTGACAGGAAGCATTGATTTCAGCCTGTTCCAGGCTTGTAAGCCATCCCCGAATTGGCTAATGTGAACATTTCCCTCTAACGGAGATTGGAAAATTTGAGCTAATTGCGATTCACAGTGGTTGCATCAGGATGCATGAGCAAACTTTTGATTCCAGGATAACAAAGCCCATCAATTTTATTGCTGCTACTATAGTAGGTAACAGCGAACAAACAGGCAACAATTAAAGTTATATCTAAATCACCAGTGATTTGGTCTAATTAAAGCCAGTCTAACCAGCTAAAAAATGTGTCACCTGTTTAAGTGTCTGCAGCTACTGAAGAGCATGTAAGGAACATCAAAAATTGCCCCCCTTAAAATCTATTATACACATGATTATAGACTAGTTAGCTTCTAATAATTAAAATTGTTCTCTTCATAGCCAAAATCGTCTTTAAGTGTGAGGCAATTTTTTATTCATATATTCCAAATGAAAGCATGATGTAGAAGTGGTAGTTTACGTCTATATTTCGTACCATACAGCTCATTTTACATTTAAATTAGGCAGCCGTTTGGTGATCTCACTGGTAGGAATTCCTAAATTGCTGCCTATTAAATAGCTTAAAATAGCTCCCATTCACCAATTTGTCTCAGGCCACTTAAGCTGATCACACTCATTTGGAGGAACTACAGGTATTTCTTGTAGGTTAGTAAAGCTGCACTTTAACAAAATCTGAGGATGTGATGCATGTTTCACCCAAAACATAACTTTATTACAAACAGTTCTCTATGCAACGAAAATTTTCTGCTGAATAATTGACCATCATGACATAAAATCTTCCCTGTAGTGTTCCTCGACCTGTTAGACATGTTATCACAGTGTTGTGACACCTTCTCTCTCCAGATGACGTGATGTACGACAGCGCAAGACAGACACACTGATCCAAATATAGATGGGAGTTTTTCCGTATCACAACTGGGTCAAGGAGACTGAGTCAAAAACAGTCTGTTAGTGTAATGCTTTAACAATTATACACAAAGCGATGTTCAGTGGTGCAGCATCAGCAGGCTCGAGTGCAGACTCAGTATGACATCAGATTTACCCAACATGCTTTACTGCCAGGGATCGTGCTGGTCTGGCGGTTTACACTGTCACCCCACAGCACGAGACATTCATTTCCTTTTCTGAATGGAGTTTCTGTATGTTTTGTTGATTTGAAGCTGCACTAAAACATATCTTTATATCAACAATGGGGAAATGAACTATGTGTAATGTGTAAGTAATGAACCCAGAGAAAATGATCACCCAGCAGTTTGACTCGGTTCTAATGAGCGATGATCAATCGTCAGTCTGAATCCATGTGAATGCAGTGTAAGAGTCTACAGCCATGCTAGCAGCTCTGTGAGGCTGTAGTGGTGCTTTAAACTAAGTGCTAATGTCAGCATGCAAACACCCTCACAAAGACAAAGCTAACATGCAGATTTTATAATAGTAATGATGTTCACCATCTTAGTTTTGCGCATTATTGTGTATTGCAGGTATGTAATCATCGACCAAAGAATTGGATAGAATAGAAACCTGATGATGTTGATACAGGAAAATGTCAAGAGAACATTATCACATTTCAGCCTGAGGAGGATGTGCGTGTACCAAATGTATTGTTAATCTATTGAATAGTTGTTAACATATTTCACATTTATAGCCGTGAACTGTTCATACTGAATTTATCTGCAAAATCATCACTGTTAACATGCATAATTCCCGACTATATCCGCTTGTTATGTTTTTTCACTTACATTAACAGCTAGAAATTATGGATTTAATGATGAGATAGAGTTTAAGCGTCTTTACAGTTTAAGAAAACCCAAGAAAGCAAGATTATCACCTTGATTAAAAAATAACTTTCCCCAACCTTTACCACAATGTTTTTTCAGCCTAAACCTGTTTACACAGATAGCATCACAGAGAATAATAAAAATGTCCTTTCTGTCAGTGTCCATTGTTTGCTATGTTTCATTAGATGGATTTACGTGGTATAACACCCCATAAAAGCCCATATTGTGTTGTTGTCTATGTCATTGGCCAGATGGCTGTCACGAAGATGAATGGATTGTGTGAGGGTAACATCAGTTTTCACCATGTCTAGTTTTCATGTTATGTTAAATGATGTGATGACAAAATCAGCAGCAGTGAGTCAAGTGGACGCGTGATGCTGCCTGATTTTGTGACTTCAATTTGAATAAGGTTGATCTATTTTTTTGTTTAATATTGTTGTTGCTCTCGTCCTCTTGATTTTCGAGTTGATATGTACACAAACCCCTCTCAGAAAATTACAAAACACGTTGTGAATGTTGCACGTCCTGCTGCTCCTTACATAAAAACAGCACAATGTGATCTTTGAAAGTGTAGGCAGTGGGATGTCTGTGTTTTCATTTACAGTTCCCACCTGGTTTATGAATGAACAACCGCCAGGCTCCAGAGACCAGCCCACATCCTCCACAACCAACCAACCACTGGCTGTCTTCCAGTCCAAATGTGTTCACAGTGCACACTTTCCTCTGCTGTGGACAGAGAGCTCGTGCTGCTCGGTGGTATGTCCGAAAATATGGAGAGAGATAGTGTTGGAGTCAAACACTCCCAAGGGTCTGCTTACCACGATGTTTAAGAGCTGTGCAGGCATATTTTGCTTCACCTTCTTTCGCTGAAACGTAAAAATGTGAGTTGAATTATAGCTGTAGATATCAGATTTTGTGCTTTCATTTTTACCAAGCCCCTTAGGTTCATGTGCGTCCTTCCCTTAATAACTGTGTTATTAGGGGTGTGTTGTGTTATGGGATTGTGTGTGACCCGGTGACAGCCACGCAGACTGAGCAGTGGAGTCTGGTCAACAAATAGGATTGCAAAGGATGGAGGGAATCAGCAGGGCAATGAGGAGGAGAAGGAGGAGGACAGGGCTCTGCAAACAGAGGAGATGACTATTGCACTCCATTTGACAAAAAAGACAAGAGGGAAATGTGATAAACCCCATTGATTCTCATTACAGCAGGAGAGGCAGACAGAAAAAGAACAGACATACCTCGACAGGTTGCAGTGAAGCCTCCTGATGATTCCCTACCCCTTGTTTTTTTCCTTCAGACTTTTTTTGAGCAGCACCAGCAGAAAGCTGGCTGCTGGCACCCCATGCTGCTCTGCTTTTGGGGGAGCAGAGAGCCAATCAATGTGTGCTCACAAAGGGGGAAGAGCATTCAGAAAGCCAACTGTTCCCTCAGGCCATGGGCAATGAAGAGACAGAGGGAGACAGTGCAGCGAGAGAAACAGGAGAGGGGGTTGACAACATGTTTCCTTTGCTACTATATACTGAGAGGAATAACATGATCACTGCAACACTGACGTGCAGCAAATATAATACTGACACTGGTTCACTGAAATGCACAAAGAGAGTAGTGCTTGCTCACAATAGAGAAGCTACTAATGAGTAATTGAATTAAGAAATAATCAGTTTATTATTCTTTGATTCATTGATTAGTAGAGCCCATAGTGACATTGGGAAATTGCTACTTCCCAGCAAAACCGAAATAAACCAGTGGGGGGAAAGTAGCTGAGTACATTTACTCGAGTACTGTACTTAACAAATTTGAGGTACTTGTACTTTAGTATTGAATAATATAAGTATTCAAATTTTCTAATCAACAAATAGAATTCTTTATCTATTATTATAGATTAAGACAAGGTGAGACAAGATAAAGAGGAAATTATAAGGTAGCAATGTATAAAGTAGTTTATGTATTTTTTTATGCTAATACCTTTGTATTTCTACTCAAGTAAGATTTTGAATTCCATTAAATTCACTTTAATAAAATTTATTTGTAGCACCAAATCATAACAGAAGTTATCTCAGGACACTTTTCAAATAGAGCAAGTCTAGACCATACTTGAAGTGTGAAGGAGAAACTGCGGTGACCCCTGGGGGTCCCCAGATTCCAGGTTGAGAACCACTGACCTAGATCACCATAGATTACAGGGTATACTGTGCAAAATATTATTATCATCCTTTTAAAAATAACATTTACAAAAAGCCATATTCACACTTATCTTCAGATATTTAAGAGAAATATAATGGAGAATCATGTTATGTAACAACCATCTTTTCAGAATATTCTTCAAATGCAATCATTCATCTTAACTCATCAAAGGATACAAACGTTAAAAATCATTTGTTCAACACAGTAAATCTCTTTATTTTTCTTTTTATAATTGACTAATTATTTGTTTCACCTTGTACTTAATAATAACAGTGATCAAACAGTAATATTGTTTTGATTTATGGGTTATTAGTTATTTGTTTGTCTATATGGCACAGTGCTGTGCTGTGCTGTTTAACTGTATGTGTGTTGTCATGCACTGGGAATTATGTATAATTTGCGTCAAACAATCCCTGCGTGACAGATTGAGCTCACAGTGGGTGTTCCACTTAATAAAATCACTTGTGTGTAACAACTCCCACCTTGACATCCCTCTGTTCCCTCTCAGAGGAAAAGGTTTAGGTATATTGCAGCGCTGTGAAGACTTTTTTGTTTTCATTTTATGTATTACCTGACAGGAGGTTAACTAGCTATTTCCAGCCCCATTATTCTCCTGTAACTCCAGGGCAGAGTGAAAAGTCAATTATAGTCAAAGCATACTGTGTTTGTCAGAATAGCAGGCTTGTGATCTCCTCCGCCGAATCATTTTATGCTAAATGTGAGTGTTTAATTATTAGCAAGACATTATAGGGCTTAATGAGATACCACAGTAAATTGCATTGCGGTTTTCTATGCGCTACTAAAAAAAGCAGTTCCTCAACAATATCAGAGCTAGTTGGTCCAGTACTGTGACATTTAAGTAAGATGCTCTCCTTATCGTGGAGGATGGGTTCCAGCTCCTCAACTGGGAAATGTCACATGTTTTTTAAGGTCAGGTTGAATCTGTTCAGTTATTTTTCATCAAAGGAGCTTAGCTGAGTGATTTCCTCACATGATAATTTACTTCTACGACACGTATCAACATACATGATCTAAGATGGCATAGATCTACGGTGTAATTCAAAAGTAAAACCTTTGATACTCATGCACTATCATATATCAGGCTTCATTGCAGTTTCTCTTTGTATCTACTTTCTTCTCAACTGGCCTACATCAGTTAGTGATTTCTTACTTTTCGCAGAATAACTCTCACCAAACCCCCATGGAGCAGGTGTGAACTTGTGAACTTGCTGCAATTCTTGCTCGTAGTTGACGGCACAATACTGATAGCAGAGCCCTAGCCGTGCCTCTTTACTGAAAATGCATGCATGTCTGATTGTCTACATCCTGTTGTACTGAGATCTCTTTTACCGTAGATCTCTCTTGTGTTACTGTTGGTGCAAATTGGTGAGTGCAGAAAGAAGCTCTTGAACTGACACTAAAAGCTTTCTTCTTCCTGAAATCAAACTCTACCGTAGCTGCCGGATGTTGATATCAGAGTTTGGCCTACTATCCACAGGAATATGACATACTGTACGTTCTGGCAAACGACAAAATAGGATTAGAAATTGAAGATGCAAGAGCTGTTTTAGATAAAAAGGGAACTTTAACTCTAGCATTGATTTTTCCCGCTTTGCTGCTGAGCTTTCACCTGCCTGAATGTCTGTTTTCCTTTTTTTGTTTTCTCAATACACTAATAATCTCATGTTTACAAACACTTCAGTAATGCATTCACAGATATCTCTCTTACAACACTTTTGTAACAAGGGTGTGACTTTGTACAGAACAGGTTTATCACCTGGTGGCAAGATGTACTTCTACTTCTACTATCAGTGTTGTGATTTACTTTTTGCAATTTGAGGGTGGTCTTGTTTCGCTGGGTAAACTGGTCCTGGGGCTTGGTACAAGGACTGACTCTCTGTAAGGTAAGCTGTCTTATTTACATGTTGTTTCTTCCTAGCTGGCTTACTAAAGTTAGATTACATTCAGTTTACTGTGAGGAGAGGTCTTCTGAAGTGTTGCTGCACTTATACCCACCGGGGCTAAGCTAAGTTGATGATCAGTAAATACCTCCAAACCATAGACTAGCTGCATGTTAAACACATTTTTACACATCAAAGTCTGTTTACATGTGTTGTAGAGCACTACTGCATACGTGAAACAAGTTTTACAAGTTGTATAAAGCCCATTGTGTCGCCAGAGGAAGATGCTTGAAGTCTGATAAATAGCCTCAAGTGATGTCACTTGAGGCAACGACGGTTGGGGCTGAAGACAACAAATCTGAGGAGTGTGTCGAAGTGTGTTTAGCAGACTTCTGTAGCCCACTCCTCATCTATGCTTGAGGCTAGAAGCTCGAGGCTACATTGGCCACTAAACTAGCATAGCACATCCGATTACCTGACCAAACTGTTGAAGGTCAGGTTGCATTGTGGGTAATGTAAGCCCCATGTTTCGGCAGAGAAGAATATGTGGAATAAAAAAACAATATCTCTGGTTCTGCAGTATTGATTTTGACTTTTAAATTGTCCATTGTCAGTCGGACAATGTTATCGAAGTGCAGTATTAAATTGGTGGAGTCCTCTTTCATAATGTGTGTTTATTTCTACAGGCATTATATGGAAGATGTGATGTGTACAGCTTTTGCTGAGCTGAATAATGAAAGTAATAGTTCTGTAGTTATCTTACATTCCTTCATTTTAATGTACCAAGTGTATTTCCCTGTGCACTTATATAACATATTATTCATTGCTGGAAAATAAATAATTGAATGTGTCTTTTAAGCTCAGGAATGGCAAGTCAGTCGGAGGAATGGGAATCAAAGCACACAGGAGATGCCATTTGTAACTTCATGCATATTACAATGTGTCTTGATTTGTCCCCAAGACCCCACAAAAAAATCCCAAGGATGTGACCTTGTGTTGGCAGCAACAGCAGCCCTGGTTCTATGTATTCCTAAAATACTTTTCCTGAATATTATTTAACAAGAACAAACATAAATGTAACCAAATCTTTTGACCTTCTGATGCCCCCTCCTTATGCTTCTTAATAAACTATTCCTAGAATCAGTCATTGCCATTTTAGGCAATGGGAGGTTAATAATAGGAAAGGTGCAACAACTTGTGAAGCCCCATGGAGGGCAGCAGTAGCACCTGCCTGCAGACCCACACATGCAGACACACACACACACACACACACACACTTGTACAGACACACTCATGACAACATCTACTTCTGCTGCTTTACAGCTTCCCTCACCCACCAGTCTGTTTGGCAGGGGTTGCCGGGCAACAGGCGGCGCAAACACGGCACCTGACATGTCGAAAGAGAGAGCAACCAGGCGCTCAGGCACTTGTCTGCATAGCTCTGTTGACTCCACTGGCAAACATGCACTTATCATGCAGAAAATAAAAGCACAATCCTACACGTGTACATGGACATGTTCTCTAAGAAATATTATTTCTGAGCTGCAGTACATCATTTTCAGGCTTTTCCTGGGTCTCATTGGAGATGCCACCAATTAATAAGCATTGAAGTCATAACAGAGTGGATAAAAGAACAGCATCTCGCAATAAATGGATGTTTGAATAAAGGGATTTTATCAGGAGAACATCTGAATCAACATAATTTGATTGCATTTGCGAGGCGAGTCAAAAATAAACACAGGAAACATTTCAACGAATCTGCAAACGAATACTTATTATAACAAGATTATATTACAAAGAATGTCAAGAATATCAATAATTTTGTTTAAAAAACTACATAATATTGTGTGGTAATGTGTGTTTTTGGCTTTACCCACACCAGTACTTTCAGTAAGTGCAGGGAGTGATTCACCACTGTAGTATTTCCTCCACTGCTTTTATCAGGCCAAATGTTTTCAACATCAAGGTCAAGGGCAGCTTTATTATCATGTAAACAGCACAGGATGGAGCAGCAAAATGCAGCCCAGTCATGGAGAAAAAAAAAGTATGAGAATAATGATGAGAAGAAAGGAGAAGAAGAAAGGGGGAAATAATCAAATAAAGAATATTATTGTGAAGGTACAAACTATGACTGGGGTGTTGTTAAATTGTGCAGTAGTGTCATATTACCGTGCCATGTAAATACTGTGGCATGCTGCACTGAATGAACATGAGCAGATAACAATAACAGGCCTCAGTGTTTATTCATGATTTCAAAGGGGGCAACAAGAGAAATAAATATCTGGATAGTTCAGTATTTGCAGCGCAACATGGAGAGCAGAGGTACAATAGTTGAGAGAAGTGATGCTTGAGTCTTGGTCCTTATTTGTGTTGTTGTGAAGGAGTTCAAATGGAGTCTAGCAGCCTCAGGGAGGAAACTCAACAGGAGCATATACTTTTGTATCACTTTACAGATGGCAGTAGGCTGTAGGCTGGTTTGCTGTCCCTAAACCTGGTCTTGTTGATGCCACCACTGTAGGGTAGTGAGGTGATGTTAATGTTCTCAGCCATTCTGGATCATATGTGGCATGGCTGTGAGGTTATTAAGAACTTAGAGTGGGAATAGGGTCTACTTTGTCTACTTCACAGTTTTTAAAGACACTATTTGTAGAAAAATTGGACATATCTGTCCGTCAACCATTGTTTGCTATTCAGGTTATTTAATGAGAGAGATCTTGACAACTATTTGATGGTTCACCATTATATTTGAACCATATATTCAAGGTTCCCAGAATATGAATCCCAATGACTTTGGTTAGGCTGTGACTACGTAAGTGTCATCATTAGAGCAAAAAAAATACCTGCAAAACTAATGACACACAAGTTTCAGCTTTATTTAGTGCCAATTAGTCAATGTCAGCATACTAACATGCAAAACAAACATGGTGAACATGGTATACATTGTATCTGCTTAATGTCAGCATGTTAGCCTTATCACCGATAATGAACGCAGAGTGCACAATATGCAGCCTTAAAAAGGGCTGAAACGCTAACATAATGTCTGCTCAAATCATTAGAGTTCAGTATATCCAAAGATTTAAGCACCCTATGTCTACCAGAGAGTCTGAGGTAAATTGACAACAAATACCAAAATTAGGCCTTGCACAGCTTATAACTTCAACCTCTACAATTTGAAAAAAATGCTTGCTGCAAACAAGTCAAGTCAGGATCCCACAGGTTTCCCATTCTTCCTGCTGAGTAAAAACGAGAGAAGACCATAGGAAAATAAGAGGAAGTTTGTTTGAGTTCCTGGTGAGTTCTGAAATCTGAGCCGTCACATAAACACACGCAGGCACACGCCACACATGGTGGGTGTTGCTAGCAGGCTACAGATGCATGGGGAAATTTAGCTTTGTGGTCTGTATGAACACACCTTGCCACTAAGAGTCGCCAAAGTCAAAATGATATTAAAACCGCACAGTGTTTATGTAATGTTGACTTTAAGAGTCCACATCATATTTCCTTGTTCCACCTCAGCTCCATAGATGTTACCATGGTATGTACCTTCACTGTGAGTCAACTTTTTTTTTACAGATTTTTGTGTCACTGTGGGCAATTCAAGGAGAGGCTTTCGCATTGATCTGTTTCCTACAAAGGACAGAGTTCAGAAACAAGATGGATTTCATATATCTATTATCTGATGTGACTCCTCCTCTTTAACAGGATATAGATTTTCTGCCACTGATTCGAGGAGTTAGGTAGGGCTGAGGATCCCCTGCTTCTAAAGGTTGCACCCAGTGGATTTTCTCTGCTTGGTAGGATCACAGACTAAAAGGTTGCACCGTACTGTATAAACTTTAAGCTGACATTTATCTTTGTGGTAGCCCTGAAATCCTGTTTTCCAACACTATAACATTGTAATGATTTGTTCTGTTTTAGGTGAGTGAGTATAGCAGCAGAAAAATATTCAGCGTAGTTTTTTCTTTCAGCCAGATCAAATCGGATGCGAGCCCCACCATCCCACTTCCACAATATATTCTGCAACCACAATGTGGACAGCATGCAGCGTTAGCACCATTCATGTGTTAGACTGTCCACAAATCATCTCCTTAGTCCTTCCATCAGACTCCCTGCATTTGGCCGGCACTGATAAAAACCCCACCAGAATGACCAGGGGGTCACAATTTCACCACTGCAGAGATAGTCCACTGTGTCCATCAAAGTGTAACTTCGGGCTGTCTCTGCACTGTTGTCATTTCCCAGGCAGTGGGATGCTTTGAATTAATCGGAAAAACATGGAGTGAGAGATAGCTCCGGCAGTTGTGAGGACTGAAACTCCTCTCGGCCTCGATTTCTAACACATTGTCAAAGCATTCAGGAGGTCTAAATGGATTAATAGAATTTCACATCTTAATGGTGCGATAGTAGTTATTATTCTGTTTTGACAGCGATTACCTACAGATGAACTCTTGACTAAATGTCGAGAATATCTTCACTTAAAATGAGAATATTAGATGCAGTGGTTGGGGGGTGCTGTATGAATTTATGATTCATAGCATATTTCTGACATATCTGCACATTTCTAGAGTATTGCTAATTTTGTGGTGAGCTTTAATGTTATTTAAAACATCTTAAAGAACGTGTTCATGTCTGCTGGGGTATTATCAAGTGCTAGATGAGAAACTTGTCATTTCTTTTGTTTGTGTTTCTACAGATTAAACACATTAGTAGTATTAGTTGTTCAGTAGTTAGCTTCAGAGGCGTAACATATGCTTTAAATTAGTTGTATTTGATCTTCTCATTGAATAAAAAAACAAAGTGTACTGTGCCAAAATGTACAACTGTTCCTTTAATGAACAAACAACGCTGCGAGTCTGGTCTAAACTGATACAGTGCACAGGGAGAATATATTACATTGTATTGTTATTGATGTTTACATGTTTTGTAACAACAAAAGGGATCGAGTGACAAAAATGAAAATATAAGATGGGGTAAATATGAACAAAACCACTTTCACACAAATTTTACAATCACATTTCCCACCAAGTGACCATGAACACAGTACATACTGATGCATTCACATTCGCCTATGCATCTCAGTCTGGGGAAATCACCCACATAGACATAACAACTCAATTTATTAAACACAACTGTTATCTGAAGCTCTAAATCTAAATATAACTATTTGATTGTAATGTTTTACTGACATAAATTGTGGAGTCCTCTTTCATTCAAATTGTGTTTACTCATTGTGAGTGACTCTGGGTAATTTTAAGCCATAAGTCTTAACTACAACATTTTTATCTAAATGTACAGTTATATTTGCCTGTAGTGATTTCCCTTCCCACTGTTGAAAATAATATGTTAATGCTGCAGTTTATAATACAGTTTTATGTTTAAGCACTTAATCATTGGACTCTAATAAGGGATTATATGTGCTTTGTAACAGTTCCACCACAAAGATCTCCAAACCTGATGATTACTATAGGATTTTACATAACATGCAATATACTAAATTATTCCTGCTAACTCTATGGCACACCTGGTCGCAAAACAAAAACCACAGTTATTGATGAGATGAAGAACAATTTCAGAGAACATATCATTACATCATTAGAGCATCTGGCATGAAAGGATTGCAATGATTTTGCAGAAGTTGCACCAGTCATAAAGGATTAAAGTGTATGAGAGCTGTGTGTGTGTATTATCATAAAGTCAATCTTCTGTGTGTAGAATTGATTTGTAAATAAATTCTTGACAATTCCTTTCAAACTCAGTAAAATAAATCCCATTCAGACCAACAAGCTGCTGGCACAGCCTTTTGTTTGTCCATGACTAAACAAACAGGAGCTGGAACATTGAATTAACCTCTGTGTTGTGTGTGTGTTTGTGTGTGTGCACGCGTCTGCTGGAGTCATATAAAGAAGTTAGAACTGAAAGAGATCTGTTTTTATTTACAGTGTCCTTCACCCAGAATAAATATATTTCAGCTGTGGAGGTAATGTCACTTCACCTCAATATTGAACATAACCACTATGAAATAAGTAATGTTAAAGGACTAGTTCAACCAAATTGCAAAAAAATGCCAACAACAATTTAACAATTTCAATCCAGACTTTCTCTCGACAGCCCAATAAAATGGAGAGAAATGGACCTACCTTCTACCTAGGAAATAGTACCTATGAAACAAATAAAGAAAACAGC
Organism: Morone saxatilis; assembly: GCF_004916995.1. Classification (NCBI taxonomy): domain Eukaryota; kingdom Metazoa; phylum Chordata; class Actinopteri; family Moronidae; genus Morone; species Morone saxatilis. The sequence continues at coordinate 8,229,443 of NW_023339651.1, read as the reverse complement.
TTCACCAATTTGATAACACATGGGCAGCATTCAGGAAAAAAATGCTACAAATAAATAAAACACAACTAAATAAGGAAATGCATTCACTAATTGAACAATGTTTATTTAATAAAGGGCCACAATAGACCTAGTTTGTACATCGTGTTGTTTTATGTCAGAGGGGAAATATATCTATTTTAGCATTTATCATGATTTTTGACATTACACCTACAAGTATTAGGCTTTTTGTTAAGTATGTTAATCATTGTTTTGTGCCCACAAACGTCTATTGTGTTGTAACTTCATTCTGAGTTACTTAATTAAGTTACTAGTACTTAATTAATCATGCAAATGGTGGGTGTGTTTCTTAATTCGCTTGAGTATTCCTTGCTAATACCATTGTTGTTTATGTATATACATTCCCCCTATCCTCTTTGATTTGGATATCAGTGAATATCCATGTTTTTTATATTGTCTGTTCTGTATATATAATAAGTACAGTATGTCTAGTACTTCATTACCAATGCACATAAAACAAAACTTGAGCATAGAAAACTGAGGCAACAGCAGTTAATTAAAGTGATATTAGCAAGAAACATTATGATGAAGTGTCTAAATAACAAGAGTGAACAGCAGAAAGCCAATCATGCTTGAGGTCCAGCAGGACA
>NW_023339651.1:8189226-8228706 GCF_004916995.1 Morone saxatilis | reverse complement strand
CACACACACACACACATATGTATACACTCCCTCAATGATGCTCCAAACCTTAAGACCTTGGAGAAGCTAAACCATCCTCATTTCAGCATTATGACGGTGCCAACTGTCAGAGGTGCCTCTTGTTGTTCCATAATGATGATCAAGCGCATCAATGCACGAGGCTTTTCTCTTTTTTTTCTCCCCCATCAGCCCTGTTTGCCAAATGATAAAAGGCTTTTTATTATCCTACTTTTCTCTTCCTATATGTATTGTTTGACATATGTTGTCCCCTATATTTCCCTGACCCCTCCTTGAACCCAACACATCAATTTAATGCAGTGGATAAATGGCGGGGAGCTGGTCTCAGCTCTGGGACCTCTTGGCACTCGGCTCGGTGCTGAAAGAACACTTATCCCCACTCACGCACATCAAATTCATTTTCTGGCATTGACGTGGAGCAGCACCGTGGTCAGATCATTTTGAGTCAAGGTAAACTGCCAATAGTACACGCCATGAAACAAGATGAAACATGAAATATGTTGGCACACAATGAGCAGTGTGTGTCTCCTTCACAATCTTCCCCTAACTTCCTCTCATTTTCTCTCACTCTCAGTCACTTGAGCTTTACTGGCGCCATAACCCCCGAAAGGCAATTACCATGACAACAGCAGTCAGGATTTGCACCACAGTAATTAGTCTGGTTAAAAAAAAAAGAAGGGAATTATGCGTTTTTGTCTGAGAATTGATATGACACACATCAGAGTGCAAGGTGCAGCCCTGGGGATGAACCTGTGGGTGGAAATGAGGAGGTAAAAAATATCTCCAGCAGCACACAAAGAGAAAAGCAGGAGGCTAGCTGTATCAGGTCAGTGTATTAAGATCTCCATTAATCACTATGATACAGTGGAACCAATGAATTGAACAGACCGTCTCTGTGGAAGTGATGTCATGCTCATGTCTGTAGTAAAAAATGATGGTGGAAAAGGGACTGCTCCTAGTCTCTGCAGGGCTGCAGAAAAATCATAAAACATCATCTGATGAAGAGACTCTTTCTTCAAGTATGTAAACAGTGGCTATGGCCCTTGATTCCTCAGCGGGGAGAGAAAGTGGGAGGGCCATTTGTTTTCTTTTTTCTCATTCTTGTTGAAATTCCCAGTGTAGTGCATCCTGAATCTCATTGCCCTGGATAGCAGCTTGTAGGAGGTGTGTGCGGGCTCACCTCCAGCCTTGCTCAGCCTCTGTAATAGATGTGTTTGTTGCTAAGTGGCGGTTGTAATGGGATGCTTGTTTGCCTTGCTCGGTGCACTTTCATCCTTCACTGTAGTGCTAATGCCACGCAACAATTTGTCTCACGGCTGCAAAGCTTTCTGGTAGGCGAAGAAAACAAAGACGGAGGGAGTTGTGCGGCATCTTACACCTTGTGCGCACATCTGAAAGTGTGTTGTACACGTGAATTGAGTATTTGTAGACATTTGCCACCAATTGGGGGGTGAAATAGCTATATTTCTTTCTGCCTAAATTGTTTCATGCTGCCTTTGTGCAGAAAAGGTGCAGGTTGTTCAGATCAAGATGGGGTCCCCTGTGGACTGCATTCCAGCATTAAACCTCCATACGCTGCAGTGCTCTATAAAGAGAGGTGAGTGAGAGATGGGCAAAGGTAGAGGGAAGGGTAAAGATAGCACCAGGTCTCATCCCACACACTCAGACTGTCACTGGCCTCAATGATTCATCCAATCATGGATAATATTCATCGCCAGCCTCCAAAGAAAAGTCCCTGCTGCTTTCACTCCACACAGTCATTCCACTTCAGAGGCCCCTTAATGTCATGTACAGTTATTGCTGTTGTCAATGCATCATTTATATGTCTGAGTATCTTGGCCTCTACTGTACACAGGATGACCCTAGGTCAGCCTGTGGTGTCATGAAATATTCACCGTCTCGCAAAGCAGAGACAGGCTTCTTAAATTTTTAGTATGATGAAGTGAAACCCTCTTTGTTACAACATCATTAGAGACTCTTTCAGATGCTGATGCCACACTGGTGCAGTCACCGCAGTAGAGTGTGTGTGTGTGTGTGGTGGAAATACTCCACATTGCCTGTAAGTGACATTTAATTTAATTAGACATAATCATCGGATAGCGCATTCTTGTGAGTCGCAGCCACGACCTGGATATGTGGATTTGTGTAGAGAAATCCGGAGCATTAAAGAATCTGTAACCTTGTTTGCTCAGGACATGCGCTGTTTGCGTCTCACATGATACGTGTCCTGATCTCAGGGAAGATGTATTTAGTGTATTTACACATGATTATTATCATGATAAAACAAATAGCATTGGAGCTCATATGATTTCAAGGAAGGAGCGTGACAGTCAAAATGTTCATGTTTTAGCTCAGAATGTAAATGTCAGCACTGATTCAGAATTATTACTTGCAACTCTGCATTCTCTCTGCTTTTGTCATCCACTTCTTTTCTAACCTATATGACTACTGTTGGCTACAGTGGAAATGGTTTCAGCACCTCTTACTATTTCTGTACTTTCTGTCTCTTTATTTTACATGCGGTGACTTGAAACGTAGCCAGTGACGAAGCTTAAGTGGATTTCATGCTGTGTTTTGACAACTGGGCAGTGTGAGAGTCCTCACAGTGGACCCTGAGGAGGCTTTGATTTCATGTCATAATGGGACACAGCTGTCAGAAACAGAAACCAGGCTCTATCAACAAATGTATTTTCACCTTAGTTCCATGGTAAGTCACACCAATTATGGCTAAATGTACAATTTGTCTAATATTAAATACATTGGATAATTGGCTTGAAAAGTTAAATTCAAGTACGTGTCATCAGGGTTACAAAAGAAAAAAAGGTTAATGTAATAATCTGTGCCAGTTTTAGGAAAATACTATTTTCATTTTACGTCTCTTTTTTGTCAAATATAAAGACATAACACAACAGATTTGGCATATAGATTTTGAATGTTAATATGAAATACGATAAGATAGAAATTGTATTTATCCCAATGGAAATTGTTGTGCAGCAGTTGATAAATAGGAAAGTGTGCAAAATATATTCAGTGAAAATCTAAAATATTAATAGTGTGCAAATCCAAAATGTAGCGTACATAACGCCAAAAATGTGAAAATTAAATGATTGCTCATCTTGAGTCTTGAGTTGTTTCTGCTAGCTTATGAAGTGGGTATGGGTGGATTATGTAAGTCCAATTATTGATCTCCTTTTAGTCCTGCTTTGGCCTCCACCAGCTCCTGAGAAAAATATCTTGCTTTTTAGCTGTATGTTCCACTATCTTCAGTTGTTAGTCTGCCATTTGGTACTGGGTAGGTAGCATACAGTTGATTTATTAGAGATTTTTTATGAAAACAGTTGCTTATTGCTTCTAGAAACAAGGTTCATAAGAGCAATGAGACAGGACGCCACAGCAAATGTGCTGTAAAACCACAAGACAAGGGCCTACAAGATGTTAAAATGCGATATACAGCTATAGAGTTGGAGATAATTCTTAGTTGCTGTGAAGCAGTTATTTGTTTCCTTGTTAATTGAAAAATGGGCAAACACCAGGGAGACGGTTACTCCAGGATGCTTCCTTGGCTTATTTACAGGGATCTGTTGCATGGCACTGAATCCACACAGCAGGCCTCTCTGCTCGTGCACTCCACAGGGCATTTATGAAGCAGACCCAGTATCTGAGGTTCACTTGGCACCACATGCAAATGGCAAGTTATCTCCAAATGGTGCTGAGGCCAAATCAGGCGAGGCAAGGTCACAGCCTGCTGTGGTAATTAATTTTGGCATTGGTGGGTAGCATGCTCACCAAGGTTGAGATGTGCCATCCCTCGGGGCTCACATGTGTGGTCATATACTCCAAGTCTACACCACAGTCTGCAGCCCAGGGCTACATAAGCAACATGATGCTGCAGCTGACCATCACAAGAGGCGGAAGGACCTCAGACAGGCTCATTCAGCAGCTCCAGTATAAGCGGTTTGGTTGTACCTCTGCACAGAGCTGAATAGAAAAGCAGAAGAGGAATGCATTTCCTTGGGTGACCCCAGTAACAGTAAAAATGTTGAGGTACAGCTTGACTTGGTGGTTTGCATGATAATGTTACAAAGAATTTCTTAAGAGCTGGAGTTCATTTTCTCTCTAAACTTGTGAATTCATCATGAAGTAAGTATGGGATGAAGTCCTGGATGTGCGCTCAAGGGCATGAGCCAGGATCCAGCGAGAGGAAAGTGTAATCTGCCAGCACTGACACTGAGCGCTGACCCACGACCAAGGGCTGATGGGATACAATTTCAATCGACAGGCTCAGTCATTGGTAGGTACGGACCTGAAGCAGTTCAGGTCATATTTCTCTGGCCTTCATTAATTGGTATTTTGACTACAGTCCTCTCTCTTGTGGTAGACCACCCGTCCACCCACATGAAGTCCTTGAAGTGTGACATTGCAATTACACTCACTGTGACACATGGGAGAAAATCCCAGTCTGCTAATAGAGATCTGGCCAGCTTCTTTCCCCCTCTGCACTGAGAGGAAAAAGGAATTTTCAATAACATGGCCATTTATAGCCGCTACCACATGGCAGAGTGAAGCACAGAGCAGAAGGAGAACTACTTTTCACTATTGATGGGTGTGTAAATGCTAATGGTTTGGCAATCAATACAGCATTACAGTGCCCCTGGTAAATAGAATTATGATCTGGACACACTGTATAAATGATCACATGATTGATGTGTTAAAGTACTAAAGCAGCGCATTATGGCTTGACTGTAAATTCAGCACAAAGAAAAGGTCAGTGAAATGGAAAGAAAATTATCAGACCAGGTCAATAATCCTGGTGTAACATTGTATTTGTCAATGGTGATGTCGAGCCTGTTTTTAACCAATAGCGTGATTCATTAATTGGCAAAGTGTCTCATTTGCATCAGATAGAAGCCTCTGTGATTGCCTGTAATGAAAACACACTTCTTCAATCAGCAAAATGAATGCAGAGCAGTTTAATGGAAATATCGTTGCCATTATTCAGACATGATGCCTGGGCATCAGTCAATGTTTTTATAAAAGTGAAGGACAACCTACAGCCACCGGATGTCTCACGTTGTGGGTGCTGCTAGGTAGAACTGTGACCAATGGAAAGGTCACTGTCATTTTTTTTCTTACATTTTTTATGCTTTTCTGAAAAACAGGACAGGAAGTTTCCTCGCATCACCTTTCTGATGACATCACACAGGTTGTGAAAGATGGCAAGCTATAATTGGCTGGGGACCACTGTATCTCAGCCAGGTCATGACCTGAACCTGGCATTAGTCAGTAGTACAATGTCTGGCCGTGGTGCCCATTATTTTGGTCTAAGGTGCTAGTGCTCTAGTGCAACATCTAGTGGAAAGTGAATCTCGTATAACCTTTAAAACTGTTTGAGCCTATGAAACATCATTCTGTAAACCTATGCAAGTAATACCCACACATACCTACTATATTTGAATAACATATACATTTAAAATTATGAACCTGCTCAGGCAACTAAATTGACACATTTTATATTAGATATAAAAGATCTATACAATTGTTTTGATAAGCACGTGTGCATATGTATTGCATGTCACTTCCCTGAAGTGTTCATGAGCTTTTGTAGAACTGAAAGAAAGACATTACCACAATACTGTGGTAAAAAACACTGAAAAATAGCCAGCCTGCACTTAGACAAGCAGCGTCTACAGCAGATGAACGTAAAAGTACTTCCAGTGGATTTATTTTAATGATTCACAGGCCATGTTATTTTAAGTGCTCAGGAGTCCAGTGTCAAAGTGGCTCACAAAAATACATCATTTGTCCATGCCCTCCATAAGGACACATGGAAGTATTTTCTGATTTAGGACAATAATTTGTCCGTGCCTCCCAAAAACTGTTGAAAGTTGAAATATAAATCAGTTTTATGATGTGACAAAGCTACGGTTAAGGTTTGGTCAGGTTTAGGCAGAAAAATGACTTGGTTAGGTTAAGGGAAAGACCATGGTTTGGGTTAAAATAAGTACTTTGTTAAAATTAGGGAAACATTGTGGTTTGGGTTTAAATTGCTACTTTGTTAAGGTTAGGGGACGATTGTGGTCAGGCTTGAAAACAATGTTGACTGTTAGTTCAAAATGGGAACGGAACAACAATCTGCTGTGTTAAAGTCAGATGTTTTGGTGCCCCATCCATCCACTTTGACCTCCTCTCTATGAGGACTTTGTCACGTTGTCAGCTGACGTCCTTTTTTGTACTACTATAGCTGTTAAAGGGCGCTGTCAGTTGAACATAAAATATGTTGTTTTGGGACAACAACTGATACTGTCGTTCTTCTTGGAAAAGACATGAACATGATTTTTATATCTGTTTTTGGATGTTCTACTGTATCCATCTATAAAATGTATCTACTGATCAATTCAACTGTACTAATTAATTGGTTACTACATATGTTGTATTACATTTTATTGCATATAAAACTGGGCCTACAATTAAGTGTAGGGCAACTGATAAAATACTTTGTTATTGGGCATACAATAATAAGATATTCAAATAATAATTGTTGAGAGATTCATATATTATATATGTTTAATTCTAAACATACGTGTGAAATTTGTATTTGCCAATAAGATGTTGGATTCATGTTAATGTGTATTTTCAGACATAGTAAAATAATATATTATCAATAACAATAATTTGTCGGTTCTCCCGTAGTAACTTTGAGGACCCCCTAGGCCTAGGGGTTGCAGACCCCCTGTTGAAGAGCTAGGGACTAGGCAGTTTAGTATAGGGAGTCAAAGGAAAGGCAGGAGTGTGCACTTGTCACTCAAGACTATACACGTGATGTGGAAGGCCATTAAAAGCAAAAACTGACCCAAACACCTGAAAATGGCAGGGACAGAAGGTTAGCAAAACATCAATAACAAAAAAACACCTCAGTGACAGAAGCACTGAAGTGAGCAGCCAACCCCTGAACAGAAATCGCATAGCCATAAGTGAATCTAATGTGCAGGTTATGCTTCCAAGCCAAGATGGTTGTGGGGTTTTAATTTGGAATACATTAATGTTATGTTAATATTATGCTTAGTCATAGCAAGCAAATAATTAAAGATCCCCTCCAGACATGTATTCAGACATATACAAATAAGCCACTTGGAACAATAATGTGCGTCTGATAAGTATAATTTCCACATTAAAATCCTTAAAAAGGCATCTATTCCTTCTACCTCATTAACATGATAACAATATAATAAGTAATAATAATATCTATGAATGTGCAAATGTTGATTTCTAAAGTTTTCCTTTTGGACACAAGATGTCTCCCACTTCACTGTAAAGTCCATTCTCAGTGTGTGTGCACTAGTGGCTTATGTTTCTACATCACACTATATGTATAAGTGGCATATTGGTACAAAGGATTGACTTCCAGACTATTAGTGATCCCGTAAATCCTGCTCATAAGCCACGCCTCTTAGAATCACATTTTTAATGAGCACAGAGAAACTTTCAGCAGTTTTCAATATGAAATCATCCTTCAAGTGCCAAACTCTGCACAGACATCATTATGAACAGTAAAGCTCAAACATCCAACAATAAGAAAAATCATATTTTGACGTTTTTTTTCATACTCACAAAAAATAAATTTTATTTACCTTTTTATAGCTTTCTTTTGCTTATTTCATGGGTCGCTGTACTCAAAGACGAGTTGAAGGTACGTTGGTGGTTGAAGGATTTCCTCACAGTTTCGGTGAGGAATAAGTGAATAAGGCCTGATGTGCTCTTGGGCAAAGTACTTAACTCCTTGGATGAGTGGTAAATGGGCTGCATTTACAATATACAGCGCATTTATCCTCTTTACAATTTGTCTCTTATTCACGCAGACCAATGACAGTGAGCTGGCCTAACCTTTGGGAGCAATTTGAGGTTTAGTGTCTTACTTCAACTTCAACATGTACACAGTGTTTTCACTACAGACAGACTGTGAATTGTGGCAGGAATGTATTCAGGTATTTCAGAGCTGCTTTTTAACCTAAGCTAAGACAATGTGGTTTGCTCTGAAAATAATAATTAATAATGACACTGTATCACCTTCTACATACTGCAATCACTGACTGGAATACAAAAGTGCTAAAGAAAATTTGTATTGTTGTAGTTTTATGTAAAAGTGTGGGCCATCTGTTAGGGAAAACCTTATTCAACCATTAAACCAGAAGAAAAGGGCACAATGAGATAATGTAATTAAAAAAGCCCTAGTCAAGCCTTAAACAATGGAAACACATGGAGAAAACATGATGGAAATATGGCCTTTATGTCTGTTTCATGTATTCATTTGAGGATTGCAATCTCATCATCTGTCCACACAAATTTGATGTTTCCGCCATTATTCGCCTTTAGTAATAAATTACGTTTAAGTCACATGCTTCATTTAGGTTATGATTTAGTTGCATTTTGTTTTTATCAAAACACTGTCTTTATTTAATGCACAAATTTAAAATGCACCTAAAATAAAACTTTATGAAAGAATAATTAAGAACCATTCTTGCTGATCAAGGATTTAAGGTTAAATGTCTCTCTTGAAAACAATATTAAAAAACATGTAAGAAGCAACATCTGTTTCTGCTTTTATTCTGTTTGTATTTATAACAACAAACACAACACACAAGTGGACCTATGGGACCCCATTATGTCACACATTGACAATCTCTCAATACACTCTCATCCCACACAATTTTCCTTTCCTTTTTCCTCAGAAGAGTCATTCCCTCCCGCATCTTGTAAGCTTTTCTTTTTTCCTCAGGAAGGGTATAAGGGGGACCCCATTTCTCTCCACCTCCTTATCCCTAAATCCAAGCTGGTTTCCATGAGAAACTGGGAGGAATGTGTTTCATTAACATTCTTTGTGGAATGCATATGCACTTCTTGTTCATCAAATCTAAAGCAGCCCACCGCCTCTCTAATCGAAAGCAGCCCATGACGCCTTTTAAGTGGGGCTCAAGTGTCTTCTAAGAAGCAGCATGTCCATATGAATGCCACAAATGACCACATGTTTGAGGGTGTTGATCCACAACCAGTTCCGTGTGATCCCCTCGCTAGAAAGAAAGGATACAAATCATTTTGGCAACGTTATGGGACAGAAACTATGTCAACGTGTGCCGCGATATAAACGCTTTAGAAGTGATTAAGTGATTGTGTCTCCAAATCAAACCTCAGCTGTAATTTTTGTCTTTTTTTAGGGTGTTGTTTTCTTTGACTGTCATATCCTTTGCTCTGTTCGATATTTTAGCCTTGTTCATTGCCGGAGCAGAGCCAGGGGGCCCTTTCCTTGTTTAGAACAGGGGACCTCTACACTAAAGTGACCCCTGGGGTAACATGGCTCGGGTTGGGGCACACACACACACACACACACACACACATACACACGTATACAGAAAGGAAAAGGGGTCTAATATAGCTGTCTGTCATCCAAACACTTCACGTATTTTGAGTAGTGACATGCAGCTCAACCATCATGGATACTCCAATGACAGGAGAGGGATGAAGCCATTACAGTGGCAGATTTTTCCAATTGGCTCATGGGAAATCTCTGCAGTGTGATGGATGTAGTGATGCCTCGTTACCAGGATGTTGTTTTTATCTGTGTGTGTGATATCCCTTTGAAGAATTCCGTGGACTTTTTCAGAGTGCCTTCAAAGGGGCCATTCAGCAAGATATATTTCTTTAGTTCAAAGTAGCTGCAGTGAAAACTTTGTTAACACTTTATTTTACAGGTCCTGTTACTTCTTCTGTAATTTCCTGTGATGTTTACGGTGAACACAGAAAGATGAATTTTACACTCCTGTCTGTCTGGAAGAATATCACAGTATCTCTCTCCCTCTCTCTCTTTAACTCCAACTGGTTGAGGGTCTGCTCAAGGTTTCTGCCTCTTAAAACGAAGTTGTTCCTTGCTACTGTGGCCAAGTGCACGCACATGGTGGGGGCTGCTGGGTCTCTGTAAATAATTTTAAAAGGAGCATTGGTCTAGAACTGCTCTATTTGAAAAGTGTCCTGAAATAACTTCTGTTATGATTTGGCATTTCATAGCCTTTTCTACTGTAATGAAATTGCATCTGTTACTTTTCAGAAATTACTAAGCAACAGTGGGACCAGTAAAACAAAGCATTACTGTTGACTATGAGGTCTATAGATTTATGGAGTAACCATAATATTGTTCCTGGAAAGACATTTTGGGAAATACATTTTTTTTCTCTATTTTTGCTGAATTAGATGAGGCATTTGAGACCATTCTCATGTCTGTATGATAAATACAGAGCAAGAGGCAATTAGCGTTGCTTAGCATTAGCATGGACTGTAAGCAGGAAGAGACAGGTAGCCTGGCACATAACCCTGTTAAAACCATAATTTTAACACTTTTGTTTTTGTATGAAATAAACAAACTAGACACACCATGTTAATAAGTCTGTGTTGGCGGTACTGGTATGCAGTATTTTTTTTTCCTTTTGACTGCGGCAGGCTAAGCTAAATGTCTGCTGGCTGAGATAAGAAAGTGGTATCAATCTTCTCATCTAATTGTCAGCAAGAATGAGAATAAGCTTATTTCCCAAAATGTCTAACTATTTGTTTAAGCCACATCAAGGAAATCCATCCATTGGTTTGGGCTGACAGCAGTCTGACAAATGCATATCTCGAAAATCTGGACAAATAAACAATCCTGAATGGGTGAAATGAGCATTTAAGCTCCGTCACCTTTGCGACAGCCACATCACATCCTTTACCTCTTTATGACGAGGCTTATGACTCAAACGTGTGCGCTGTCAGTATTCGAGGAGATGCTGTGACTCAACCGGCCAGTGACACAGCGATGAAGGCACTTGGCTGCAGGAAACACAAAGCAGATCAAAACAAGGCCTGGTTGATCTGTGTGGTCTCTTTGTGGAGCGGCGGACATGGAGAGGCAGCAGGGAGCGAGGGGGAGGCCGCCGTGTTTCACCTCCTTGAAAATCAGACAGAAAGTCATTGATTTTCCCATGACATACCCAACCCCCCAAAACACACCCCTATAGAGTCAGACGGCTGGCGTGGTGAACATGCACACCATCTCACATACAAACACGCTCCTCGAACCCGGAGCCCTACCCCCCACCTCGGCCCGGTCACCACCCCCTCTTCCCCTATCTCTCCCTGGCTGTCTCTCCCTCTCCTTGCTCCCCCTGTCTCATTTATGCCTTTGCGGAGCAGCTGCTGCCCAGAGAACTGAGGGAGCAGCATTCACATCTGAGCACATTAGTCACCAGATGTCACCTTTTGCTGCCAGCCCATCGAACATCCAGGCAGACAATGCCCCATGCATTCTGAACATCTGACTTACGACGTCTCCTACAAAGGGGGCTGGGTGGCGCTCTGGACTCCAACAGCCATGGCTGGTGGAGCTTAAAGCCACGTCGACAGTGACACCTACAGCTTGTCCACACACACTTGAAGTGGAAAGCTACTCTTGTGGCGTTAATATCAAAGACTGCCTTGAGATACACAAGCTGATAAGGAATGAGATCTCTCTGCAGAACAGATGACAGCAAGTAGATTTTACACCAAAACCTGCTACTTTTTATCCTCACCAAACATTTTATTCAGACATGTGCCAAGAATTTTGAGTATTTACCTGTTTTTTCTGTATCCTAAATATGTCTGAGATGCTCAGATATCTGAGGCAGGATGCTTTCTGACAACCCTGATGTTGCTTCCGACACCTGCAACAGATCTGCTGCTGTCACCTTGAGGGTATCAAATCTGTGTTCAGACTGAGAGATGGCAGCTCGGCGCGCTCTGCACTACAGACATAAGGACATAAGGAGAAGGCCAAGTAGAAGGTCTCACTCAGAGACGTAAACAGTGGTAGGAGCACACAGAATAGCAAAATAAAAGCCCAGAGGCATAAAATGTATGAACTGCAGACTTCCATTAACTGGCACATGTACTTTTTAAGCCTCAGGTTGATGTGAACGTTTTCTATTTCAAAATATGCATCTCTTTCAATCTGGTTCACTCACACTCTTAAATAATTCATGGCAGTCTGAGAGCTGATGTCACACTTATATGACTTTAGTGATGATCTTTTCTATTCTTTGCACACAATAGTTAAAAAGATTGTGGAAACAGTGGTTTCCAAGGGTCCCATGATAAATTTGAGGGGTTGGAAGATGATTCAAAGAGTACTCTTAAGTTTAAGTATAAAAATCATTGCAACAGAACCAGATATATCATCTTTTTTTCACTCCACTCTATATTACCCACAGTGCAACAGTCAGAGATTTGGGTGTGTTATGCTTGTAGTGGCTAATGTAGCAGAGTACAGAGTTCTGATGACCTCACTTCACACACCCAGATTATTTTCATTTTCAAACTTACATTCTTCAGCCTCAACTGATGATGACTCAAGTTATATCACTTGATATATATAACTTTTTTCACATATGCAGCACTACTCATCCACACATGTAAACCAACTTTTTATGGGTAAAATTGGTGCACACTAACCATATTTAATTTATCATAACCACAACCTTCCCTAGCCTATACTAACTGTAACTATACCATAGTTGCCATGCACAGATATTGCAGCAAGTATTGGCTTTGGAAGTAAAGAAAATCTTGTACTGAATATTGGTTTTCCTGTGCAATGACTTGTGCATTCACTTGTTATAGATAAAAAGCAAAACTGCTTGTTCACAATTTGCCAGATCATCTGACTGACATTTCTTGCCATATTTGGCAATGTCATTGTATTACCAGATCCTAGATTACTTATGAATACAATAATATCAGAGTTGTAGGATTGGATATATCATTTGACCTTTTCAGGCCACTAAAAATTGGAATGGAAAAAACTACTCACTAGACATTCCTTAGTTTTAAGGTTTCACTAGCCAAACAGATTGGGTACCACTGTTTTAAACAACATTTCCCTTGTACCTAAATGACTGCATAGGTTGCCAATGACTTCCAAAACCACACATATGACTGTTGGAGAGTACTAGTGACAGGCGTACCAGACCTTCATCGTATCGGACCTACGTCATCATGTGATTGAAGTTGTGAAATGCTTGCAGTTTGGTTACAAAACAAAACTTGTTTAGGTTTAGGAAAAGATCATGGTTTGGGTTAAAATAACTATTTCAGTTACAACTGAAGTTATGTATGTAATACTTTCCTAATGAGTTTATGGTCTCAATCGCTAGTTTCAAGTCTTCTTCCATGCAACATGATGTTTTTTTGTACATTTTGTAAATTATAATCCCATTTAGACTAAAATAGATATGATTTAGGTGTGGCTACCTTGTGATTGACAAGTCATTCTCAGTGTGTCTGTCCAAGATTCTGTCATTGCATTGCCTATCTTGCTTAAAATCTTTTCAGAAACATATTTTAGTGTACTGTTGTGTAATGTGTGTGACCAGATGAGTCGCCATTGTTTCGTGCCAATATGAGAGCAGCATAACTCGCAGTACGTCACTGCCACTGGCTGCATGAAAGCAACATGGTGACGGCCATAATGCTGAACTTCAGGCTTCAAAAGAATACTCCACAAACCAAAGGGTGACGTCACGATAGGTTCGGACTTCTATCTACCCCAACCTGCTCCCAATGCAGACTTCTTTTACCCTTTATACTACATCACCTGACTTCCTCTGTTGCTCCCAGGTCTACTTCAAGTCTAAAGAAGATAATTAGCTTGAAACGTGTCTAGTGGATGTGCCAATAAACTGCACTTAAGGGAGCTACAGTGTGCAGTCTTTTTTTTCATGTTTTCATTCCTCCTTTGGTCCCGTCATAATTACTATATCACTATTACTACTATTACTACTGACGGGCTGGTTTTAAAACAGCTACCACTCAGTACAATTTAGTTTATTAATGTGACAATATTAATGCATCAACTTCATGCAATAAATACTTCTTTGATCCCAGCTTTATCTTTGATGAACACACTAGTTGAACTAGGTTTACATGTATGACCAAACTGTCCTTGCAGCGTAAGATACACATGGCTGTTTTTTGTCTATGACTTCACACTGCAGTCATATATCCACAGATCGCTGCCCTGAATCAGACAAAACAGCAATTTAAGTGCTCTTTTACTCCCATTGTTTATCCTTGTTACACCTTATCAGCAGCATGATCCTTCTTCCTCCATCCTCCCTGCCTCTCTCTCCTTCCTTCTCTCCATATATTAAACGATGGGTGGCACTTTCCCCTCACAGCGCTATCTGCTACGTCGAGTCACCTCCAGACACATTAGCATATTTATCATCAGCTTCACAGACTTCAAAGTCAGTGCTTGCTTCTCAGAGAGATGGGGAAGCGCCACCAGGAAGCCAGAGCAGATTGTAAAGCACTAGGTGTTCCCCTGGGATCAAATATCCATTTAGGTAAGAAGAGGGGGGAAGCTATAAGCAGAATTCAATTCATTTATTTGCAGTGGTGATGATGTCTTTAGCAGTGACTTTAAATATTTGCTCAGTGCTAACCACAGCTTTCACTACAGTTTTGTGATGTTAACACGCAGTTAATGCTGGAGGGAGCACTGAGGATTTCTTGGGGTTTTACTGGATGTGTAAAGGAGGATGCTGTCAAGAAGATTATTTACATGATGCCACACAACATGCATCAACAAAGCAAACAGAATTTAAGCCCATTTGCATAAAATATCATATCATATTGCAAATGAACACCCTAAGTGTGTACTATTTTGCATCTGTTACTTGATAAATCCTTTAATCTGTGCATCCGGGCTTCCAGGAAACTTACCAAACAGTACACTAAATTTTCTGTAAACAACATCCGTCTTACCTGCACTTTGTCTGCCCACAAAAACAGCTTGTGTCTGGCTGCATTTGTCCTCACTGAGTGCACACTTGATGGACAGCTTTTCCCAGTGTGTGGTCGGTAAAACAGCCACTCAGGTTAAAGAGAGGTCAGTGAGCAATTGGTTTCCCCCTGCATTACAGTACAGCATTGTTGTACATGGCAAGCTTCATGTTAAACGACTTTTCTGTACATTGAGTCAGAGTCGTGATATGGTCATTACACAATGCAGGGTTCACACTGCTCTCACAGCTAACAACGATGAAAATCTTTAAAATGTCCATAAATTGTGTTTTTTTTTCTTAACTTTCACTATTTTGATAATTTTTTTTGTGAAATGCTAACAATAGAATCTCTTTAATGCAAAAAAAGCTTATTTTGTGTAAGCGGACCTGAACTAAAGTGAGAAATAAGAATGTTTAGTTGAAAATGTCTTTATGTAGATAAAAAGAGCATTTCTGAACACCTTTGGCCACAAAACTCTAATTAAAAAATCCATATTTTTTTTTTTTACATTTAATTTAAGCAAATAAAGCAAAAATCTTTCAGAAATCATACCCTAATCAGATTTAGATATTATTGCAATTCATTTTAGCTCCATGATGCATGTTGACATTTTGTCATTTGTATTCCACAACCATTTATGCCACATACATTGACACATTGTCACACACCAGCATTTAAAATGCCAAAATGAATTGATTTCAGTGGGTTTGCACATACACTATGTAGGCAATAGGCTATATAGGTATGTTTTTCATGTTGAGTTTAACTTTGGTGAACTATGACACGTGTATTTGTGCTGTTGACCAGTAGCAAACCCTCTTGACCCCTCTTTGAGTGAATAGTGTAATAAATGGTGGTTTAGAGTCAGCTAGTTTTTTAGTTGTGCTGCACAACAACACACACGTTTTTATGTAACCGCCTCTGTCTGTAGGACATGAGTCAATGGTACAAATGCGTCTTTTGAGTAAACAGCGTAAACTGATTGTCCCTTTAGCAACCTAGCTAATGAGCTTGCTGCACACAGAATTTCGCTGTGTTACTTTTCTGTTGTGAGCTTGCACCCCCGACCTTTGCACAGTGCTTCACCGATGCAGTACAATAATGTATTCAGCACAGGATGCTATTTCTGTCTTCCTTTTTCTATCATGTAGCACTTCTACATAAATCTTACTTTTGTTTTGATCCTTTTTAATGAGTACTGACACTTCCTGTGAACCACCGCTGTGTGAAATGCCTCCTCTTTTCTCACAAATTCTCTCTTGATTTTTAAACATACATGCTCTGTTAATAATGTGATTTGAATCATTAATACGCTACATTGTAGGCACCCATTATAATTGGAAAATTAGTTACAGCACAGTGTCTAACTGCTTCTTACAACACTAATGCCATTCCTCTCTCTGTGTCATCTAAACCCTATGCTAATGAAGCCTGGGCCCACAACATGCAGGAGGTTGAATATCAATTTAATCAGGCCCTCCCTGCAGGGGCTTTCAGAGAGAAATGACAGCCAAAGTGCATTAGTAATTCTACTGCTGTCACTTCTCATAGCTGCTTACCTTGCAAACAAACTGCTCTAATGGCACCTGCCTGCTGGGCAATTTAGGCACTGTGGAGGCAACAGAACATGAAATGGACTGGAGACCACTGACCTAAATAGGAAAGGGCCAACTCTAAACAAGGAGTGGCTTTCTTATCATTAGAGTGGAAAACATGTGTATGGACAATTAAAATACAAGTTAAGTGTGTCTCATCTCCAACACAGAGTTTGAATAGAAATGTGAGAAAAGAGGCAACAAACCTATCTTTGCGGGGGAAAAAAGGGAAAAATAGCCTCTTGATCTGATATATCTGCCAATTTGTTTGTCATCAAAAAATGTCTTATCTTAACATCCTCATATTTCTGATTAATATCTACAGATAACAGGCACAAATAAATACTTTAATACGCAAATGAATAGATAAAAGGAAGAGTTCATTACCTCCTCTCATACAATTGAATTGCTTTGACATAATCCCCTCTTATTCCTCAAGGGGATGGGGGGAGGGAGAAAGCATGATGCGATTGGTGGTAGTGTGTGTGCATATGTGCGTGTGTGTGTGTGAGTGTTGGGGGTGGTGTATGGCTCATTTCAGTGTCAGCCTCTGTACGTCAGCAAGAGGGGGAAATATGTCGTTTCTCACTGCACACAGTGTAGCAGCCCATGTTTTCATTCACTCTGTGTCATCATTTACACTGATGCTAGTGAGTGTGTCAGCTTTAAGTCCTGATTTGAACATGATGACTTGTGAACTAGCGCCACCTGTTGTTAATACTCACATACTGACATGACTGACTGACCTGCAAGTGTTATTTATGTTTATTTGATTCTGAAATGTATCTATCTATCTATCTATTATGTTTTTTTTTATTATACATCTTGTCTTGTCTTGGACTGAGGTGCCGGCTGACTGCAGGCTGAATATGCTGCGGCCAGTTGCCTCTTAGCAGCCAGGCCCCTTCACATCAATATCTCAGGTCAATAGTGCTGGGTGATATTGAATGTGTCAGAAAAAAGAACTTCACTCAGGAAAGGTGGGTTGGTGGTGGTGGTGAGGACGGCATCCAGGTCTCCTCTTGTCGAACAGATCTATTCCAAGACCGCAGAGAAAAAAAACAAAATCAAGGCTGGGACCATCTGGGTAATAGGGAGTAAGAATTTGTCAAGAGTGTAGATGAGTCAGCTTGTAGCATCAAAACTATAAAGTCATCCTGCCTGTAGAGGGAAGTACACACTGAGAAAAATGCTACTTGTAGGTGTGCTTATAAAACCATCTTTAAATCCTCAAATGTCAAACACTTGCACAAAATGCATCCAAAGAATGACTCGCCATTACATGACACTGTGTATGATGCAACCCCAAATGGCAATGTACCTTTCAGCACATTCGCTCTTGTAGACGTAATGTTATATGTTGTTCTCTGGTCTTTAACATGGCAGAGACACGACCTGGAGTTCTCTCACAGGCATTACGTAAACCCATAATGAGGAGCAGCCTGCAGTGATTAGTATTGTCTTGGGCAGATATTAAATCCTGATTGGATGACACAGAGCAAGACTAAACATTTCCCATCCAGTCATGGTGACTGCTCATTTAACCGTGGCAGATACTGAGGCAAAGGGGCGTTTGTTTTGAGCACCGCGGCTGGTTTCATTTCTCCCTTAAGTATGCATGAATATTTAAGGTGCAGCATGTAGTCAATGAGACTACCTGATGGTCTGTTTAACCAAGGCCGGCTGCTATTTCAGTAGACTCCCTCTCGTCTTTAACTACTACAGCGCCCCAGTGAGAGTCCCCTTGAAAACAATTGATTCATAGTCATCTATCTCATAGCCGAGGGCTGGGTAATCACAGCCAGAGAATCGAATCTACCACACTCCTGTTCCACCAGGGAGAGGAGTCTGTAATGAAATAACCCTCCTCTCTGCCTTAATTGTCTTTTTGGCCAATGGCATACAGATTCAGGAGTTGGGTTGTTGTTTTTTTCACAGGTGGAATTAGGAAAATTATTTAATTAGGGCGTGTATTATCAAGCTACTGATAAATCAAGCCAAAAATGTGCAGGTTTGATATTGTCAATTTTCATGAGCGGGTCTCACAAAAAGCAGTTAGTGCCAATCATATGTGCTGAACTCAAGAAGGCCTTTCCAGTGATATGCTGAATAGGCGTCATTAACGGGTCGGTTCGCCCAAATCATATTAAAACACATTTTCTCAACATATTATTTTTGGTGTGCAGATAGATGGTTTCATAAGGCAAGATTTTGAGGTATCTGCCTCTGAATATTCTGCCAGCACCCCTGGAGCTGAAAGATTTTCATAGTTAGAGCTCAACATTAATGTGTCTTTCCATAAACAAAGTCTTGAGTCACTGAATAACCAACACACCTCACTGTCAACCATTATCACAAGGAAGATTTCCTAAAGAAACCAGCTCCAATTTAAACTCTTTAAACACCCTAATGGCTAAGAAGAAAATGTAACATAGGTGCATTGCCCCTTTATTTAAAAAAACTAGATGCTAGGAGATGTGTGCATTAATACAGATACACTCTTACGCACACACTCTTCCACACAACTCCGATCTCTCAGATTGTGCAGTATGCAAATGTTTTGCCATCAACTCGGCCTAGCGGAGAATGACAGGAACATTTGATGCAGCGCGGCTTTTTAGTGGAGTCCCTGCAGAAAGCTATTTTCACAGGATGTTATGTATGCATTTTTCAGACAGATTGCTGCAGGAGACAGGAGCTCAGGAGGGGAGCAAACACGACTGGAATGAAACACAAGACCATAGTCTGCTGAATGAAGCCAACCACAATGAAGGCTGTAAAGAAAGCTGCATTCATCTCACATTTTTGCAAAACCAAAATAACATGTTCAATAAATCTTTGAAATCTTTACATAAAGCTACCACAGGATCCATGAGATGAACATTTAAAACAGGAACATTTCATTCTCACTCTCTCTTTCCTTTAGGTGTTTCATCTCTACATGCAATACTTGTACATTTATTGTACACATGATTCAGCCAATTATACAATAAGCTGTGAATTACTTCGATTCCCTTATCTCCTACTATAGTTTATTTGCATAATATGAATATAAACCATTAAAGTAAGTGAGTGCCATCCCACATGGGATTACACAGTAAAACACCTTTACAAAACATTAGTAATATTCACAGAGCACCATTTTCCCTGTACAGAAGAAGAAACAGCTTCTAGATGTGCAGATCACACATTAGTGTCTGAACTTAGAAATACATAATAAACACATGAACAATATGAGCATATTGGACTTTAGTTAGTCCCATTTTACATTAATAATATTTTGGCTACTCTATTGTCCTTGATATTCAGTAACCTATTTAGTACAAACTGTCAACAAATCCTCGGAGGGCTTCCACCTTTCATCTCTTGTTAGTGCTGAAATTGTTGCATATGTATGCCCAAGAAACACCAGACCACCCATGAGTACCTTCACCAAAATCAAAACAGCTGCACTTTGTAATGCCCCACAGATCACATACACTGAAATACTTGTATATTCGTTCTCTTACATTATGCTGTCATTTATCTGTGGTGGATTATAGGAGCACAGGCATAGAGCGCTTCAAGAAATTTGACTGTTTCCTTGGCTCTCTGCAGTCCGTCCCTGGAGAGGCCCAGACCCAACCCAGCCATCTGCTGGCTCCATCCAGGTGAACAAAAACTCATACCGGCAGATGACCCAAAGCACCCTCTGTTCCCACTATGAAGAAAATATGTCAGACATTCCTCATCCCCCAGCAGCATTGCTCCTTTTTTATAAGTTTGATTATGATTAAAAAAACATGACACTTGTATGAGCAATAACAAGTGCTCTTAACTAATCTTGGCAAAAAGAAAAAGAGGTTCATTTATGGAGGAAGGAGAGAGAGAGAGCAGGAGGGAAATAACAGAGTGTGTGTGTGCTCGGAGGAGAGAGGAGAGTGTGGGGAGGGTCGTTGGAGGGGGTTTCAATGCTTCTGAGAGGTGCCTCATTTTCCAGCGCCATCTGTTCCTGGTTCTTGCGAGCTGGAAGCCTCGTTTGTGTCAAACACCTCCCACACGCTCCAAGCAGCCAGACACCAACAGCAAGGACTCCATCACCTGTTTCAAACAACTGCACAATGTGACCCGCTGCATCCGTTAACTACTAATCACACCGTGTTTGATGATGTTGTTAACCCGCTGCTTGAGAGGTTCCTTCCCTCAGGCTCCTTACAAAAGTTCCAACCAGCCCTGAGCCACTGCTAATCTGTGCTTTGGAGGAGGATGCAATGAAAAGGTTGATGGAGGAAGAGAGGAGGAGGAGGACCAGACCGGACCTGGAGGCTGGTGTCGGCCCTGCTCCAGCCCCCAAAGGAGGACAGAGATAGAAGGAAGACAGAGGCGCATGAACAAGGCCATGCTCCTCCATTTCAATCAGCTGCTGCCGTCTCACATGGCAGCAGAGCATCCGGAGGGGAGGCGCCGTCATGAATCCTAATTGCTCCCTTTTCACCACATCTCAGGGTGTTTCTATGCAAATCTGTCCAGAGAGGTATCTAGTTTATGCAAGGCCAACTGTATGAACTGAAATGTGAGCAGGAATCTCACTCAGACAAAAGCCTTGGTGGGGAGATGCTGGTATTATAATTCATTTGGATAAATTATTCATTTTGCACATGGCTCTCCTGAGTGCAGGACGGAGTGTGGTTTCACACACGTTGCTAATGTTTTGACATGTATGTATTCCAACACATGGATGGGCTCTGGCCCCCAGTTAAGATATATGGCTTTAATAAGAGTGACGAAGATGCAAAATAATGAGATGTCTGGGAGGAGAGCGCAGGGGTGTCCACTGAGAAACGGAGAGAAACGATAACATTATTCTCCAGCGTATGGACTGTTTGACAGCAGATTCTAACACATTTTTTATACCTTTATGAATACCCAGCCAAGCACATTTGCAACTCCTACATATGTACAGCCTCTTGAAATGGAAAGCGGATTTGTAAAACTCTGTAAATCTTTAAATTTGTTCATAGCCAACATGAGTGGCCAGCAGGGACTGTGTGCTGCTGACATGATGAAAATATTTTATGTTTAATATTTATCACTTTGTTTTCTTATTCTCTGCTGTTTCAGCAGCCTAGTATGCACTCAGGGATCAATAAAAGTCATGATAATTTTAAAACTGTCACAAGTGACAGAGTAATATTTCAGTTTTACTTCAATAACTGCAACAATGGTTACACTTTTCTCATGTCTTGCTACATAAACAAATGTGTGACAACTGATTCAAGATATTTGCAAGAACATAAGTCAGAATCAGTTTGACAAATTGAGTGGGGATGTACAAAAGTTATGTCTGTTTGTGTTTCCACAGAGAGAGCGGTTAGCCATTTGCAGGGAATTTTGTGCCAAAAAGACGTGAACTGTCAAGATACGCAAAGTCCTGGAGGGACTGTTTATTAGCTAACTTCCGAGTCGGCCTACAAAAAAATGTCATCCCTGCAGCACTCTATACAGTAGACTCTAGCACAGTTCCTATTATTATTATCCAGTAGAAGAATCTGTGTCTTCTCTTATTGTCTGTGAGGTTGCATCCATTAAAAAGCTCAATGAATAACACCACAAACAAATTGTGCTGATTGATGACCAACCAGTTCTCATAGCTCAAACATTAATGCCGGTATACAACTCCATGTAAATTGTACTGATCAATACGAGTTGTGAGAAGAATACAATGAAGCCCATCTCCATCCCCGCCCTCAGAACACAC
This sequence comes from Morone saxatilis, assembly GCF_004916995.1. Lineage (NCBI taxonomy): Eukaryota > Metazoa > Chordata > Actinopteri > Moronidae > Morone > Morone saxatilis. Next base: position 8,206,515 of record NW_023339651.1, on the reverse strand, counting down.
ACATACACACAAATGCACTCTGACACAGGGCTCTTATTACAAACCCGTCCATCACAAATGACCATAATCTATACCGTGCTCCCAATGGCTCTCCTGGGAAGCTCCCCTCATTTCATTTTTCATCTCATCCTCTTTCACTTTATTTCCAGTAATACAAACCCACTAAATCCAAATGTGAGGAGACATGGAGCCCTGCTGTTTTGACAAGTTAAATGACTACAGGCAATGATGTGCTTCCCAGCCAGTCTGTAAGCAGCACACGTCGCCAGCCACCGCCTCGCTGTGTGTTTGACGGAAATGTGTGTGTGTGTGTGTGTGTGGACGTGCATGCTTTTTTCCCCCCACATGCATGGTGCTCCTCATTCCTGCAGCCACCCGACCCTCTGCAGCATCTTTTTGAGGTGAAATTGAAATGGATTGTGTAGCTCAATATTTTATTGACATCAACTTCACAGAATGTTGCTACAGTGACACCGGGGATAATTATTTCACCACAGATTTCTTCCTCTCTGCATTTCTCTCCCTCTCTCTTTCTGCTTTCCTCCAAGCCCTTCCATTCCTGTAGAGAATTAGTTCTGCATAAATTACCCAGTGGAATATTGAATCAGTCTCCAGCCACCAAAGGCGAGTCTGTGTGGCTGATTACCGAGCAGTGCGCACAACATGCATGCAGACAAACACACATAGAGGAAGAGGGAGAAGGGCCTCTAAGCAAGGAGCTGACACCATTGCAGAAAACATGGTAAGAGGAGGAGGAGGAGGAGGAGGAGGAAGAGGGGGGAGGGGGATCAGACAATCTGGGTATGGAGAGTGAAAGCTGTATTAGCCACCCTAGCTACACACTATCTGCTCATTACTTAGTCATTAGCAGGGGCATGGTTTTAAAGGAGGGAGGGATCAATCAATTGTCATGGGTCAATGTTTTGCAGCCCCATTATGAACCTTGGGTGGCTCTGTAAATTAAGCACAGTAATTACTCATGTTAATTACACAAAGATGGTGGTCACATTGATCTACAAATACGTTTTGCATAATGTAAATGGTATGATGAGTAAACACTGGGCTGCACTCGAGTATCTAAAAGGACGTCGTACTGATCAGATGAGGCAAGACGAAGAGAGGAGCACTTCTCTGGGCTCTAAGTGGGTTTCTTATCATTCATTTATTCTGCTGTGTAGTGCTGAAACCATTAGTTGTTTAATGGATTAGCCACTTAACAGAAAAATAATTTTGATAATCAATTAATCAAAGTCATTCATCCAAAAAATTTCCCTTGTTCCAGCTTCTCAAATGTGAGGATTAGCTACTTTTTTCTATTTCATTTCACTGTAAATTGAGTAGTTTTAGATTTTGTACTGTAGGTTGAAAAAAACAAACAATGTGAAGACACCATGTTGCTCTCTGGGAACTTTCAATGAACATTTTCCCCTATTTTCTGGCCTAATTGACTAAATCGATTAAAAAGAAAAATCATCTGGAGAATTGCTGCAGCTAGGCATTATTATTATTGATTCATCTCTGGATTTGGTGGAAATTGGCAAAGGGCATTATCTGGTCATCGCACACCCTTCGACACATGCAAGTACGGGGAATTTTAATTCATCTGAGAGCATTTACCCAAATCTAAATCAAAGTGACGAAATCCCTGTAACCCCAGTCCTGAGCGAGACCCGGTTTTTCCTCGGTCTGAGATATTCAATTCCTCCACAGGGAGTACTGTGTGTATGTGGGCTCATGATTGGACTATTAGCCCACTGTACTTACAGTTTCAACACAGAGATGCTCAAGAAGCACTTTGAGGGAGAATCACTGAGCTGCCTCTCATGCTGCAGCAGTCCCTCAAGTGTTTTTCAACTTAATTCCTTATGCTCTTTATATATTTACACGTACTGATACATCTGTATTCCTCTAACTTATGTGTCCCCAGATGTAAAGATTCAAGGACGCCAAGCTCTTTGGGGATACATTACCACCAGAGGAAGATTTAAAAAAGCAGAGGCCATGTTGAAAACTGTATTAAAGGTTTAATTGGAGGCCTTTGTAGATCTAAGTGGCAGCAGAATTAGAAAATGGAAAATCAGATTCAAGCAGGTACTTTTCACTGTCGGTGGTTATAAGTTGATATGACAATTAATCAGCACAAGCGTGTTGTGGAAGGAAGTCCTCATCAGGAAATAGTCAGTGCCCGTCAGTGCTTCTACATGGATGCATCAAACAACACAGGTAGGTTTGTTCAGCCTCTCTCAATACATTTTCACCTGTTGGAAATGGATTTGGTGCCATCTAGAGGCAGGATGTCAGACTGTAACAACTATTTCACCCATAAGGGCTACAGTGCTGCCTGTCAAATTAAATATATGTTTGTGAATAATCCTCATTATGGGTGACTTCAGCACTGAATAATATGTTGGCAAATATAAACACAAAAATTGACATATCAAAATGTATTTTAATACACATATAGACACACAACATGCGTTGTTATATTTGAGAACATCTTTTGAGCCTTTTATTATAGGCATATATTTGACACTTTGACACATTTTTGAGGAAACATATTTGCTTTATTGATGACAATTAGATGAGAAGATTGATCTCATGTCTGTGTGTTACATACAGAGCTATAGTCAGGAAGCAGTTAGCCTAGCTTAATATGAAGACCAGAAGCAGGGGAAAACAGCTCCAAAGTTTAAAAAATGGCACCTCAATAGTATAAATGTTTCTATAACTTCCCAGATTGTTAGTCCTTTATTTGCTGTGTGTATGTCCTATATTGATCAGTGCTGCAGAATGAATCGAAATATAATTGTAATCACAATATGGCCATGGGCAATATCCAATTTTTTGGATAAAGATAAAATGTGTGATAAAACAATATTAGTGCTGCAGAGACGCCCTGGCATACATATTTTGTAAGAAAGAGTAAGAAAACATGTTTGTTTGGTACAAACCCCAACACATGTCACATTATCATGTTTTAATTTATTTTTTATTTTTTACAGTATGTAGCCTACCAGTATAGTACATACTGTCTACACACTATTGGTGCAAAAATTTACACCATTTATTAGGAGGAGCTTTATGTCACCGTTACCACCACTTCCCTTTGATTCCAGTCATGCTAGGCTAACCGAGTTTTGCTCTCGACTTGGCAAACAGTGAATCATTTAATTCAATAATTCTAAACTTTAAAGAGTTAAATGAAAAACAAAAGGATATGGGGGACATGCAGCAAACATAGCTGCACAATATGTTACTGCATGTCACAAACTGAGGGACAAACATAATATATATAAAAAAGAATATTTCTGAATGTGACAAATCAATATCTTGTTACGTGTGCACACACATTTTCTATTTACAAATTTACTAGTATTTTTTTTATTCATCTACGTATTGTATTGTATTTCAATGAATAGTATTTTTATGAAATGTATTCTTAATGTTCTGTTTTCTTAAGTAACTGTATTTATTTTCTTTATTTAGGTTTGTGTTTGTTGTTTGTTGTTGTTTTCAAATTATTAATACTTTGGCAATAATTGTTTCTAACATCCGTGCCATTAAAAGCATATTAAATTGAAAAAACTGAATGAGAAAATTTCCCAAAATGTCAGACTAGCTAATATATTTTACAGTTAACATGGAGCATTAAATATATAAAAGATTTTAATTCAGATTATTTCAGTATTTCTTTGTAGATGAAAGTAACGCACATTACATTTTAGCCACTAGGTGTCAGCACTCATTTGGCACTGAGTGTGCTCGTGCTGCCGTGACTTCTCTTTCTCGCTGTTGTTGTGCATAACCTTGTGCTGCTTTCAGTAATAAATGTAATATTGGGTTCCCTTTGGTTGGACTTACTAGCAATAAGCACACTCTTAGTTTATGTTCTAAATATTTTGCCAGTCAAAGGTGAACACTTACCATAAGACACACCACACTGCTCTCCTCCATGCTTCCTAAAAAAAATCACATCCTGTTAAGGCCATTTTGACCTTTCAGGGGTAAGAACGCTAGATTACCGATTAACCCTGAAGGCATCGCCACAGTGGCTCACATGCTATCAACACATTGCATGTCGCTAGCATTTCCACAACATGGGGGAGCAAAGTGACAGCGTGCTGGTTACACGTTAAAGTCTAGCCTGCTGGAATGACGACAGAATAACAGTTGAATTATTGTTGTTGTTATTTGTTTCGGACAGACTGCCAAAATGGTGAAGGAGCAGTTCAGAGAGACAGATGTGGCCAAAAAGATGTGAGTAATAACAAACCGGAGGGGCACTGCTGGCTAGTTAGCTCGCCGGTTAGCCAGAGTCATTCAGTTTGTAATGTGGCTAATATTGACATATTGTTTACTATGTTACTATTAAAGAGAGTACGGTGGTCCAACCAAACTGCCACATAATTCACTGGCATTAAAGTTAACCATTTGTAACTTGTGCTTAATAGGAAGAGGAATTCTTCATAAAACAGCTCAAATGTGACAGTTGAGCTCATGTTTTTGATTTTATCGGCCTATTATCTACAAGTGTCGATCAAAGCATTTAAATCAGTGGCAGTGGGGGTGTGGTGAGCATTCATTAACCAGAACTTAATGTTAAATAATGAATTATTAGCATTGGTTCCTGAGAACTTCCATCACTTCCATGCTTGGTGGGGATAAATGTGTAAAGTTGTTTACCCTAGTTGCTGTTATTTGGAGATATTAACCCTGTGATTTTCTCTGCTTTGCTCTTTGTACTTTACACTTTACAGAAGCCACATCTGCTTTGGGATGAAGTCTGCTGAGCAGATGCGTCAGCAGGCCCACATCCAGGTGGTCAGTAAGAATCTGTACAGCCAAGACACCAAACACACCCCACTATCCTATGGAGTACTGGACCACCGTATGGTATGGCATGGACACAGACACTTTGACTCTTGGGACACGTGTCTTTACACCCTGCAAAATGTTACGACTTCATATACGACTTATTTATTTTCCTGGCTGATACCGTAGTCAGAGATAATGGGTATCACAGCGGTGGTATCAACGTCTTTGTTATCCAGGTTTTCCTCTCAGGCTCAGTGCACATTCCCATAAAAGAGGGAGTTTGGTGAGTCATTTGACTCCTCGTCTGCACAAAATGGATGAAAAGTTGCTGGTAAAAAATTGATAATCATCTCGGTGCACTCTCAATATTCCTGTCAACTTTAAACTTGATACAGCATTTGGAAACATACTCTGACACTGTCCCAAAATGAAGGATATGTGGTTAAATCAAAGTGAAATGAATTGCATTGATTTAATATTATCTGTGATAAATTCTAATAAACATCAAGTTTTTAATCAGTGTTTTATTAGCTGCAATACCAGCTTTCTACTTGGATGGAGTTGGAAAATTAGCACAAAGAATAATATCATCATCTAAAGTGGTCTGCTTATTATTTATTTAGTATGGATGAAATGCTGTGTAACATGTAAAGTGTTAATTTTAGGTGAAGCGAATGAGAAATGACGTTGTCTCTGTAATTACGATGTTATTAGGAAAACAATGTAGTAATATGACATTTCTCAGAGACAGGGTTGTGATGATGCATGCAGTTTGAAGTCCCGTTATCACAGGGCTTTGTTTGGTTCGATTACTAACGTATGACTCAACAAGTCTGCATTTATAAAATCTTCCTCAGCTGAGACTCAATATTCACTGGGGAAAAAAAAGAATTATTAAAAGCGTGATGCACATAATCAAACTGCATAGGTTTCACACTTGTGAACTTGATGTGATTGAAGTATATGCAAGTATTTGAGGAATGATTACATTGAAAAAAAAAAATACATTGTACAATGTTGTCACCATTTTTACATATGAAACAACATGTAGGTGTAATCCATCCTCCTACTACAGACTCACCCTTCTGCTCTCATGTTTCCTGCAGGGCACCAGTGAGAAAGACAGACCCTGTTTGACATGTGGGAAGAATCTGGCAGATTGCTTGGGACATTATGGCTACTTGGATCTGGAGCTTCCATGTTTTCATGTTGGTTATTTCAAAGCCATCATAGGAATATTACAGTCTATATTTAATATGTTATATTTACAGTCTATATTTTATTTTATTTTTTTCTTAGTTTTATATTTACACTTATATTGTTTACCTTGTGTGTTATGTGCCCAATCACTACTGTTTTTACTGTAGTAGTATTTTGTTTTTCTTTATACTGGGCTGTTACGGATTTTACAACGAAGGCATCTTTCACTGTGCATTTGTACTATGTATTTAACTGTGCCATGCTGACAAATAAAGGAATATCTTATCTTATCTTATCTTAAGTTTACAGTCTAATGCAATAATTAATACTGTGTATGAAATAACAGATGGACATAAAAAAAGATTCATTTGGAGACTCACACATTTTGACAAATAATAGTTTGCATAATCAAAAAGGTAACCATAATTCAGTCAAAGTTCATATTCTTTCATACTGTGCAAGAAGCATTGATATTGATTATGATGTATTAAAAAGATACCTCCATGTGGAATGCAGCCAGCAGGTGTCACAAGACATCAACATTACAATAGGTGGAATATACTGTTTTTGAGAATTGTGTGTGTGTATGCTTCAGCTCGATCTTTTCCATCTCTTGAACAAGTACATACGTGTAGAAATCGCCAGTAAGATAATGTAAATCAAGACTACAGTTTTACCCCACATTTGTATATTGTGAAAGCCTTACATAATTATTGTTTGCATTGTTATATGATTTAAAAATATAGAAGTCATAATTTCACCATTTTGTAATTTCAGCATTCATTCTAATGTGGTATTTTGTCTTGTCTCCAGATGATTTGCAAGACGTGCTCGAGCATAATGTTGACGAAAGAGGATAAACTGCAGTTCATGGATCACCTAAAAAGGCCTAACCTGGCCTATCTCCAGAAACGAGGGTTGAAGAAGAAGATCTCTGATAAATGCCGCAAAAGGACAATCTGTCTGAACTGTTCCGCTTTCAATGGTGAAAAAAGACATTTCTGATATTTACTTTCTGACATTGACTTTTTGTGCCAGCCACCCCCGATATAATAATTGGGAAAAGCTGAGTCATGTTTCTTTTTCTTCTCTTCAGGACCAGTGAAAAAGTGCGGCCTGCTTAAAATCATCCATGAGAAGTATAAAACAACCAAGAAGGTGGTGGATCCCTTTGTGTCAGAATTCATGCAGTCTTTTGATATCGCCATTGAGCACAACAAAATGGTGGAGCCTCTGCTGACCAGAGCACAGGTGAACTTTGTACACTTTCACACTCCAGTCATTTAGTGTCATGGTGCTGTGATATGGCACGTGATGAGGTACAGTACAGCTGAAGTAGGCCTGGGTAGCAAACCTTGAATTTATTTACTGAAGAAATAAGTGTTTAAAGTTAGCTTTGAATGATTGGTCAGATTAATAGTCTTTTTTATTTATTGGTTAATTACATATTTATAAAACACCAAAAAGTTTGACATATTTTACTAAGGGATGGTTTTTGTGTAGAAAATCATGGTTATATTCCTCAAGCTGAAGTATGGAAATAACTATAATTATCAGAATAGATAGAAACCCTGTACTAACCTGTATTTAGCCTCATTTTGCTGTAATTATATCCTCTCTAGGAAAACCTTAACCCTCTGGTGGTGCTGAACATGTTCAAGAGGATTCCACAAGAAGACATTCCCCTGCTGCTAATGAACCCTGAGGCGGGGAAACCTGCAGACCTAATCCTCACCCGCCTTCTGGTGCCTCCTCTCTGCATACGACCCTCTGTGGTCAGCGACCTGAAGTCAGGCACCAACGAGGACGACCTCACCATGAAGCTCACTGAGATCATCTTTCTCAACGATGTCATCAAAAAGGTTGGTATCCATCTTTGACAGAGGCTACTTATCTTCTATCCAGTGCAGGGTATGTGCAAGAACTTATAAGACTTGGGCTTCTAGTTGGAAGACGGTGAACTTCAGACTAAAATATGGAACTAATTTAAAAATAATGAGCTGCGGTGGGCCAACTGACCCTTTGCTATTCACATCATCAGCCTTCAGCATAGGAAAACATAACATCATTTCAGATTCCAGCAGCCTCCAGCTATTTTTCTGAGCATACAGCTTTTTAACAATCGTGCCTAAGGGCAGATTGTGGGTTCAATATTAACCTAAGATAAAGAAATCTCTCTCCTGAACCTTCAAACCTGCCTCAAAAAATTCTAATAATCCATATGCTGCCCAGGGTTGTTATCGGCTAACTGTCGAGGCCTTGATCTAAAAAGTTACTACCAGTCTTACAAGTAAAATGTCTTAAAGAACCACTTTAACAAACTTTTCTAATTTAGCATCGAATGACAGGGGCGAAGACCCAGATGATCATGGAGGACTGGGACTTCCTCCAGCTGCAGTGTGCTCTATACATCAACAGCGAGCTCTCAGGCATCCCCCTAAACATGGCACCTAAGAAATGGACCAGAGGCTTTGTGCAGAGACTCAAGGGGAAGCAAGGTATAGTGTATATTAAAACCTGTGACCAATATTCATATTTTTTTTGTTTTTGATGTAATTTTTGCACAGCGTGTACATAATTAACTAGTACTTGCCTGTTTTCGGTTATATATTATGTAGATAAGGTAACCAAAGCATTTAATAAAGAGCAGATTTAGGTATTTATTGTAAACTTGGCATTTAAATGTTATCGTCTCAAATGTTTCCGACTTGTATGAGTTGTGACGTAATGTTTTTTGTTCTATGTCCTCAGGAACTAACAATATAAAGTAATTTTACACTTGCTATGTCAATTTTGTTCTCCACTTGTAAAAATTAAAATTATTAACAATAAAAATTCAGGTCGGTTCAGGGGAAACCTCTCAGGAAAAAGAGTGGACTTCTCTGGCAGAACTGTCATTTCTCCCGATCCAAACCTGAGGATCGATGAGGTGGCGGTCCCAGTGCACGTGGCCAAAATCCTGACGTACCCAGAAAGGGTAAGCCCTGCTCCATGGCTACAACAAATACACTAAACAACCACTTCCTTAACAGAACTAAAGTTATCTGAATGTAATGCTATGTTATAGGTGAACAAAGCCAATCTGGAGCTAATGAGGAAACTCGTCCGCAATGGTCCTGAAGTTCACCCCGGAGCTAACTTTATCCAGAATCGTCACACGCAGATGAAAAGGTGAAGCTGGCTGCTTCTGACTCAGAATAAATCTAGTTCTTACCTGATGCGGTTCACCACCAAAAATGACTCCCCTTTTTTCTGCCAGGTTTTTAAAATATGGAAACCGTGAGAAAATAGCTCAGGAGCTGAGGTTTGGGGACGTGGTGGAAAGGCACCTGATCGACGGAGACATCGTTCTCTTCAATCGACAGCCGTCTCTGCACAAACTCAGCATCATGGCCCACATCGTAAGTTTAGTTTTTTAGGTCCCATGGACTTGGAAGAGATTTACATTTTCAACTTTTAGTGTTAAATATCTAAACTGAAGCATCACAAAAAAAAATGATATGTTCTTTTTTGGCATACATATCAATACAGGAAGAAATAACTGCATGACTTTTAACTTTTGTTCAACAAGGTTGTTAACATTCTCCTCTTCTACCTTAAAAAAAAGCTTTTGTTTGGCATGTTTCCTTTTGTTTTGTTCACATCTCATTATTACTCTTAATGAACTCGCCACAGTTTACTTGCAAAAGCAATTTTCAGGCTCAGTGAAGAATCCAAAAGCTGCTGCATTTATCTGCTGAACAAATAAGATCTGTATTTGATTTTATGCTCCCATGATAACTTTAATTATCTGCTCAACAAAAATAATTATACATTGTACACCGATCAGACACAGGTGCTTGACAGAGATCTGTGACGGATCAAAACACATTGGAAAATTAAAGTTATTATCTGCGCCTAAAATTTTAACATTTTCTTATTCTGATCATGTCATAGGTCTTTTTGCTTCTTTGTGTATGACATTGTTTTTACTGTTCCCAAACTCACAGGCCAAAGTCAAACCTCACAGGACGTTTCGGTTCAATGAGTGCGTGTGCACCCCCTACAACGCCGACTTTGATGGGGATGAAATGAACCTTCACCTGCCTCAGACAGAAGAAGCCAAAGCTGAGGCCCTTGTCCTGATGGGGGTATTTATTATCACAGCACATGTGGTCCATACAGTATACACAAAACTGTCAGTGTGGTTCTCAGAGACAGCTTTTCTTTGCTGTCTCCGGGAATCGTATTGTTCATAGGAAATTGACAGCAGTTTGACTGAAATGATTATCTTTTCTTCCAGACAAAAGCTAATCTTGTCACTCCGAGAAATGGCGAACCGCTGATTGCTGCTATTCAGGACTTCCTGACAGGTCAGTGCCGTGATGGGTGGCAGCTAATCACAATTCTCTGTTTTTATATTATGTGAGCTTCCTGGTGTGAGGCTCTTCCACAGTTTCTGAAAAGTGTATGTTGTCTAATGTGGAGAAAAAGTCAGTGATGTTATAAGAAAATGCTCACTCAGTGCTTAAATAAAGCAAAACATAGAAATATTTGAATAATCCATAGGTATTGAATAACCATTTACTCCCTGATGGGGGAGCACTTCAGCCATAGTTGAAAATCTACAATATATTAGTTCCATTGACTTTATGGCATATTTCTACCTCCTAGGGGCCTACCTCTTGACGCTGAAGGACACCTTCTTTGACAGATCAAAAGCCTGTCAGATAGTGGCATCAATCCTTGTGGGCAAAGACGAAAAAATCAGGGTCACCCTCCCCCGCCCGGCTATAATGAAGGTACTTCACTGTGGTGAACTTGTTGCATAACTCCGTATTTGTGACCTGCCACCAACATTTTTGCTGTGCTGTGTGTCCATCAGCCCATGTCTCTGTGGACGGGCAAACAGATCTTCAGTGTCATCCTGAAGCCGAGTAAGGAATGTCCAGTCAAGGCGAACCTGCGGACCAAGGGCAAACAGTACTGTGGCAAGGGAGAGGATCTCTGTTACAACGACTCGTGTGAGTTTCTTCAGTACAGATGTCCAATACACACACCAAATCAAAAGGTTTTATTTGGCTACAGAGGAAGTTAAATGATATTATAACCTTTTATTGCCTTTTATTACAACATCATAGTCATATTACAATTGATGCACACAGTTCAAATAATATTTCTAACATGAAAAATGTCTGAAAATACAATAAAAGCTATGCATTACATATAAAACTCTTCAAAACAAAAACGGAAATGACACTTTTGTTAGTTTTTAATTACGTTTCTTGGAATCATCGATTTGCAATTGATGATCAATTGCAAACATAGTTTTTTCCTACCATCACATTGGTTCCAGTGGAAGTCTATATATAATCTATAGCTGAAAATTCTCAAACAGCACCAGATCATGCACTACACTGCGTTATATTCACCTGGTTGTTTTTCTATTCTGGGAACTAAATGACATCAATTCTTTTTACGTTTCCAGTTGTGGTGATCCACAACAGCGAGCTGATGTGTGGTAGCTTGGATAAGGGAACCTTAGGATCCGGCTCCAAGAACAACATCTTCTACATCCTGCTGCGAGACTGGGGTCAGCTGGAGGCTGCTAATGCCATGTCCCGCCTGGCAAGACTCGCTCCAGTGTTTCTCTGTAGGGTTTTAATGAGTTACCTCTTACAATGCACTGAACATTGAAAATTGTCACATCACTGGTTTCTAACTGGGGGCTGGGGGGTGGAAGACAGAATTAGAAGTTAGTGTGAAGTAAACTAAATTACTTTTTATATTTTTAAAATGTAGCTTATTATTTGAGATATATTCTCATCCTGCATTTGAAATGTACTCAACTAAAACCATAAAGACATTGAATCTGTCAAAAAAGAGACCGATTAAGTATGTATGATTTTTAAAAATGAAAAAAAGCAAATACATACGACAGACAGAGAATTGGAAAACATCAGGAAAACTCATCTCTGATGCAATATTCACAGGAAATAATCTTCTTAAAATTCATTGTTCACTATTTGGGTTAATTGTTCAGTTTATCAGTGGTTCTGTTCTGTTATTGTTTTGCATTGAATATAATGTGAAATATCCATAAATTATGTTACTTAGGGGTCGTCAGTTTACTCACTATATAGATATATGATAGAAAATGTGTTTTTAAGGGTTTTTTAGGAAAAGGCAACCCCTGGGGTACATAGTAGGTCATTTTAAATCCTTGGTCAACGATAAATAAGTCTGCAACCCAGATATGTATTGGGATATTGATTCTAAAGTCAATTGTTGTTGTTTTTTAACCCCAACTTTCAGCCAACCGTGGATTTTCTATTGGAATTGGTGACGTGACACCTGGACAGGGTCTGCTGAAGGCCAAACACGACCTGCTGGATGACGGTTATAAGAAGTGTGATGAATACATTGAGGCTCTAAAGACGGGCAAGCTGCAGCAGCAGCCCGGCTGTACGGCAGAGGAGACTCTTGAGGTGGGCGTGACAGCATATATGCATACAAAAACATTAACTTCCAGGGGAATTCACATACATCATCTGGATCTTCGCTATTTAAGCTTCAGCCACGTGCACAGCACCCTTGAACTCTTTTATTAGATACTTTATTTGCAACTGGCACCTTCCTACCTCACGGCACTTACTGACATTTCACACAGGAGTGACTCATCAGTGGTGTGACAGACTGACTTCAGTAAGAATTCTTATTACAATCTTGGGTTTGGTATGCGTCTATATAATAAAAAAATCGGTCGATATTGGAGGATTTAAATATGTTGATGAGATGTAGAAACTGCTACTTGCTGAAATATAGTCACAGACAACAATAGGGACGAGGCGATGGGGGAATTCTGGGCCAATACCAACGCTCAAAATAACAAGTGGACCATTAGCTGATGCTAATGTTTTTTTATTATTCATTTGCCTTTTTGTGCCAGGGGAACAAAGAAATCTGCAAAGATAAGCATCTCTGCCTTGTTTCAGCTCTCTTCTCTTTCTCTCCTCATCCAACATTTCAGACTCAGAGCTCACTGTCTGTGCTGCTGCATGGAGCACACTGGTATTTGCATGCAATCTGTAGCCATTGACGTCAGTAAATGCCATCTTACATGCCTATAGATCGCTGTCAGTCAACAAGGCAAACATCTGATGATAAATCTGTGCCTCCCTAGAAAGCAAGCCTGTATGTTATTTAGGATATTGAAATAACAGCGCTGCACAATTAACTGAGATTGTATCGAATTCACCTCATCATGATTTATATAGTTTTTTCAGTGGAAATTAAATTATGCTACAAAAATGATTGTTCTCAAACTAATCATGAATCATACTGCATAAAAATAATCAAAATATGATGTTTATACCAAAAATAGATTAATTATCTGCTCTAATTCCTAAACCTGAAGCTTTGGGAAAAAAATAGAGAGAATTTTAATGCATGTCCTTGAAATCCTCATGCCCTCTCTAAAGCCAGGCTCCTTGCATAGTTTCTTTTTCATCTTTCTATTTTGAAAAGTAGTGCAGGCAGTGGGTTCAACTACAACCACACACACTTAAAGAAGTCATACAAAGGTAATAAAAAAGTGGTACCTTAATTCTTTCATGTCACAACCAATTTTAGAAAAACATCTACATTCACAGACTAACTTCATCTCTCAGAGGGGCGATCGCTGTCTATTAGCAATCCAAAAATGTGAGGCTTTTACAGATGGCGAAAGTGCATTAGGTTTGATTGTGGCGCAGCAGTAATGGTGCCATTTTTTACTAGTACAACACGGTAAATTGTTCAGTGATTAGTGTATGGGAGAAAATGCTTTATGCTTCACTATGTGCATGGTAATGGTTGTTTTATTTCGTATGTGTTCATCAACAGGCTTTAATCTTGAGAGAGCTGTCCGTCATCAGAGACCGAGCTGGCAGTGCCTGCCTCAGGGAGCTCGACAAGAGCAACAGCCCTCTGATCATGGCTCTTTGCGGCTCTAAGGGTAAGCTTGTTGGAAAGGAAACTTAACTTATAATGAAATCTCTGGCTCCATGTGTTTTTGAGTTTAACTTGTTCTGAATGCTGAGGCAATGGATGAAACTGGGTAAATCAAATTAAAAAAAATAGATCTCTAAATAGTTTGCTTTTAAGATTATCCTCTTAATCTGTAAATACTTTGTTATTCTGACAACAACCTTTGAGCACAAGCAGGAAGTAAGTAACACCTTAGAATGTGAACCCTGATTCTCGATGTCGATTTATTTGGGGACATAGTGACAGGGGCAATGTGTGTATGACCTCCTATCAAAATCTCTACAGACCTCTTTCAGTTACGAGTAGGAGCTGGAACATTATAAGTTTCTTTCATTCTTAAGGGTCCTTGATACAGACCCCACCAAGGGACTGTGAAGTGAAGTGGGGCCTGCACATACAATACAAAGCACTAAGTTGCAGTGAAAGATGTAGTTCTCCACATGCTGCTGAGGGAAAAAAACGTTTTAAGAGTTCTGCATGAGGGAAAACTTTTCTCTTGTAAACCAGACTGTGTGGTTCTCACTGTAGTGTACTGATATCCATTTACAGAAAGGGGGAAAACGGTGCGAAACAGGAACAGAATGAGAACTAAAGCCTGACTACCTACGAGCAGGAAAAGGTTGAATTTGATCCGGCTTAAAGGCATCACTAGAGGCAGACACAAGAAAGGAAAAAGCTTTAGATTGACTAAAATAGATCAGTTTGGCTGAGTAACAAGCAGAATGATAAATGATATGATACTGGATGCAATGACGTCACCCTCTTTGAAGCTGTCATATGACACTCACACCACAAAGGCATTATTTTCAGTCTATAATAATAACAATAAATCATTATTACTATTAACGCAATTGTTGTATGAAACTATTCAGTATCAAAAACGGCCAATATAATCAGCTCCAACCAAATTAAGAATCTTTACGTGTGTTCTCTTTCTTATATTTTCATTAATATTCATATTTTGTTTGTATACTGTGTTTAACCGTTTCATCTCTCTGCTCTGTATACATACAGGATCCTTCATTAATATCTCTCAGATGATTGCCTGTGTGGGCCAGCAGGCCATAAGTGGCTCTCGAGTACCTGATGGTTTTGAGAATCGCTCCCTGCCTCACTTTGAAAAGCACTCAAAAGTAAGAGCCAATTTATTTATTGTAATTATTTTGTTATATATATATCTCAAAGGGATCATACACATGGAATTCTGATTAGTTTAATGGGATATACAGTGGGTAGTTCTCTTTTAATTAGTAAGGAAAATAGCAATAACATACAAGTTACTACTACTATAATTTTATTGAATTAATTGAACTAGTGTTGTGCCTGTTTGGAATGGGCGGATTGCTCTGCCTCCAGCATTGCAGTGTTCCTAATATCACCGACCTGCCGAGCTGGAGAGCCCCCGCAGGTCTAGACGCAGCAGTTACAGACCAACAGTTGTAGATGTACACATGTGCCACCAGTTTTCGCTTTTTTTAAACTTTATTAACAACACAGTAATATTACAATATGCCACCAGTTTATTGAGGTCTTCCCAAAACATGAGTCACACCCAATTTATTAATAATAGTTTTTATCATAACCATTATTCACAATTGTTACTGTTATTTCTGCTTCTTTGTTAAATTACATTTAATTGACTGAATGTCAAATGCCAAAGACACACTACACACATGAAAAGTAAAGTGTACAATCATTTTATGTATTAAAAATTTCAAAATAAATTAAAAACGTTGATTGTAAATAACGTTATCATTTGCAGGAAATGCTGAAATAAAAACCCTGCCATTGAAATTTAATTCTAATGAGTTTTTCCATCCAGACATAACAGTGATTAAATTAAATCTTTACTGCTATTTCATTACTATTGTTAAAAATTATGAATTCACGCTCAAGCTACCCCAAGTAATGGCTGGTTCCCAGGGCATTTCAAAGGCTGCATCGAGAACTGTGAGGGCTCTCCAGCTCTGCAGGGAGATGTTTCTCAGCTTCCTCGAGAACCGCTCATCCAACCCACTTCACACTCCACACTGCACTTCCTTTGGTCCTCAGCAGTTCAGTGTGAAGTTGACCTGTTGTCAAGACAATCAACAGACAGACAGACAGACGGACTACTACTTCCATTGTAGTTAGAGTTTCATGTCTGATGGTGTGCATGGTATCATATCTGTGTTACAGCCATGTTTCACACTGTCTCATCCCTCAACTGCATTGACATTAATAACTTATATTAGTTCCTCATTGTGACATTAAACAATTCTATTCATATCACTGTTCTACCAAGGATCGCATATAGAAGAATAACAAACAATACTGATGGGATTATAACATGAACGATAACAACTGCAGCCAGTTTGACCCATTTGTAGATGAGAAGCCTGCTTAATGTTTTTTTTTTTTTTCCCAACAGCTGCCTGCTGCTAAAGGCTTTGTGGCCGACAGCTTTTATTCTGGCCTGACGCCCACAGAATTCTTCTTCCACACCATGGCTGGCCGGGAGGGTCTGGTGGACACTGCTGTGAAAACGGCAGAGACTGGATACATGCAGGTAATGCCTGAGGGTTTTATAAGTAAAAAAATTAATTAAACTGTTCTGTAGCACAAACTGCACATTGATTCACAATTCCAGCTGTTCCTTCATCGATAAAGGATCGATAAAGTGTATGTATCATTGTACAACACAAGGTTTTACAACTAAAGGGAAATTGGCAGAGCCTTCATGCTAGCACACATAAAAAAAGATAATTACATTTATAGAATAACATATAAAAATATAATATCAGACTTTTTTGTATTTCACTTTTTATGCAAACAAAATGTAACACAACGTGATTCCCACTAAAACACTGAAAAGCAGCAAATCCTCACAAGGTTGCATCTCAGATGTATTTTCAGATATATGCCTGGATTGTGTGTACTTTCAGGTTAGTGCAGGTAGAGTGTGTTTTTTTAATGTGTCTGTCATATAAGTCACTATGATATTTTTTTTGTGTTCCTGCCTGCGTGGACAGAGGCGTCTGGTTAAGTCCCTGGAGGATTTGTGCTCACAGTACGACCTGACAGTACGCAGCTCCACTGGCGACATCATCCAGTTTATTTATGGAGGGGATGGTCTGGACCCTGCTGACATGGAGGGAAAGGATGAGCCACTGGAGTTTAAGAGAGTCCTTGACAACATCCGGGTGAGTTAAATGTTTTGTTCTTTTAGTTTTCATCTTCACCCTTGGACACATAACCCTTGCATAACCCCTCTTGTTAATGCAGTCA
>NW_023339651.1:8182612-8189151 GCF_004916995.1 Morone saxatilis | reverse complement strand
ATGCACTACACACCACTTAGCATTTGATATGCTAATGTTTAGTCTGTTTTTCAGTAAAAAAGGAAAAAAACAAGTCTGAAGAGGTGGCTTCTCGTGATGAGAAGGTCGTACGTTCACTTCACAAAGTGATTTTGTTGAAATGGAAGAAGCCTTCTTGCCTTCCTTTTATACAGGCTTGGCCAACCTAGCTTAAAAAAAATCGATCTACTCAAAGGACAGATGTGTTATCAGCCCTGTACAATGAAATGGACATTTATTGAAAAAACTAAGCTTGTGTGGCTCATAGTATTGACTCAGTGTAGCCTAAGGAAAGCGTAATGTGTGTCAGACTATTATATGCCAGTTCTCTTGGAGAACAAACACCAGTGTGAATCTTCCCACTGTGAGAAGCCTCCTGCCAGCCAGAGAGGCAGCTCATTAGCAGAAAAGCTCCTCACGTGAAAACACACAGTTACAGTTGGACAAAAAAGAACATTTTCACAATAGATCTTGCTGCATTTAAGACCCCAGTTAATTAGATTAAATTACAGGAAGTTTAAATTAATTTCCTCTGCAGTAAATCAGTGGTGCAGGCTGAGTAATTTGATCCGTAGTTTAGAATTGATTTTATGGTTAACGATGTTAATAAAGGAGCACATATTCCTAGGTTTTAAAATGGCTTAGATTCACCTCCAGATTTGTTCTCATGTTTACTCAGTCTGTTGGTCATTGACGTCATTAACTTTGTTTGCATGAAAAGCAGGATATGCTGGGATTAACTGCAGACAACAACGAAAAATAATTGATTAATGCTTTCTGCTGCTGTCCAAGGTTTATTGACATGAGTAATATTTGGGAACAAACCTCTTCTTTCAATTATGATTAATTGAAAACACAGAAAATATGTTTTTTTTATCA
Source organism: Morone saxatilis (assembly GCF_004916995.1). Taxonomy (NCBI): domain Eukaryota; kingdom Metazoa; phylum Chordata; class Actinopteri; family Moronidae; genus Morone; species Morone saxatilis. Next base: position 8,188,254 of record NW_023339651.1, on the reverse strand, counting down.
ACACAGCCTCCTCAGTTATGTTTGTAAATTGAACACAAATTTATATGGTCACAACCGCAAGAATTGTGCCTATTTATAAGCATATTCGAGAGGAGACTGTAGTCCCCTGGCATTTCCAAGCAGTCCGCCATCAGTGTAAAATACCACCTGTGTTTACCACAGTGAATGTGGTAATTAATAAGAGCTGTTGACCTGGGTGTGAGGGCTTCTGCAGTGATGGCTCCCAATAATCTGATTCCTCTCCAACCCAGGCGGTCTACACATGTCCATACGAGCCTGCACTCAGTCAAAATGAACTGGTCCTCACTGCTGACGCTATCATGAAGAGAGCTGACTTCTTGTGCTGCAGAGACAGCTTCTTGGAGGTACCCTCATCACAGTAAAGCACTGTCTATCCAAGTCATATTTTGTTTTATTAAGAAAATCATTTTTTCCATTGTGGTTGTGACTGTGCTTAATGAAAGTATGTTCAAAGCTATCAAAATGCATTTCAGACAACTTAATTTATTGATACTGACTTCCCAAGGTGAAGTAGATGTGTAAGCTGATAATTATAATTATCTTAAGCACTCTTAAGAGCTCAAAACGTCTGTCAAGGTCGAACAATCTCTGAAATGTTTCCTCAGTACTGACCTAAGTAGGAATTGTAGTTCATGAGAAAACTTTCAAAGAAGACCAGAGACGATTATTTCTACGATCGAGATAACAATGAAGAATTTTAGCGCAAGGTGTTACCTACAGAGAAGACTGTTTAAGTTTTTACTCTGGAAAGATTAAAGGATAAGATTGACACTCTTTGGCATTTTTACAACCAACAATGTGTCTTCCAATACTTCCTTACCCACTCTGTTAGGGCCTCCTGAGTAAACTTCTCACAAATATATCGTTTTTTAAAAAGGCTCTGTAACTCCCTAACTTTGATTCGTACAGCTGGACCAGCTTTACTCGAAGAGGAGTGCATAGGACTGTTTTCTGCCATGAATTAATACACATTTGGTGCACTAGTGTCTTTGCAACTGGTTGCTCAAAATGCTCAATCATAGATCAGAAGTCCAAGAAAAGTTGCAAGAATTATATTTCCAGTATTGCCAGGCTTATCCTTTAAAATGCAGTGGGTGTTTGTTTGAGATCAATAAGAACCATTCATGTATAATTCAATACATCATTAACCTTAAAACAGAATGAATGATTTTCTCAATGATCGATGATATCAAGTGTTTCTTGTTGATAAAACAACAGATTATTGTTGATGTGCTAATGCAGTTGCTTATAATGCTGCAGGAAACACAACAATCATTTCAGCAAATACAATATACCATAACAAAATTGACCTGGGAAATCAAAATACCCACACGTCCACCTGTATTTCAGAATAAATCTTTTTTGTACTAGGGTGGAACTTTTTGAAAGCTTGGTATATCTTGTGCTGCAACTGTCAACTCGTGTGCTTTTGAAGTTGCTGAAATTTTTTACTTTTACTTTTTAGTTAATATGAAAAACAAAAATGCAGTAACAGTCTGGTTAACAGTGCAGAGAGAAACTCATTACAGCTCCTGTGGTCGTGATGCAACGTTAACGCATGCAAGCACACTAGAAAAAGTGATTTTTAAAGTGGCTTTTGCCAGTATGCCATAATGAAGAATACCATGGCAAACACTGTCTTTCTATTAACTCAAAGCCACTTACATGCAGTTACTTGTGTGCTGGCTGTAACACATGTGAACCTTTCCCCCTTTTTGTGAAGGAGTTAACAGACACAGGCTCAGAGAAGTACCTGGAGGTATAGTGACAGCGCATGCTGGATTGTGGTTGAACTGAATCGAGAATGGTGTGTCAGCAAGAGTTGGAAAAGATTAATAATTTATTTAATAATCCCATTTTGAACTTTTAAAATAAAACGGTTCTCCTCATTGTGTTTTGATTCACACTTTGACATCTAACCGCTCTCTTTAAAGTACAGCTGATGGATTTTTAAAGGGATTGCTCAATGGGATTTACTGGGAGGTTGCATTCTCCACGTCTTAACTGTTTTACTGTAATAACAACTGCATGGGATGTGTGAAATAGGTTTGTTCTGAAACATATTAATGAGCCTTTTGACCACTGAAGCTGGTGAATTCTCTTCCCTCAACCGTAGGAGATAAAGAAATTTATTAAGAGTGTCTCAGAAAGGATCAAGAAGACCAGAGACAAGTACGGCATCAACGACAATGGCACCAGCGAGGTGGGCACCACACACAATGGATTAATGTGCTGAATGCAGCAATATGTTTAAGCTCGCCTATACATGAAATTTAATTGCTTTTCTTTCAACTTTGTATTACAGCCAAAAGTTCTGTATCAGCTTGACCGCATAACTCCCACCCAGCTCGAGAAGTACCTTGAAACCTGCCGAGACAAGTACATGAGGTACAAGACTCACATCCCTGTTTTATTCCCTTGTTACCCATTTTCAGCACGACAGTTGTTTTTAAACAGAAAAGATTAGTTTAAACCAAATTTTAAAGAGAGATTTAATGCACACAAAAATTTTGTTTTGTGCTGCAAGAAGACACTGATCACTGCACTGCATGTGCTAGATCAAAAGGTAGGGGTTTAGCAATGTTATTCCAATTCATCCTGAGGGGGACATGTACGTCTTTATAACATTTCATGACAATCCGCTAGTACTGGAAATGGTCTTTTTAAAACTAGATTTTCCCTGAAGGTGATGATTTTTGTATCATAACTGACCAACACGTTCCCTTAAATGTCAGTTTAATGAGTGTCTCTTGTGTTTACCTGTGTAGAGCTCAGATGGAGCCCGGCTCCGCAGTAGGGGCCCTTTGTGCTCAGAGCATTGGAGAGCCTGGTACTCAGATGACCCTGAAAACCTTTCACTTTGCCGGTGTAGCATCCATGAACATCACTCTGGGGGTTCCTCGCATCAAAGAGATCATCAATGCTTCCAAGAACATCAGGTATGATTAAATAATTACAGTGCTATTTCTCCATCCTTGTGTCCATATGAGCAGAGAAGAAAAAGTAGAAGCTTTTTTCACCCTTCAAAGGTAGGTACAGGCTTTGTCTACGGGAAGTCATTGAAAAGTAATACTGCCAGATGGAATAACAACTTATTTGTGACCACTGACTGGAAACAGTTCTCGTATTTGACAGTTGCGTCCAGACGTCACTTCTGTTTTTGCAGCTCAAAAGTGCCTACGCCAGTTTTGGTGAAGAATAATGTTGATCACTTGTCTTAGTCTACGGCTTAGACACTGAATTAGTGCGTTTAGCAAAATGAGCTCTGCCTGGCCATAGAAATTGTCTCCGTGTCACAGTAATGAATACATCCCTGATTTGTTTCGAATAATCTATTGAAAGTCCTCTGCTCACCACTCAGCACCCCTATTATCACTGCTAATTTGGATGTGGAAGACGACGCTGACTTCGCCAGGCTGGTGAAGGGGAGGATTGAGAAAACTCTCCTGGGAGAGGTATTTCAACCTGTAGCATATTTTACACACCTCATCAATTAATCAATGCCATTATATAGAAGGAATTGACTGAAGGATACCAAAAGAGGGATTGTGTGTCTCCTTGACAGATTTCGGAGTACATAGAAGAGGTTTTTCTACCAGATGACTGTTTCATCCTGGTGAAGTTGTCACTGGAGAGAATAAGGCTGCTGCGACTGGAGGTACCACTGCTTTCTTTTTCTTTTTTTTTTTTACTGACAGTCTGTGTGAATATTTCAAAATGTATCCCTTCTTCCACGCCTACAGTGATTAAAGGTTGGCTTGGTGTGTTGCAACTTGGGTCTATGTAGTTTTGGCCATCATTTCTAACAGTTAAGAGGACACTGTATTTACCAAAATAATTGCTGTGTCCTGGGAACATAGGAAAAGCTACTGTCCCAGACTTCTTTTGAGCAGTTAACATGGTAAGTGCCATGTTATTTTTGCCAAAAGGAGCAATGGCAAAAAGTTGAAAAACGGTCAAACTATTGAATTAGAAAGTTAAGATAAACTCAAATAATCCTTCACAAAAATAAAAATAAAAAATAACAATACTGAACTAAAACACTGCCTTGCTGAATTCAATACTCTCAGGGGGGTTGCTGCTACAGCTCTACTTGGCCTGCATTGGTATGATTTAGCGTTATACAAATAATATTGATTAAAATTGGTTTAGCCAGCAGCTGATGGTGTTCAATGTCAACTTGTATTAACAAATTTAACATAGATATTACTATGTACTGAGTCAGTTTTCTGACTTTCTGACTCTTTTCTACTTGTGTTACTGTGAAACTACATACACACAGGTGTTGTCACAGATTAACATTATCAAAAAGTAGAACAAAATGTAAATTATTTATTATAATTGTTTTCTGCTTTTGAGCTCATTCTGCTGACTTCCGTCAGGTCACCTAGGTGATGTCACTAAAGAAACAGATTGACTTTTTTGGAAAAAGGCTAATTTGCTTTCTTGCCCAGAATTAGATGAGAAGACTGATACCAATCAGACCTATAACGTAAATATGAATCCAACATGGGAAACATGGTGAAAAAACACGGTTGAATAGTAATTTCTTTGATCTGGTAGCAAATTAATCTTCAAAGTATTTGGCCCAGATATAGAATAGGCATCCGTGATCTTCATCCTTGAGGCTTTTTAGTTAAAATAATCTGCCTTTGATGATACCCTGAAGTCGTTGTTGCTTTACATCGAAGCTATTTAACATTATAAGCAAGTGGACCAAATTGGAAAATCTCTTGGGGTTTCGTGGGCCACACAGAATAAGCAATTAATGGCCACAAATTATATATGATTACATGGAGTAAACTACTCACACACATCTTTCCTTTCACTTTAATGGTATCATTGTAATCAATTCCATACAAAAAAGTAAGAAAGCTATAGTTGCAAGGCTTGATACAGGAGTACAACAAGTAAGTACGTAGGCCTGTTTATAATATCCTCAACAACACTTCCAAGCATACATAAGGAGCTTTTAAAAATAAGTCCATATCAATATTTGTTACAGTAAAACAGGCTACAATATGTAGGCATTTTTGAATCTGTAGCCTCAATCAGGTGATTTACTGCTATAGAAGTACCAAATCAGACCTCGGTCATTTTTAGCCTTTTTGCGTCAGTGACAGAAATCATGCTGTGTGAAGAGTTGGTGGGTCCGAGAGTGGCACACCAAGAGCCACTTGACTCGGCTGAAAAGATGCTATCAATCCCTGCACTATTCCTCCTCCATTCCTACCTCAGGAAAACTGGCAGAAAACGAGCCATAATTTGATTGTAGTGCCTTTTCATATTCTTCCATCACCGCAATGTCTTTATCACACAATAAACACACTGGTTTATTACTTGTTGCAGCTGGCAAAGTAAAAAAAAATACTTGTCTATTAGCTCTGGAAGCAGCGATTTTCACAAACAACTTGTGTCTTTAGTTTCGAGAGACACATTTTGAAGCTTCTTGTTAGCTAACGTGAGTTTCTATGTGCATGACTGAATGAATGGCAGGTGTGCTTTAAAAAGATGAAACCAATACCATATATTATCATACAGTTTATGGTTCAGATGTCTCAAAGTAGGTAAAAGATGTGCACCTTTAGTTTTACTTATCATATCACACAAGCCAGCCTGAT
>NW_023339651.1:8166184-8182597 GCF_004916995.1 Morone saxatilis | reverse complement strand
AGCTAGTTGAATAGGACTGCTCTACCTAATGCAACACATGTGAAGGCTCCATTGCTTTAACAACCGCAGCTACAGCAGCGTGTTCTCTCAGTTTATTGTCTGCAGGTTTTTAAGTGCTGCATTATAAATTAGATTAGTGCTTTTCTCTTACATGTTAAGAATTTGCCTCTGATTTCTTTTGTTGTGTTTCAGGTAAACGCAGAAACGGTGCGTTACTCCATCTGCATGTCTAAACTACGAGTAAAACCAGGAGACATCGCTGTGCACGGCGAGGCGGTGGTGTGTGTGTCTCCACGAGAGAACAGCAAAAGCTCCATGTACTATGTGCTGCAGTCATTAAAAGAAGAACTTCCTAAGGTGAGAGAAATCGCGTGTGGTGGTTCAGAAGATGGATATAAGAAATCCCAAACATGCAACGCTTCAAGCTTCTTAAAACGATTTGCTACTTTTCGAAGTTGTGTTTCTGGCCGCTTGATGAATGCAACTTCAATATTCACTCTTCTCTCACTTGGAAGGTGGTGGTTCAAGGTATACCTGAGGTGGCCCGAGCTGTCATTCACATTGACGAACAGAGCGGCAAGAATAAGTACAAACTCCTGGTGGAGGGGGATAACCTGAGAGCTGTCATGGCAACGCACGGAGTGAATGGAAGCAGGACCACTTCAAACAATACGTATGAGGTATCAGTCAAAGGAGATTTAAAGCCAGTGGTGCAGGAGCTTGGATTAGAGCCCTCCATGCGTACTTCTTTTGATTCCACATCTGCCCTACATCTGTCACATGAATTCTGAAACTGAATGGGTCACATGGGTCGCCTTCACACCTAAATCCATAAATAAAATGTAGGCCAGGCAATTTGAGAGAGATTGCGTTTAAGCAGCAACCTACTTTTTATTATAGTTTTAGTAAATGGGTTATTTGGTAAAGAATAGAGGTGAACAATAAATAGGTAAACATGTACTTAGTCCCGCAGGTGTTTTAATTTTACTGTCAATTTGGAGGCTGCAGTTGGTTTTGATGTCAAATTGTATCAACATTATTCCTAGGTCCATGATATTGTGCACGGATTATGTGTGCAACATCCTGTTGTTCCTTTCACTGAACCGGCATTCGCAACTCAGATGTCCTCCTTTTTCTTAGTTTTTTGGGAACTAAATCATGTGGGAACACCTCTCGCTTGTCACACCTTTAAGAGTAGCTTAACACCAGGCTGACGAGCTGTATTTTGCTGCCCCCTCAAGTCCGCTTTTAACCTCCGGCCACACCCAGCTTAATAGATGGGTCATGTACGTGTAACCACACTCAGTAATGTCGATGGGTCCTGGAGTACACCTGTACATCACTGCAGCAAGGTCAGAGGTTAAATCACTGGAGGATCAGGGTGGTAAGTTACTCTTTATATTGGATAATGTGATCATACCTTCTACTACCAAGGGATGTTATGGAGTCTAGCTGCTGTTGTTACTTCACTTGACGTTAAAATTAAAACCTACCTTTATTCTGCCTACATTGATAAAAATGGGGCTATTAGAATAATAGTAACCCCTCTTGGTATAACATTATAAAAACTACAGCTTCCAAAATGGCCAATAAAGTAAAATCAAGACCTCTTAAAAGCAGTTTAAACAAAAAGTGGACATTATAATCTTCATCAAGGTAGGATTTGTTAAAACTTTAAAACTTTGTTTAAACTGCATTAGGTTTAGGTAGTGCACCTAATAAACTAGACAAGTGTATGGGTGTTTGGGGAAAAAAAGTTGTTAACATGTCAACCAAATTCCATCCACACTTGTAAATGGTTTTCTAAAAGTTCACATGAAAAAATCTTCCTCCTGATTTGGTTTTGAAACAGTCTTGATAAACACGGCGTGACCCCCCGCTTCTTCTCAGAAGCCACTTCCTGTTGTGTCGGACTCTCTTTGATTTGCGTTTCACAGCCTCATTGATGTTTCTATCGTGTTTCTCTCAGATGCTGGAACAAAGATAAAACGAATGATTTCATAGCAGGTCAAAAGCAGTCAAAAACAGGTATTGCCTGGGATGCTTCACCGAGGCCAAACCACTCTCAGATCCACTCACAGAAAGATTTGTCCATGACACAAGCTGTGATACTAACAATTGAAATGAACAGAGAGAATTGCAGGTGGCAGAAGTTATTGTTGCTGCTACATTGAGCAGTCAACCATGTCTGCAGAGGTTGGCAGTTGATTTTATATTCAGCATTGCAAAGTGAGACCTACATGTGAAAGTACATCCACTCCTGAGTGTTAAAATTAAGCTCAGTATGCATTTTGAAATGTATCCCATTTCAACTATAAATAATTACAAGTCAAATTTTTGCAGTAGAATACAAAATTACTAGGGGTGTAAGGGTATACAGAAGTCACAGTTCCATTCATTGGTACAGTGGGGAAATGCATAAGGATACATTTCTTTCATCTGGGTGATGCTGTCAAATGCGCATAAGCATATTTGATGTGTTTCATTTAGCCACGCAGACATACCGTCCTTGTCTTATCCACCACTGTCTCATGGAGGACATGTTCCCCACAGTGTAGTGGCTGTGCGGTCACAACAAAATGGCAGTACACAGATGTTCGCACAGGCACAATGTATGTCTCTCGACCTTAAGCCAACCCTCCTGGACACAGAAAGTATATACATGAATCACTGCAGCCCTAAGAATGACCTTACCTGAACTGAAGTTGCCATGTGAGTGCTTTATTTATTGACTGGTTTCCAGGTTGAGAAGACCTTAGGTATCGAGGCTGCTAGATCCACCATCATCAATGAGATTCAGTACACCATGGTGAACCACGGGATGAGCATCGACCGGCGTCACGTCATGCTTCTTGCAGATCTCATGTCCTACAAGGTATGAGTAGTATAATACAATGCATGTCTGTTTGTGTAGCTGGAGGTAATTTCACCTGAGTGCACACTGTCTCTTATAAAGGGGGAGATACTGGGAATCACCAGGTTCGGTTTAGCCAAAATGAAGGAGAGTGTCCTCATGCTGGCCTCCTTCGAGAAAACGGCTGATCATCTCTTCGACGCCGCCTACTTTGGACAAAAGGACTCTGTCTGTGGTAAGCCTAATCTCTGTAATGAAATTGAACTTTACTTTTTGACGTAACTGGCTCTTAACATTTCCTGTGTTCCTGTTTCAGGTGTGTCTGAGTGCATCATTATGGGGATTCCAATGAATATCGGAACAGGACTGTTTAAACTCCTACACAAGGCTGACAAGGATCCCTCTCCAGTCAAAAGGCCTCTTCTCTTTGACAGTGCAGACTTCCATATACCTCTGATCACATAGCAATGAGGAATGTTTTCATGTTTTTTTGTTTTTTTCAGAACCTTAAGACATTTTAAGATTATCTCAATATAGAAGTGCCTGCCAGAGTGTCAGATTTCCTTTTGAAGGATCCAAAAGAAAATAGGATTGTGTCTTGTTTTAGGTTGGCATGAGAACGCTGCATTTCATTTTACAAAGCAAGTTTGTAAGATGATAGATAGATGACATGTAAGAGATAACAGAATTGCTTATTATTTCAGTTAAAATCTGGTAAACTGAGAATATAAAATACTTTAAACTCTTGTTCTTTACTGCTTTTCTTGCTTTTTTTACTTGTTCGTAAAACAGTGTGCCCTCTGTTATTAAGACGTTACATTATCTTTTGTTCCCTCATTGTAATGGCACACAGTGTGTCATGTATAACATGCTCCACATAAACACGTGCAGCCGAATTGAGACAGATTACCTCTTAATCATGAAGCAGACTTGATCTCTTCTGGTTTGGCACTTAGTTTTGCATCATAGTATGAACTTCTTGTTTCCTAGCAGTGCAGCTGTTCACGCTGCAATACCTATTTCAGGAATGTTCAGTTCGTCTTTTCTCATTTGTTTTGTATTCATACAAGATTCAGATCAGCAGCAGTTCATTGAGGTTGAATTTTTCCATCCTGTATGAAGCCTTTTCATATAATAATGTAATAATGTATATAATGTAATAAAAGAAATTACCTAGAAAATCATGTGAAAGTCACTTTCTTCTGTAAATACAGTGATTCAATAGTTAAAAGCCTTTTTAAAAAATGATCAACCACATGTCAGATACAATCACAACCTTTGTCAAAGGTGACTGGCAGTCAACTTATCAGACAAATTGTTTGACGTATTGACATTTTCAGTCAAGTCACGAGCTCTAGAGATGGCAAAATCTGGCTATTGACTGGACCACTGCCACTTTGGTCCAGACTTAAATATCAATGTTATGAATTGTTCATTTATGCATTGCATTGTTGGACGATACAAATCAGCATGCGTACCATTCCCTTTAAGTATACTCCCATTTGTAAGTTGTATGTAAAACCTGCTCAGAAAATGTAGGTCAGAAAGCTATGAACTTCAGAGGGTTTCAGGCTTATTGTAGCATCCCCAATGGCCAATTAAACTAGTGGCTTGAAAAGACTGTGCTGCCACTGCTGGAAACTGTTGTAGCTGTCATCTTCCACAAAGGAGCAAGTTATACATTTTTCAGAGGTACCTTTCAAGCCCATGGGTTAGTGAGATTTTCCTGACATTTATAGTATTCCTGTAAAATCTCATACTTAACAATATTATTAAAAATACGTCTTTGTGATTGTTGAGTGTTTAATACAAAGCAGCTTCTCTTTTTTCACTAATTTAACTCACATATGGCTACACAGCCTTTGTCAAATGCAGTATTTAAACTTTATGTACAGTTTCTGTTTGGTTGGTTTTTGGTTATTTCTCAGTTCAGTAATTACAATAGTGAGATAGTATCAATGTACACAACAATGGTTATCTGTTGTCAAATTGGCATCATGTGTCAGCTGATTTTTTGCAACTAAATGTTTTTTTAGCCATGAACATTTATTACAGAATTCCCGATCACATTTTTTTTACATAAAATAGGGGTCATCAGAATTGTTGACAAGGTTATTTATCTTTTTTCACCGCAGTTATACCTTATTATTTCAGTTTATGAATTTCATTATTATGAGAACGTGAATTGTGGTGTGTAAGTCCATCAGCAGCCACAGAGCTAACATCAGTTTATTTATTGACAGTTACAGTAATACTTGATAGTAAGCTATACATATTCAACATTTGGTCAGAAATTGAATGCAAATGCAACAAGGAAACATGTTGTAATAGCACACTTTATTCAGTTTATATAGAGAAGAAAGCCTACTGGCGTTCTGATTTGCATAAGAAAGACAAAGAAAGAAATGTAATTTAAACAAATGATCATTTGATTTTCAAATTAGCGATGTGCATAGAGCTGTGAATTAAAGCCAAGCCGCCATTACCAAACGTATCATTATAGGACGTGTAATAAGTAACTTTAAATATACACCAAAATAATAACATTCATTTGAGCTGCGTACATCAACATAACAGAAATAGGCCTCAGCACAATTAAGCACATTAATACCAAAACCAATTTTGTCCCTTGTGTGTGTGAAAATGATCTTTTTTGATTTAAAAAGGGTTGAGTCAAAGTCCTGTATGGTGATTTAAGAGCTGTGTTTGAACATTGAACTCTGTTTCAAACAGTAAGGCATGTGGTCCTTTATTTCATCTTTTACCTGTTAAAAACTGTACAGGGCTGTACAGATCCCAACTGCTCAGTTTAGCAGTAAAGAGAAAAAAATAAATTACATGGTATAATACAATCATTGAACTGAAGGAAAAGTGCAAAGCAGTTTCTGCTCTTCTGACAATAAGATGTGTTTCATTATCAGATTTGAGTTCTATTAAGAGGTGATCTCAAGCCATAGAAATGTGTAAGAGGCTTAAGGGTTTGTGTCACTTTAATAAAATAGTTTTGCAATTGAATTAACCTGAACTGAACTAGTAGAGTAGAATGACGCCAAATAGCTGACTTGAATGCACATTTAGCAGTGCATTAACAGCCGAGGCATCATCCTTGATCATCCTTTGCTGCTCAGTGTTGCCGTTTCCAAACAGATCCCTAAATACCACAGTCGTAACAGTTTGTGCTCATTTGAGATGACATTGAACACAGTTCTCTCTGACATTAAATGCTCACTGATAGAGTTTGAATGTCCTGTAGATTTCACAGACATCTCAACAGAAATTAATTTTTTATTCACACGACAAACGGTTTTGTTGTCTTTCCGTGGGGCCAGATTTCTCCCAGGGCAGTCTTTATAAGAAAACCACCTCTTTAGGGAATTCCGTCATTTCCTTCCTGCTGCTCTCCTGACCAGAATGGAACATACACTCTCATTTCTGGCACTGAAGAGACACATTTTCAACCTGTTGGACTTTTCTGAGTTTTGAATCGCAAATGTGAAAATTGAAGTTGCATCTGACACACCGGCGGCTGCTGATGTCAAGTGCCTGTGATTGACAGCAAACAGGAGAGAGGAACTTAACACCTGAACTTTGAGCAGGTGCCTTCTCATTTGACTTGAGAGGAGCTGTTCGCAGGGAGTTCTGTTTGGATGGTGGAAATTTTTTCGCCTATTATTTCCAGTGAGCTCTCTCCGTGCGAGGAACTTGTGGGGCCATTCTGCGCCAAGTGCTGCTTCGAGCCGTTGCCTTCATCTGATTCGAGGAAGGCTTCTCTACTCTGGGGTTTGATGAACTGCAAGCTCAGTTTGGGAGCCACCACAGCGCAGTGCTGCTGGTTAGGCTTTCGGATGCAGTGGGAGAGGGTAGAGACGCAGCTCTTCTTGAAGTTCTCGTTCATGAAAGCGTACACGATGGGATTGTTGAAGCTGTTGAAGAACCCGATGGCCTGAACAATGGCGATGATCATGTTAAGTGTGACTCCGTCAAATTTCTTCTCCAGGTCATCTGGACACAAGATAGAGGTCATTAATCAAAGTCATGAACAACTATTTTACCTTAAAATCACACAAAAGTTACACTGACTTATGATAGTGTGAATGGTGCCTTTGTCATTTCCACTGTGCGCCCCATACGTCTGCTCTCGCACTATATAACAAGAGTGTTGGTGTGTTGTTATGGAGAGCTTTACGAAACAAAAGGCTCCAAGACAGTTGGACGAGTAATTTATATTAGCTGGCTTGTTGTGTCTAGTACCAAATTGCAAAAAACACAAATTCTTGCACAATGTTGCTTTAAATAAACAGCAATAAGCACTTAAACTATGTCAAAAAATAGTTCCTATTCCTCATTAAAATTCTTACAGACTCCAACAATACTTACAGTACTCAAACAGCATGTGGACTGTGTGGAAAGGGGCCCAGCAAATGGTGAACAGTAGAACGATGGTTATCATCATTTTAACGGCTCTTTTCTTTTTCCTGTGAAAAAAAAAGTAAAGTAGCAGATCCTCCAGACATGATACAGCAGCAAGGGGAACTACACTATGATGGTACTCTTCCATTAAAGTGTGCTGTTCAGCCATGGCTGTAAGTGAAAAATATTAGGACCCTGGCTATGGACCGCAACCATTTTTACTGCTGTCCTAACCCCCACTGCTGGTCTGAGGAGCAGACTGTACCCAACAGGGAAAACACAACATTGGTATTTTTTTGTGGAAACATTAAAAAGTCCCATGTTTATGCTTTCCTGAGATTGTTGAGTTTATCAAATTTGAATTTCATAGCGCTTTACAACATTTTTCATACACACATTCATACACTGATGGCAGATTCTGCCATGCAAGGTGCCAGCTGCTCATCAGGAACGATACAGCGCTTCCTATCCTCACAAAGATACTAAGCTCACCCATACACACAAATTCACATTCATACACCGACTGCACTGCCATCAGGGGCAATTTGCAATTCAGTATCTTGCCCAAGGACACTTCGACTAGACTCTGACCCTGTGATAAATAGTTAGACCCGCTCTACCAGCACAGCTGCCTTCAATTTCATCACATTCTGAGCGCCATAAACAGTGTTTTTGTGATATTAACATCAAAGTTCTGTGATTATCCTGCTTGTTTCTCATACTATAGTACATCTCAACCAAGCACAGCAATCAGTAATCACACAAAATTACTGTAGCAATCTAATTCTGTGCGTAGAGCTATAAGGAAGCCCTATTTAAGATTCAGAGATGAACCCAAACACAACAGCTCCATGTGTGCATTTTAGTGTTAAGCAGCTACAGCTTGATGTTGACATAATGGCCCCCTATAGAAATGTTTTGAAGACGTATACAGAAATACTCTGCTTTGAATAATAATGTGTGTCTGTTATGTTTTTTTTTTGTTGTTGTTTCACCACAAGTTGTGGATCCTGTGTGGACTCCTTAGGGGAAGAAGTGGGTGTAATTTGCATACTGGAACACAACTTTGGCAACTAAAAAGCAAGTGCAGGTTCTTTATCCCCTTCACCACAAGGAGTCACTGATACTACAAGGATGTGATCCCTCACTGGCTTCCCACCAACAACCATGGCCAATTCTTTAGGACCCATATTACCAGGAGACATGATGCTAAGAATAGGTATTTTTATGTTGTGAAAATGCACAAAAGAATATTCTGTGAGAAACATCTGCTGTCTAACCGACCTTGAGATCTTGTTGATCTCCCTGTGGTTCATGGTGTTGAGGACTGAGGAGTCGCCCACCCTCTTCCGGATCCACAACTCAATGCCAATGCGCGTGTAGAGAAACAGCATGGCTGCCAAAGGGAGCAGGAAAAGAGCCACCATGATGAAGGTGGTGTATGCCTGCCTGTGACTCAGAGAGCGCCATCTCTCCTGACAGCACACGTGGTAGTGATCATACAAGAAGTCGTACTTCACCTTTGAGATGGAGGGAGAAAAGCTTTTAGTCCTGGAGAAAACATTTGACTCTGTTTCTCTGTGTATTTGCAGCTCGTTGGCATACCCAATAATATCTTAGTATTCATTTCCTAAACTATATAATGATAATAAAATACATTGTTTTGTAGCTACTCAGCTATTTCCTTTATTATATTTTTCTCTTATGTTGTCAGTATAATATCATAATGTTTGACAGTCTCTCCAGATAACAAGATTTGTCTGCCAGACGCATGTGCTGCTGCAGCAGCCAAAGCTGACCAGAGTAGGTAGAATATTCATAAAGCCACCACATCAGACCCACCAAGACAGAGAGACCATGCAAGGCAATAATCCACACAGTAATCTGCCAAATGATCATCATTATCACTTTAGTACCAAGCAGAGCAAACACAATTGGTCTGAAATAAATAAATAAGATTTTACTCTGTAAAACCAGCAACAGAAGTGTCAAACTAAAGTAATTATAAAATTTATCATTTCTTTTTAAAAGATTAAATTACCATGTCTGCCAAAACAGCAATGCAGTTTATTCAGCTTTACAACAAGAGTGTGATTTTGCTTTGTAGCACAACTAAAGGAAGCTAATGAAAAGTAGTGGGTTGCTTTGAGGGGCACCACTTACCTCTAGTTGTTGCACAAACAACATTGGTGAGCCCACTATCACTGAGGCGATCCATACCAGCCCTGCAGGATGCAGACAGATAAAACATTTACAAACAGAAAATATGCTGATATAACATGGTTCAAACAGATACATACGGTAGCTGTGGAAGACATTCAAGGAGAAAACCAGCGTGTGATTAATGCCACTAACAATAGTCACAGCAGCTGCACAACTGAATTCATATTTTACATAATTAACAAGCTGCCAATCATGTCAAGTATCTGCAAGGTTCCTTGTTTTCAACTCCAGCAGTGTGAGACCGCAATACTCTGATTTACCACGACATGCTGCATGAACTGAAGTTTGTTCACAGTTTCAATGCTTTCCTCATTAGCTGAAATATCAGCACTTACTAATATTTTCATGTGTTTTGACACACCACTTCAGACAAGGAAACATTGGGTTAAGAGCATGTATTTTTCATTCTGTCATCAAGTTTCAAGTGGACAATTTGGTCTCACTACCATAAATGCATCCCAACTTCCTGTGCACTGGTGGCCTGTTTTTTACCTCTGCCTCTTAAATTGCCACCACTGACATTTGGTAAAAATGAGGATTATCAGCAGGATTCAAATTTTAAAACACATTTTACAAAACTTCACGACACTCACAACGCCACTCTGGTCTGGAGTGAAACCACAGCTTATTTTACAGTTTTCAATTTATTATCAAGGCCTCTAGTGGAAAATGGCTTTCACTGGGTAGAAATGTCACCATTATTTTGTCAAAATGCAACAACATGCCAAATGTGAACATGGTTTTCAGGTTACTGCCTGTATTTGCTTCAAAGTTTTGTTTGTTTTTTAAATACACAGAGGACACATTTTTATTGTTTTCCCAATTTTCTTTTCTAAGGTTGCTTTGTTCTGTTGTCTTATAGAATATGTGAAAGTCATCTTATTGATATTTCATTTCACTTTCACAGATAATCCAAAAGTAACAGAAAGTTATCAAGTTCTGTTTTTGATTAGGTTTCTGAATATGTTTTTAACAAGTATCTAGTATTTGTATTCAAAGTTACCCTCCTAACCCTGGCCATTATGCACACATGCCACACATTATGCCACATTTCCTCGAACACTCACATCTGCTCCTAAAAGCATAATAAGCCACTCTTGCAAACATACAATACCTAGCATCTTGTATGCTCTTTTGGATGAGTACTGCCTCCTCATTTTCAGTGGGAAGACAATGCCCTGGTATCTCTCAATGGCAATGCAGGTCATCGTGAGGATGCCTGTCACTATGGCTGTAGTCTGCACAAAGGGAACTGTCTTGCAAACCAGAACTCCTACAGAGAAAAACAGAGGGATTAAACAATAAGGTACTGAGAAACAGCAGAGAGAATAATGCATGTCCATTATTATTATTGATCTGTGAGTGGGCCCGAGGCGAGCCCTTTCTCATCCTTTTCATTTACACGTGGGGTTTCATTGAAATGACAAAGCAACCATCTCTGATAACCCTTGAACAGACACACAGCTAATGAAGCAATGAGCTGAAACCCAGGTGAAAATGTGCACTGTGGCCCACATGACATGACATGCCTGATTCACCCTGAACTAATTGTGACCATGTTTTAAGGAGCACATGCTTTGAGCTGGCCTTCTATTGCTATGATACATTGAATGTCAGCTGCTAGGTTCATTTCTATGAAGTGTCCTTGTTGGTATTAGACGTGGTGTTCTATATATATGAAATATATAAATATAATAAGGAGGATTGCATAACATTGCAAGAGGCCATGATAACAGGAGTGTTCATTACCTCTACCAAGTTTGATCTCAACGACAACTTTCTTTTGTTGTGAAGTTCTGTAATAATATGAACAGCCTGTAATATAGTCCAGTGCTAAAGAGTTACACTGTGCATGTGGCACACATTGATGCGTTCACTGAGCTGTGAAGAAATGTGTTATTTTATTTGGAACGCAGCTACCTGTGTTCACCTTAAAAGTTTCTTCCTTAAAGGGCTATAATTTGTGCAGTACTCTGTTTGCTGTCACTCATTATTCAACTAAATTTGATTCACATTACATAATGTGTTCCACAGCTTTTTTGGAGTAAATTGCGGATTTTTATAGCCAGCATCCTTCTTATTCAGCTTGTTAATCCTGATTTGTTCAGTTACACTGATTAATTTTGCACTTGTAAGACTGTGTAATGCAACAATTAGGCCATGGGTACATGTTTATATGTCATGCTTTTCTTTTTTTGAAGTTTGATTTCCAAGTATAGGCTACAAATAAAAGGATGAAGGTTTGAATGTGAATCACAGCAGCAGGTGCCTCAATTTTTAATACGATGTAATCACTCCTATCTAGATTCTTATTCCTGACATGTTTTTCAAGTCAAGTAGCTATAATATAAAGTATAAAGAGAGGTTTAAAACTGACCTCCGAACCATTGTGAGGAGATGTTCTGCAGCAAAGTGAAAGGTATGCAGAAGAAAGTGATGAGCAGGTCGCTGACCGCCAGAGAGCAAATAAAAATATCTGTCGCCGTCTGTATCGCCCGTTTCTTCACAATTATATAGATGACCAAACTATTCCCAGCCAGAGCCATGACGAAAATAACCATATACATGATCACGAAGGTGGTCTTGGCACTGTACGGCAACTCGGGGATGTAGACGAGCGGCTGGATGTTGTAAGTGTTGATAAACTCCTGGCGGCTCAGGTTGTAGTACTGGAGCATCTCCTGCAGCACTTCAGGAGTTATTTTGGTGGACCCTTGCCCCGCATCTGTCGATGCTGCCGCCATCCTGACACGCGTCTTCAAATCCTGAGACAAAACTTGCTTGCAAGCAGAAGGAGAAGAAAGAAAGAAGAAAAAACGAGTGAAGGTTGAGAGCTTGAAACCTCCTCTTTAACCCACAGGTGCGTCTGGATGTTGCGCTGCCTCCTTCACTCAGCAGAACATGCTGCTGCAGCTGTTGCTCGCTCTCGCTCTCTCTCTCTCTCTCTGTGTGTGTAACTCTATAGAGGACCGGGTGACAGACGGATGACATAGGTCTGCTGAAGGAGGTGTCATATAGGCTATAGGGTGCATTATTCTGATGAATTTTTGAGCCTTTATGGTCAGTAAATCTATTTATAGTGGACACACAGGAAATACAAAAAACATAAGGCACATTATGCAAATCATTACATTATCTATAGTATATTTTACTCACTGGTAGAAAGAAGTAACTAAGTACTTAAGTACAGTTTTGAGGTACTTCTACTCTATTTTGTGATACTTTATATTTCTAATACATTTTACTGAGGGAAATGTTTTTACTGTTCTATATTTATTTGACCGTTGTATTTGTATTTGTATAATTAAAGATTAAACTAGGCTGTAATCTGTTGGATTAACATGAAAATAATGTTCATCAGTTGCTAAAATCATGTTTACTGAAATAATTCATGTTCAATAAACTGAATTCTTATTTGTGAAAATGTCAATTTAAAGGTCTTTTATTCTGTTCAGTTACAATCTTTGGAACTAACACAGCTTCTTCATGTGTTATATGTGCAGTGTTTTCATGCTCCAACCAGACGGTCTCATGTGGACACTTGAAGACACCTGAGCTCTCTCGCTCTTTCTCTCTCTGCTACAAATCATACCTTTTTATCAACAGATGGTTTTTATAATGCTTTAGTGGGTGCTGCAGAGAAACACTAAAGGAACAACAACTCAGAAAACTTATATAAGCAGTAGGAAGGTATACAAAAGACAATAATAAAAATAATAATCCAAGATGACGAATAAAGAAAACTACATCCTGTCCACCTTGCCATTACACATTGGTAACAAAGTCTATAATACATCTAATTGGTAATAAATTGTAATGGACTGTTGCTTCTACACTGTAAAAAAGGATATGAGGTTTTAGTTACCTCAGCTCATTTCTTTCAGTCAGTTCAACTAAAATGTGTGGTGTACTATCAAGTTTTTCTGTGCCCAACTATTTTGAACAACACCGGGTTGCTTGCGTGGTCACTTAGCGACAAATTAACCTTTGGTGGTATTAGAAGACAGATTTACAATGTGGTACATGCTCAATTGGGAGACATGGCTGCTCTGTCAAATTGAACCTTAAGTGTTTTAATGACATGAACATTGTACATTATAAGCCTCATAATGGTCATAACCAATGTAGTAAACATCTCTTACTGTTCCCTACTTGATTTGTCAAGGCTGAAAGAGAGACGCGAGGGTCTGCCATGGTGCTACTTACGCTTCTGTACTTTCAGCAGGCTCGGACAATATTTGTCCAGCTCCTCAAAGAAGGACACCGTGGGTTCATTTGCATAACTCTGCCAACTGATTCTGTAGGGACAAAAAACAATTTTTAGTCGTATCAGTTGTTTCCTACAACATAAATACATTGAGAAAAAGCAAAGAAGTCAGCTTTTGGCTCTCCAAGCCAAAAACTCAAAACTAGCAATCCTGATTAGGTTTAAAAAATATTAAATAATTACTTCCAAACTTTTCAACACGTTTCACCTGACTCTATGTAGCAGGGATTGGGATGAAATCAAAAAGAGTGAGACATCCATCTTCTACTGTATCTCATTTGTTTTAGCAACTGTACTGGACAAACTCAATAACTTAATGATAAGAATGACCATACTTTTGTACTGTAATAACCTTTAACAATACCAGCTGGAAAAAAAAATTTGTGTGCACATGTCTAGCTATTAACAATGCTCAATGAACTTATTAAGCTACTTGCAAAAAATAATTCTGTTCTAATTTCACACACTACAGGAAGCCCTAAGAAGTCATGCAAATTCATACTTTTATTTTCCCTCCAATTTTCTTTGTATATTAGCGAAGTTAAATTGCATTGTTTCTCGAAGATAATGGGAATAATTGTCCAGCGATCTTGATTGATAAAGAAACTTTGCTTTTTCTGGTGTTAACCTTTGCTGCTTGCTGCCAGAGACTTGAACACTGTAGCCTTTTATTTAAGTGTGTATTGCAACATTACTGTACATTCTTCTAACCGAACTCCCTACTGCTACTGATCTGTTGCTTTCGCCAAATAACACACACAAACCACTCCACACTCCTTCCAGGCCTATTCTATCTGGATTGTCTGTATCTCGAGATCTCAAATTAAATTATCTTGTTATCTTTAGGAAACAAGTCAAAATTACTTTGTTATCAATGAGAAAAACGAGGAAATTAAAATGTAATGAATGCATGACTGCTTACGGCTCTCTAATACCACACTCAGAATGGTGCACAAAATCTCATAGTTGAGCTTACTGTTTTACTACTAACTGTTTCAGTTACTTAATACAAGTAATAAAAAAAACACAATTGCCCAAAAATTCACCGTAAAAAATCGTAATGTTACGAAAACTGTTGCTTGCCATGTTTTATTTTGGAAAATTCAGCAGTTAACATTTATCTAATTTATCTATCTAACAATACTAACCAGCATTAAACACATATTTGAATAAATACAAGGCAGACTAAGGTGTTTCTTACCGTGCATGCCTCCGTCTCCTGTCCGAAAAGGAAGTTTTTGTGGGCACATGGGAAGGTTGTATAGCCTTGTGGCTGTGATGGGGTTGCAATATGCACTTTGCAAGGCCACAACCGTACATAGCGTTTGAGTCAACTAAGGAAATGAAGTGTCCTGAACGACTCTGATTGAACCTGATGCACAGAAAACTTGAATAGTATCACCACACATTTTATGTGAAACGACTGAAAGAAATGACGCTGGGTAACTAAAACCTTCATATCCTTTTTTTGAACAGTGTAGATAGCAAAACAGTCCATTTACGAATCTTATTCCAATTAGATGTATAAAGACTTTTACCAAATGGTGTAATGCAGTGGACAAGGTTAGTTTTCTTTATTAAAGTCATCTTGGATATATTTTTATTATTGTCTTTTGTTACTTTCTACTGCTTATTATAGACGTTTCTGAGTTGTTGTCCCTTTTAGTGTTTTCTCTGCAGCACCACCTATAAGCAATTATAAAAAAACCATCTGTTGATAAAAAGTATGATTTTGTAGCAGAGAGAGAGAAGAGCGAGAAGAGCTAGGTGGATCTTCAAGTGTCCACATGAAGACCGTCTGGTTGGAGCATTGAAAAACACTGGCACATAATACACAATGAAGAACTGTGTTAGTTCCAAAGATTGTAACTGAACAGATAAAAGACTGTTAAATTGACATTTTCACAAATAAAATTCAGTTTTATTGAAACATGAATTATTTTCAGTAAACATGAATTTAGCAACTGAATCCATTTATTCATGATTATCCAACGATTACAGCCTAGTTAATCTTTAATTAACAAATACAGAATAACAACGGTCAAATAAAATAGTAGAACGAGTAAAAACATTTCCCCCAGTAAATGTATTAGAAAATATAAAGGTATCCAAAATACGAGTAGAAGTACCTCAAAACTGTACTTTAAGTAACGTAGTTTACTTCTTTCTACCAGTGAGTAAAAAATATACTATAGAAAGTAATATTATGCCATAATGTGCCTTAAGTTTTTTTGTATTTCTGTGGTCCCTATAAATAGATTTACTGACCATAAAGGCTCAAAAAATTCAATCAGAATAATGCCACCCTATTAGCCTATATGACCCTCCTTCAGCAGACCTTAATGGTCCACCGTCTGTCACCCGGTCCTCTATAAAGAGTTTACACACACATGAGAGAGAGAGAGAGAGCGAGAGCGAGCAACAGCTTTGCAAGCAAGCAAAAAGTTCTGCTTGAGTTGAAGGAGGCAGCGCCAACATCCAGCCCACCCTGTGGTTAAAAGAGGAGGTTTTTCAGCCCCCTTCTCAACCTTCACTCGTTTTTCTTCTTTCTTTCTTCTCCTTCTGCTGCAAGCCAAGTTTGTCTCAAGGATTGAAGACGCGCTGTCAGGATGGCGGCAGCATCGACAGATGCCGGGGCAAGGTCCACCAAAATAACTTC
>NW_023339651.1:8158411-8166159 GCF_004916995.1 Morone saxatilis | reverse complement strand
CTCAACAATTTAAGCCTTAAATTGCCACTGTGGCATTATTAGGTAAAATAGAAGAAGAAAAATAGAGTCAAATTGTTCAACTTCCAGTTCATTGCAAAGCAAATTCTTTTAGTCATTGCACAGCATGTCAGTTAAACATTAAAAAAATGTGAAATGACAAGCATACAATTAATCATATATAAAGTATAATATTTCCAACAACAACTTAGCCATGGTTAAATGTTTACTTGAATTTAATTGAAGTGGCAAAACTCAATGCAACCAACTCAAACTGTCTGGCTACCTTTTCTCTATTTTCTCTGTAATAAGCTCAGAATTAGAAAATTATAGAGAAATTGCAGACCCATTATATAAAGCATTATCAAATTATCCAGTAATTCACAAAAAGAAAAGATTAGAAAAAAGTAGAAAAAATAAATATAATTTTGAGTGTTAGAAGTTCTTTCAGTTGCTGGAAATCACCCAGAAAATACCCAATAGATGTCATTGAATGAGAGTAAAGAGAGAAAGTTGTAATTTGTTTGTCTGATGTAAAAAGCTGATTTGTGAGCTGCAATTTACTTCGATCTGTAAATGTCTCAGGGGAGCATTATCATCGTAGTCCACTTATGAATGAAATTGGATGCTTTTTTTGAAAAACAATTTCACGTATCTGTTGAATTTCCACTGCAACATAATTATTTGCCTTTATTTTGAATGTACTTTTATGGACTACTGTGTGACTCATCCCAGTCATTGTGACGTGCTGAGAAGTTAAATGAAAGGAAATACATGTTTTAGAGTACAGTTTATAAGACACACTATTCAAAGTTGTCGTTGAAAATACACAGGAAGTCTTTTATGCAACTGCCTTGGATTTGGAGTACAGACACGCACAATTGGGCTTTCATTCAACATGCATTAGTTAAGTATTTCTTAAGTATATGGTTTAGATATATATTAAAGAACAGGACTGACAGATTATTGCGGTACCATAAATAGATAGTGTCATTTGCAACTTCAATCACAATCAACATGTACAAAACACACTGTCAATATTTGGATAACATCACCGTTAAGGAATGTGTTAGCTTTAGTGTGTAGTTATCTTAATTACTGTAGTAGTACTGGTTATAGCTAAGATAAGGTAAAATTAGAAATGCATTATAGGACCACACAGGCTGTCCATTTTTGGAGTATAACAGAGCAAAATCAGCAGCTCAATTCACATTTCTCATTTAGAATCTGACAGATCTTTATTAAGCACATTTTTTGTGGTTAAAGAATAACAACAAAAAGATTTAGAAAGTAGCAGGGACAGAGACGGTACTTGTCCCTAGTTGAAATTACACCTCAGTGTATATAGAGGACAAATAACAGTCATTTTCTGCAATATTGTATGTTTTCACAATGCTACAGAATTCCCTGTCTTGGTCCTCTGCCTTAATTTACTGACAAACGTCCATATTGGCCAAATGATAGTTTAGTTTAGATAGTACACCAGTTCTGTCTGTCGGGGCCAAGTTCTGTCATAAAATTCAGTATTCTGCAAAAAGGTGCCTCATACCCAAACTGACATTCTCTCATGGGAAGAAATGCTCCAACTAAGGGATGATGTTCTGTAACCTTGCAGGTGTAGTTTCCCAGGTGTGTTCCCCAATGATCCAAAAGACGGCGTGAAGAGATGGAGGTGTTATAAATACATGGCTGTCAAGTTCTTTTCCAGTTTATGTACAGAATGTTTATGTTCATAAATAAGCTCCACAAGATCGATCACGCAAGAATTACCGTTTTCCTCTGAGGAGAACATGGAGGACAAGTGTTACACAAACAACCAAAAGTACCTTTTTTTTTCTCATTCCACAATGAGTACAGACTTTATTAGTAGTTAAAATACCGCATATTGAAGTAATAGAACTACTGAAATATTGAGGGTCACAAAACTATTGAAAACGACAACCTTGATATTGCTCTTTGGCTGTTTGGAGGAATTTCTAACTGCATTTTAGAGATCGTTGCATGCTAAAACACACGTAAAACGTTATTTATTTATGGTTTATTTGATAGGGACAGATACAGTAAACCTAGACAGGCTGAAAACAGCCATTCAGTGCAAGTATCATAGTGCTTATAGGGGATGCTATTTTGCCATTGCCATGAGTTTTCAGGTATCTGATAATAAAACAAAGTACTAGAAATGAAAAAAAAAAAAACGACTCCGTATTGGTTCATAATGAAAATTTCATTGGGACGTGGGGAGCCTTGTGCAGGACTATTTTCTTTATCCCACTCCTACAGCTTCCAGTGGATTTCTGAACATTACTACCTATTCCCGCTGTGTGTGTGTGTTCCACTCTCGTCCACTCTAGCAAATACTGGGACCATTCACACCTGCACAATAGACATTTTGTGTCTTTTACAGTCCCGCAGGTGAAAAGACATTATTTTACTGTGTCAGTAACAACCATTGACAGTATATATAACAACTGAAACATTTCTTCAAATGCTAGACATGCGGCTTGCTTTGCTTTTGAAAAAAACTTACTTTAATTTTTCTTTTCAGCTTTGTCCGTCTCCGTCCTTTTGGTGGGCACAAGCTAAAACTCAGGAAACCACAGTTTATTTTGTGACCGTTTGCAGCAAAGTCAAAACCGGCTGGAGTTTTGTGTTGGGTTCCGTTGCATCCGGATTTTAATGCAGTCCTCTAGTCTCTACCAAATTTCATGGCAATCCATCCAATAGATGGTGAGAGATCATTAAAAATGTAGAATGTCAACTTCTTGGTGTCGAAATTTATAATATCTCACAGGACAGGTAAACACTTTTAACTACTGATGGCACTAGATGAAAAGTCAGGGGCTCATTAAAGTGATTAGGATTTATTCTCTGGATACATTGATATCTTTTTCAGTTTTTTTACAATTCAGTAAAGATTTAAAGTCAACCTGTCGGTGATACTAGAGGAAAATTCAAAGGATCAACAGAGGGACTCACCCTCTGGGGACCACAACTGTGTGTACAAATGTACAATGGCAATCCATCCAATAATGGTTAAAATATAAGTCTGAACCGAAGACTGAGGCGAGGGCTCCCGGTTAGCTCAGTGGCTAGAGCTGGCGACCCATGTACCAAGGCTGAGTCCTTGCTGCAGCGGCCCTTTGCTGCGTGTCATCCCCTCTTTCTGCCCCCCTTTCTTGTCTGTCTCCAGCTGTCCTATCAAATAAAGGCATAAAAAGCCAAAAGAAATATACTTTAAAAACATCAGGCGACTGCTGAACATCAGTGTAGTTTTGTCCTTTTTTGAGAGAAATCAGATCATTCCAACATGGTGTCAGTATTTTCATTATATGCTAATTAAATCAGAAATTTAACATAAAAGTGACACAAAAACAAAGCCCCATGCCTCAAGGTGCTATGGCAACACCTTAGCTGTGGTCTGCAGAAGTGTAGGTTGATAGAAATGTCCTCAAGCTTTATGTGTGTTGGAGCTGGATAAACTTTAATAAGCTGAACTGAAAGCACAGTGCAGCAGCCTCTTTACATTCTTTACAACTAAATGGAAAGTCTGTTCACCTGTGCTGAATACATGAATTCAAAGAAAGAGAAAAGGTGAGAAAAAGCATTAGCTTATGTGCTGGTAATTCAACACAACAGACATAACAAGGCCAGTATGTAACTGTGTGAGACCGTATTCAAGTCAGACATAAGTGGGTGGGCTCACTAATTTATACTTGCTAATAAGCCATCAGGGTTAATGCAAATCCGTAGCTACATCTGTTAAGAATATGTGTTGTCAAAAAGGGCCTTCGTCCTGCACCACCTTGATTACCAAGCCTGGGTTTTTTATTGTGAGAAATTTGCAATAAATAAAAAATAGCAAATGGAGATGATGGAATAACAAGACAGGCAAATAGAAAAGGGATCAATATTAAAGTAGGAAAAAGGTAGGATTAAAATGACTTGGTTAAAGAAGAGAAGTACTATAAAAGTGAGTTCCAGGAATTGATTTACTGATTCTCTTACCCTGAGATGTCTAGGCAGGGGTTGTCAAAATGGTAGTCCAGACTAAAAAGGCTGCTCACCCTGTTGCCTGAAGATTTCAGACTGCACTGTGGCTCACTGGGGATGTAGCCGCGCCTGCATGCAGTGTCTTAAATGTTATCAGCAAAATCGAACTCACAGGGTGCCAAGAGAGGCAAGAATGAGCGTGAAGTGTTCCCTTTCCTGGAATTTGTGAAAAGCCCAGCTGCAGCAGCAGCATTTAGAATAAGCTGGAGGTGGATGATTAACTTTTAGGCCAGGGTGATGAGAACTGCAATACTCCAGAAAAAAGGAGATGAAAGCATTCACTATTTTTTAAATCAGTGGTTTACAGTGGTCACATTAAAGAATCTCAGATGTGGATTTGAAAAGTTCTGTACCATCCAGCTTTAAAAAATAGATATATAATAATAACAAAAAGAGTTGGACAATAATAATGATTTCATCAGATTTTACAGTGAC
Organism: Morone saxatilis; assembly: GCF_004916995.1. Classification (NCBI taxonomy): domain Eukaryota; kingdom Metazoa; phylum Chordata; class Actinopteri; family Moronidae; genus Morone; species Morone saxatilis. Next base: position 8,161,677 of record NW_023339651.1, on the reverse strand, counting down.
ATGCAGCTGTGTATCATCAGCATAGAAGCGGGAATTAATTGATATAGTGTTTATAAAATATATAGGCAGCATAGGAATGAATAGAATGGATTTCTTGACAACTACTGGGTGGATTACTATGAAAACTGGTCCAGACATTTCATGTCATCTTGCAGATGAATTATCTTCACTTTGTGATCCCTCCAATTTTTCATCTAGCACCATCATCAGGTCGACTTGTACAACACATATTCATTGTGAGCATGCTAACATGCTGACATTATCATTTAGCTCAAAGCCACACTGTAGGTATGTTTAGCCTCATTGACTAGTTGGATCATGGGCAGAAAAAAAAAGTATTACGTTGTTTTTACTAATGTTGACAGTGATTTGTTCAAAGTGGGTAAACAGAGAGCCGCTCAAGGGATGTGTACATGTCTGTACATGTAGATAAATGAGCTATTTAAGTCTTAATCCCAGAAACAAACATGCAGGAATGGCTTTAGAGGGTAATAGGGGCTGACCACAGAGTTAATGGTGTGAATTAAAACCTGAAAACATTCTATCTTGCGTCATTCTGCTGTATTCTTTAGAAATGATGCGTGTTAAAAGTTTCTTTTACTATTTTTATGTCTGCTTTCCTTTTCTTTTGATTAGGTCAGTTATGTAAACCTTGAACCGAATTGTGTTTAACAGCCTTTCCTTCAATTGTGTCTGAAAATGTTCTAAAACATAGTATTAAAATCAAGAACTATTGGTCCTGAGCAGAGGGTGGAGGTGTGAGGGATTCAACATGTGTATGTAGGAAGGGTGGGTGAAGGAGGTGAATAGGAAAGAGAAAATAAATCCAATAAAGAGTTTGATGTTCAGCCATATTAAAGCACTAGATATTGAGTGTGACCTTTGGTGTGAGTCGGACAACTAAAAAACTGAACAATGTAAAGTGATTCAAACTATTTAAAATAATCAGAAGCCAGAGAACATTAATATAACAACGGATTAATATGGACACAATAAGACATAAAAGTACAGAGATATATAATTAAACTCAAGGTCACTAGACTGACTCTGTTGTAACTTTTACTTGCATATGTATTAACATATTTTAAGTCAGAAGGGAAACATTACAAAGGTTCCGAAAATGCATCAGTTCAGTGAGCCCAGTACTCAACTACAAGCCTAGAAGATGAGGCCATTGTACAGAACCGGTTATATTTTGATTATACTGCTATTTTTCCACATTTCATGAGAATCATGCCCCCATATAGTACATACTGTAACGCAAATTCAATAATGTTTTTTTAAGTAAATATATCAATAAACTGTATATCTTTGAACCTTTGGATGCTAGGGAGTTCAAAATACATTTCCATTTATCTCTGCTTAAGAACTGGAGGGTTTCTTGTTTTTGAAGATTATAACGATTAATTACTGACCTTTTTTTTGTCAAAAATGTGTTATTTACATTACATTCTTTTTTATTTTAACATATGATTTCATTGTGTGTGGTTTATTTGAACTTTTATTACCATAAAATATGAAGAATTTCATCCATCAATCAATTTCTGTTTATGGACAAAAACGTACTGATAAAATATTGCAGTCATCATTTGTGGCAAGCTGAGGAGACAACCGATTTGTATAAGCCAGTACGTGACTATGCTCAGGTACACCCCTGAAGGTTTTGCTGTGGAGAGATTTCTCTGTTTCTCTCCGTTAGTGAACAGAACTGTGGTGGGACTCGAAAAATTCCTGAAGGTGCAGCTTCAGCCATATAAGTTGGAAAAACATTCCATCACACACACTTTGTGCACTGCTATGCCCACCAGGTAAACCTGATCATGCATGCCTGCTCATCTCACACACCCATCAGAATGTTATTTCAGCCAACCAGCTTTTGGAGTCCCCCATGAGAACTGCAGTTCTGGAAGAAGTGTGTGGCAGGAGGATTCCAGCATCAGGACAAACCAGGTGGAACTTTAAAAACACACCTCTGCACATCGTGTTTAAACATCAAAACACTTTGAAACAGTGTTCTGAAAAAATGTGTAATGATCAGCGTGTCAATTCAACAAGCTTTGGGGCTGTCTGCATTTCTGGGAGATTTCTTGTTATCTTTTTTTCACTGTGCTCTCGTGCATGTTGATTTTCTCTACAGCAATCTTCAAAAAACTAACTACAGATTCTCTCAAAACTAGACAGGCCTTGGAGATTTTTTCCTGCTACATATCTGAACTGAATAAAGACAAGCTGACCACAGATGAAACTCAGCTACCTCCAGATGCAGACACAGCTGTTGCTGCAGCAACGCTGTGTTGGATGCTGGGTCTAATAAGGATAGAGCAGTCAAAGGCTCACTTTGAGAAAGCCTGTTACAGAATGTCTTTAACTTGTTGACTCTGAACTGTTTATGCTGTTTAAGACCAGTTTCCCCCAGAGGTAGCTGGACACTATCTGCAGAGAGAAACTGACTATTGGACAGGATAGGCTGAACGCACTGGCTATGCTGACTTCATCATCCATAAATTCAAGTTTCTAGCTAAGTGCTGAACATTTCTCTGACACATAATGATGATAGACACTGTTGGGTACAGTGGCTGCAAAACATATGTAGAACAAGGACAGAAAACATCAGCAAATTAGTAGAGAATTTTTTTTTTAAGTTTAATTTTAACAGTTTTGAATTACAGTGTTAGTGCTGTATTACAGTTACAGTTCAAAGTTGTGATGTGGGAAAATGGTTTTTGTGTCTAAATTTAAAGCATGGTGCTAAATTGTTGACTTCAGTCATAAATACTGTTTTTGTGTAAAGTTAGACTAAACTGCCAACATTTTTCAACAGTTGTTGCTGAAGATAGAACCTTATTATTCCTTATTATAAAATGAATTCCTAAACCCACCTGATCTAAAACATAAAAATGTAAGAAAAGTTAGATATTATATATATATTTGAGAGTACACTGAGGATGCCTGTTATTTTGACCAATAAGTAAAAGAGACCTGTACATCAGTTCTGCTATCTGGCATGTGAAAACATCATTATCTGAAAACCACTCAGATCACACATAGAACCTAATAATTCGAAGGTCATGATGTGGAGAATATGTCATATTAAAGTTAAAGGTTCAGCTTTTATTGCATTCTACAATATGAGATTGCATAATGCAATGCAGATGTAGCCTCCTCCAAGCTATACACACAGAAACTGCATAAATAACAATGTGACAAAGTAGACTCATCTCTGTCATTTGTCACTTATTTATTTAGGTATTTACTTGTTAGGTTAC
>NW_023339651.1:8157140-8158311 GCF_004916995.1 Morone saxatilis | reverse complement strand
CTGGCAACACCTATCTTACAAAGAAATAGAATAAAAAATTAAAATGGGAAAAGATCAAATAGAATAACGTCACATAAATAAATGAAAACAAGGACCTCACACATGACTAATACAAAAGATGGACATTACTCAACTGAAGCAGAGAAGACATAACAAATCTCTTCAGGACACTCCAACAACCTTCAATTGTCAGTCTCTGACTCATAAAGGAAGATGATTAACAAAAGACGTTATCTTTTAAGTGCTTTTAGATTCAAACAAGTAAAAAACAAATAGACATGCCACTTTAGCACCACTGACTGCATTTTTAACAGGCCTACTGATCATTCCACCAAATGTAAATAAGTGCTCTACTGGAGGCTGCTGTGCTATATGGCACAATGGAGATCCTAATAAATGAAAAAAACAAAAACAAATGGCAGCCAAACTGTCTGATTTTGCTGGAATATAGTCTGAATCCCCTTTGGCTATGCACCAAGTCTGAAAGAAAGAAAACATTTTCACGAAATCAGCCAAAAGGAAGCCTTTTAATTAGACACAGAGAATTCACTAACAAAGACCACGGAAGTGAAAGTATTCAGAATATTTATTGCACATAATGGATAAATGTGAACCAATATGATAAACTGTAGGAGCGATGAATGGATGGGAAGAGGGTTGAGGGATGAGGGATGGAGGAGAAATCAGGTTTGTGAACGGATGGATGAATGGATGGACAGAGGAGTTTGGGCAAGATGGTGGGAGGGACCCAAGTGGGTGATGAGACTCTAAGTCGGGGAGCCATCTATTCTTATGTCTTCTCTAGAGCCCGAGTGGTTCCCCTATTTGAATAAGAAAGAGAAGTGGAGATGGCTTTGGGGGTGATGTGAAAACTAAGTCAAAGAGGGAGTGAGATGAGACTTCATTATGTACACCAGCTGCACCATGTTCCCATTATTAAAATTCATTTTTCCACCCCGTTTTTACCCAATTCCCTAATGTGCTTGCAGTCTTTATCCCTGCTAACTCTACTGTTGGCCTGTGGAGAGGTGCAGACAGAAAAGGCTTTATCCATTACACACAGTTTCACCAGCCACTTCTTTTCACCTGCCAGTAATGAGCTTCGCCTATTCCCAGACAGGAAACTGATATTAGGCTATGCTGCAAAACCCCCAAGTTACATTTTTGTTAT
>NW_023339651.1:8137543-8157083 GCF_004916995.1 Morone saxatilis | reverse complement strand
TGATTGCCATCAGATTTGGTACATGTTGGTAGATGATCATGGGTCCCAGATGATGAATCCAATTGACTTTGGCGATCCCCTGACCTTCACTTTTTATTTAACCTTGGAAATACCTCATGCTCTGGCACTGAACATTGGCCCTGGATGTAAATCATGAATCTTCTAATTCTTCTTCTTCAAGATAATTGCTAGGAATATTGGGCAGTGGTGACCCCAGAAATGTCTCATAAGGAAGGCCAGATAGGGCCACTGAAAACCGGGGTGGTGGTTGAAGTTTGAAGTGTATATATTTAAAAGGTACACATTAATTAACACAAGTACTTAAGTCCACTATGTAAATGTGCCAGATATAAGCCACAACATGAGCCATACAAGCTAATTTTCATCTGCAGTCCCTGGCAGGTTTATGGCATATCAGAAACATAAAAAAATCACATAAGCACAGATAAAAGCACAGAAGGACAAACATACAAACTTACAGGACGTCAGTTGAGTAGGCGGCCCTCCAGTGTGGCCATCGGCGTCCCAGACCACCTAAGCAAGTGGTTTGAGTGATCTGATCACACAAGATGCATGTTAATACCAGGTGTAAACCGTTTGAGCTGAGTTTAAGGTCACTGATTCACCACCTCACAGGAAAAAACATATATCACAACAACAAAATTTGTAGTTGTTGGAGGTAATTCAGCGGACCAAGCAAAAACATATCAAGCTGAGAACGCTGCACAAAGGTACAATAAAATCTACCTCTATATATCTATCATCTATCATGATTGCAGAAAGCATTGTGGAGACGACCCACTTTCTTAATTCATGTTTTCTGACACAGCCAAATAATCTGCCAAAAGGACATGTGTTTCCGACATCACTGAAGGAATATCAGAACTAGTCACTCGCTACAATAACACACTGATGAGTCCACTCAGACTCGTGGTTGGGACTTATAATGACCAAGTAAATAAACACACTCTTCAAGGAGACGCAGGTGTATGGTCACGAACATGGTCATGAACTCAACAAGGAATGACACACTTTGCAACACACACAACAAAATGCATCCCATAAAAACACCAAAACATAAATTTCTTAGGAATGACTAAATATCAGGCAGCTCTGTGAGGCCGTATTTAGACACAGCAGTAACAGCAGCATACTAGCATGCTCACAATGGCAATGCCAACATGCTGATGTTAAATTTACAGTGCAATGTTTATCATTTCCACCATCTTAGTGTGGTGTGTCAGCCAGCTCATTAGCACTAAATAATACAATTAATACAACTGATGCTGATTGTTTTCATGTTCAGAAGCATTTAGTTATAAATCAAATTATTTTTACCTGATTTACCAATTTATGGGGTTGGGGATGAATGTCTGTATCAAATTTATTTATGTTGTATTTATTACTGTTGAAGTAGTATAGTATACCGGTATACCAGAGTCTTCAGAAAACATTGTCGGGGGACCTTGGATATCTGTTCAAAAGTTCATGGTACTATAATGAGATTTCAGTCTGGACTAAGGCCCTGCCATCCCAAGAGCAGCTAGCAGTTTCCATATGATACAAACAAGACAAATAACAATGGTTTTCAGTCTTGGTTTTTGAAAGAATATCATAAAAAGAAGGTGAACAGGGCTCTAATTGAGATGCAATCTTCTTGTGGTTTTTACATTATGGGAAGATGTGAATCCCAGGTGAACCAAATAAACAAGTAAAACATTTTTAAACTGCCTGACTTCCAGAAAGTCATGCTTCCCATTAAAACAATAATTGTTGTTTTTTGTAATATATACAGTATATTTTATAATTGTAAATACTTGCATATATATTTATTTTTATCTTGTTGCTCCCACAAAAAAGAAAAGAATCATCTGTCTAAACGGCCAAATACCTACTGAGTTTTAACCAAGAACTGTGAATGACACAAGCCAGAGGTAGCAGGATCCTTAGACAATTAAACAACATTTGCAGCAATTTTCAGAAACTGGTAATCTAAAACATATTGTGTTGGGATGTAAGCTGCCTCACTCACAAATAAATTTTGAGAAGAGATGATGACTGTGGGAGAAGACCTTCAGCTGGGTCACATGTCTTTGGGTCCTCACACTGTTTAATTCTTTTTCAATTAAACATTTGAGCAATAGAGTTAAATGCCATATAGATTTATTGTAAGTTTCCATGGTCCATGGAGCAAATAATCAGTTGTGTCTTGCGTCTATCTTCATCTAAAAGGTCAACATTACCCTAATTACCTTTTTTTGACAGCACTGAGTTTCAAGTTAATTGCCTGGCACTGTTATACTCCATTGTTTTCACCCTTAAAGAGTTTCCACCCCCAGCAGATGCATTGAAGCAAAACGCCCTCTCAGTCCCTGACATTGTTTCTGATTTGTTAAAAATAAAAATCTTTAATGTATGAGTTTGATTATTGCATTGATTATACATATTTTAATCCATATAGCTAAATTGTATTTCCCATAATGACTACTGTAGTCTTCTTCAATTCTATTATGCTTTGCACATGAAAATGCTGTCTTAATGAACTGGCTGAGAATGCCAGTCACTCACTGTGCACAGATGCCATTGTTTCTTGTTTAGTTCAGGTTTCTTAGCAACAAAGGCAACACAGAGCATGAAGTACCAAAGGTTCTGAGCTGGAGGCTGCTTTCACAGGTAAAGTTGTTTTCTATGTTTGCTTTTTCTAAATCTGAATACATTATTTTCCTAAAAGATTTCTTCCAGGTAAAACACAAAACATACCTTCATTGGTCAACATTTAAATGCAAAGATGCAAAGGTATATTTGAAATTTCGGAGTGGATAGAGTTTAAGTAGTCTCTGTCTTGTTTTTAGTTAGGTTTTAGTTTCAAGAGTTTTTTAGCATGTGTGGTCACAACTTTTCCTTGAATATGAATGTCTCTTTCTATCATGACACTTCAGAAAGAGACTTTACTTAAAAATGTTTCTTTTATTCTTTCAGATTCAAACGAAACCACCAGCTGTCATTCTAAGATATGTCAATAGCACAGAGCCCAGACTCCCGGGGGACGACAGGAGAGAGGAGCCGAGGTCAAACTAATCAGGTGCCGTTCACCACTGAATTTACCAAGATGCTGCCGACAAGCAGTGCACGCTTTGGTACCTTGAGTCATCACTCATTTTTCTCCCGACACAACCCTCATCCACATAGGGTGAGACATATTCAAGGTGAGCAAGTTGATTAGAAAGTTGAATCAATCCATATGCTTCCCTAAATTACAGTAAATTAATGTGTTTTTTCATTCATGTTTGAAAGTACAGACGTCAAAATCATTTATGATTTCCCTGGGTATTTAACTCCAGTAAACAAGGCAACCTGAAGAAATAAAATCAGCAGCTCATTCTGGTTCCCATTTAGGTTTTCTATTGGAGCTGTTTCACTCTGGCACAGCGGTGCTTTGAGCTAAATGCTTAAAATACTAACTTGCTGAAGCTTAGCAGTTATAATGTTTACCATGTTTACCAAAAAATATGGAAAAATATGTTGTGGAACAACATTGAATGAATATGATTTATGTTGAGGGAAAAAACAAGAATTTATAAATTATTGGGCTGACCTTTATTTCACTTAAAATAAACTTGGATGCTTTTTTTAAAATTAGTTTTGGTTCCCTTGTCATCTGGCTTTTGAAGGGGGCATGCCAGAAAATGCCACCAGTTTGCTATTGTTTGCTAAATAGCATGAAAAAATAGATGAAAAATCAGGGCATCAGAGGAATTACAATTCATCTTCTGTGGAACAAGTTTTCCACTAATCCATCTAAAAGTTGTCAGGGTATTTTAATAACCAAAAATGTCAACCTGCTGGTGACACTAGTGGAAAAGTTGATGTATGTGTACCAATCCATTAAGTAAATGTGAGATAATTCACTGGCGGTGCTATAGAGGAAAAACTCAGGATTCATCCCCTGATTACCAAGGATATCTGTACCAAATTTCATGCCAGTCAAATAATTTTCACAAAAAGATTAAAAAACTTATAGCACCAGAGGAAAAGTCAGGGATCAGAAATCATTAGAATTTTTTATCTGGGGACCATGAATGCCAATCCATCATTAGGACCAACTAACAGACAAATGAACCGTCCAGCAGACTGGCATAAGCCTACTGGCATCGCCTACAGTCACCCCATGGCTAATGTGTTAACAGCTTGTTCTGCTTCCCCTTAAGTAGAATTGTTCCTTTGCCAGGACTGCAATTAGAAAACTGCAAAAGAAATCTCTCACTTTCACTACCACATTTATATAAATCTTGTTGGAATTTCCACATTGTGGGACAAATAAAGGAATATCTTATCTTATCTTATTTTACACTGAACAATAATAGTCCGTTGCACTCGCTAATTACATGTAATGCATTCATTTAGCTTAAAATGTCTTTGCAGCTTTGCTTGCTAGCAGCCGTTAACAAGGTCCTTATTCTGACCTCGCTGTGGAAACCATCCTTCCTATATGTATATATATGAGAAATATGTTATGAGTAGCAGCACATAGAATAGTAATATGATACATGAAAGGGACAACTGCATTATTGTTAGTGAAGTATGTTTCAACCCTGAGGTTCTCTTGAAGTTGCCACCGTTGAACGTATTTCTTCAGGGCAAGGCTTTGATTGTCCCACACTTCTGAAGTACTACCTTGTGTGTATGTGCATGTGTGGTGAATATTATGCCTTTCTTTTTCCCACAGGACTCAATGGTAGGCCTGTTTGCACGGTGAGAGATGATTGGTATGTCACCTCATCATTATTCCCTCATCCACTTCTGAAGAGCCACGTCCTCAGGAAAGCAGCTGGTCCATCTTTTGCCTTTCCGCTTGCTCAGAATCATTATGGAGTCAGCAGTAACAAAAGCAGATCAGGTGTGTTTACACTCACAGCGGCTAGATTGTTGCTGATCTGCCTTCAATGAGTCCCATTGAGCTTTAGAAAAACAGTAGTAATTTTTGCTTTTTATTTCACAGCACTATTCTCAGAAGCCTGGAGGGATGAACTTAAAGAACTCGCTGCAAAAGTCAGTGTGTCTTCTAAAGCACAAAAGGACAAAAAAGAGGTAGGGTACCAGTATTGCTGTAATTACTGTAATCTGAAATATCTCCGGGGTAATTAATAGCACTGTACACACCACCCATGGCTACTGAAGTTCTCACAAACAAACAAATAATACATTAATAATTAATATTCTAAATAATATATAGGATATATTGCATATTATGAGCAGCATAGATTCTCCAATACTGAATTTCCAACAACATTTGGCAACTTTTGGGATAATTGGCTTTTACTGTGGGTGTGACATAGAAAGGCAATGTGAGTCAGTGCTCAGTCTCAGAGGTAGCAGTTCTTCCCTGACCCACCACAAGCTCAACCAACTCAATGTTTTAGATTGTGGCCGTGGTCTGGGTTAAGGTCTGTCTGGGAGGCACAACCTACAATTACCCATAAGCTGTCATACGTCTCTTCAAAAAAGTTTCTAAGACATGACCTAACCAAGAATAACAAATGAATGTATGCCTCAAGGCAGAAGTTGAATTTATGCTGCTGGGTATGGAAATAATTTTGGTTATGTTGAGAAAGGCTGATTTTTGTGTTCAGTGCTAAATAGCAAATGTTAGCATGCTAACGCGCTAAACTATGATGGTGGAAATGGTAAACATTGAGACCACGTGTCATTGTGAGCATGTTAGCATACTGACTTTAGCATTGAACTGAAAGCACCACTGTACAATAAGAGTCTCACAGACCTACATGGATTCTTAGTCGTGTTAAATCCTTCTTGTTTCTAATTTCCTAAAAAAAAAAATACTTCCTTTAAATTAAACTGTTTGTACTGCACGGTTTTGTCAATGTATTCTAGGAGCAGCCCGAGGAAGAATTTGCTTGCAGAAAGACCCAGTATTCAGCTGAAACCGGGAGAATCATCCCTCCATCCTCCAAGTCTTACCAACGCAGATCCCATTCTCAGGGCCTGATGTATCCTCAGCCCTTCCATGACCAAGAGCTCATGGTGAAATACTCTTCCACGTCTGTTTAGCTTTTCCACAGTTAGAAAAAGTGTAATTTGTATGATATGAGGCATTGCCATGTAATATTAATTCCTTGTTTATTGTGTAGTTGTGTTGTTAATGTGTTAATGTCAATGAGACTTCCTGATTAAATAAAGACTTTATATGAATATATATTATTTCTGAGGCGAAGGATTAGCAGCAGATCAAAAAGAGCTTTCCAACATCATGGACATTTTCCAGGGCACACAGCTTTTTCACAAGGTTACGCTGCATTTGTATTTTTGTTGGAAAACAGCCCCCAGCACAACTCGTCCTGAGAAATTTAAATTTAAATATATATATAATGTATGTGGCTTGCAAGCTAATGTTGTGATGGTCCTGCTGCTCTCTTGTCAGGTTTTGGAGCTACTTTGTCAGATCCTGCAGACAGATTCCCTGTCCACAGTCCAGCAGTGGCTTCTGCTTTCAGGCCAAAGAGGTAAAACCCTTCTTCCTTCCACATAAATAATGAGCTTAGTTTCTGCACAGTGACAGCTGATTTTTTTATTTGCACAGTGCTTTTCTAGATGCCGAACAACATTTCAGGTACTACATGTCAATTTGTCACAGTGTTGTTGCAGTTCATAGTGTGATAATTACATTAATTCAAGGGTTATTCAGAAGGTTGACAGAAAACCGGTAGCTTCAGGTGATGATACAAAGGCTCCCAGTCACTTCAACCGTCACAATTAATTTGACATAAACACTATTTGCAGAAATGTGTTGCATGTCTTACATCAGTTTCTCTGTGAATGTTATATTTTGACGTTTTGTCATTTCCCACAATGCACTGCAATACTTTCATTATACCCTCCCTGCCTGAAAGACATTCTTAAGACATCCTTTTTCTTTTTTAAATAGTTTTTTTATTTTAAATAAACAGAATACATCAGAAATATACACACATATTATTAGTCTTCTTTTTTCATAGGCTAATTACATTCAGTTAATTAAGTGATACCTTCAAAATAATTACATTAAACTGATGATGATTAAATGATGAAGGAATTAATGAGCTCTTGAATTGCTTTGCTAAATACATTTTAAAAGGGTTTTTAATTTTACTTTTGTGACTTTGATGGGTTTAATTACTTTTTAATTGTGTCAGTTAATACTGTCATTTAAATGAACCAGTAAGAGAGTGTATAATTGGTCCGGTGGCATAATCACTGAACTGTTCTCCTGGTATTAATGTGGTTTACCCTCAGAGAAAGACCTGGTGATGGGGATGATGAAACAAGCTCTAGATGGTGTCGACCTCTCAGGTCATCATCAGCAGAACTTCCAGCAGGTCCAGGGTTTTCATCCTGGTGCATCTCCACTGGTATATGGTCCATCATTTGACCAGTCACAGAGAACACCACAAAGAACGAGGTCGGTATGATCTCTGGAATTTTGGAATCCTTTGGTTCAAAACTTTTCAAGCTCAATGTTTTTAATATTATTTCATTTACCTCCGTAGCTCATACAGAATGAACCGAGCTTTCAGCGGTGACAAACCAGGTAACTACATATATGTATTATATATAGTGTTGCTTTTCTCATTAGCCTAGAATTTATTGGCACATACATTCTGATTTGCAAGGAATACTGTTATGTTTTGTGTATTTGTATGTGCATTTTGCAATTCAGTACAGTCTCTGAATGTATGGAAGTTTTTCTCAATATATAGACCAACCCCTGTTGAGAAGTAGTCACAGTATGAAAGGCTTTCTTCAAATTGTCTGTATCAATCAAGTGGCTAAGAAGAGTTTTTTTCACAACAAAATTGAACCATAATATTCAGAGTGAATACTGGTGGCGATGTTATGTAACATGTTTTCATTTTCAAGTTATTCTGAATAGAAAGGATGGAACTTGTGAATACTGTAAAACTACTGGCTAAATTGAGTGTTCTTTTGCAGAGAGGATTGGAGATGCAGAGGTCCTTGAAGTCCATGCAGGAGCTCAAAATAAACCTCAAGATCATTTACCTCAGCCTACAGACAGTGTATAGAATTCCCGTTTCATTGTGGTGATAACTGTATTATGGTTTCCTTATTATGAGAATTGATTGGTTCCTTTGTTTATTGGTCCCATGATATATGGTATCCCAGGTTTTCTTTAGCATATTTGATTAGATGATTATAAGAAACAGAAGCCAGTTTAATAAAAGGATTTCTTTAGATTGTATTCACACTTCAGTAAAAGCCGAACTTCCACCAAACATTTCAGTCCCCTTGAAACCCATACCTAACCTATGACCACATGTACCTAAACCCTAGATCTGTTTTGCTCTTAAAAGACAAGTGTGTAAGAATTAGTGGCATCTAGCGGAGTAGTTATAGATTGCAACTCCTTCGCTTAACCCCCCTTCTAAGCATAATGGAGAAACTACAGTAGCCATGATCTAGAGCCAGTGGCCAGTGTTTGGTTTGTGCCGTGGTATCTGTAGAGATTAAAGGCTCATATTAAGGTAAAAAAAAAACTAACATAATCATTCCCATATTCCGGTGATTAATACACTAATGAAAACATATGACTTTTTCCAACAGAAACACAAAAACAACTTTTCTAATGTGTAACAAACTGAAATGAAGTGGACTGCTTCATGGAAATTTGGCTCAATACAACATACTGTAGCTGTGATAGTGTTATATGATACTGTGGATGATGTTACATAATTGCATATCATTTGTCTGACAGATCATGTTTTGAAACTGAGAAAAGCAGAGTGACAGGATTAACAAGTATAACCTGTTGTTTGAAGGGAAACAAAACGGATGTTGCTATGTTGCTGTAGTGATGTGTGTCAACATAATTTTTTAATTTTAGGATTTAGGGTACATAAACAAAACAAAAAAAATATCTGTACCACATGTGCAACTCTTGACAGATCCAATAGTCCAATAGGTTTATGACACTATTATCATGCTAACACACTGAATTAGGATGGTAATAAACACTGCTTAACATCAGCGTGTTAGCACTGGTATCATTACGAATGTTGATCTTTAAAAAGGCCTTAGGGAGAAACAGCATCAGAATAAAAAAGAATTGCATTAATAAAAAAGAAATGCATTATGAAGACAATGTGTGACACTTTTTGCCTACTCTTTAGCACAGTTAAGTACAGCCTCACACAATGTGACTTGTTTCCTCATGTAGAGGCTTTTATTTCTCAGAGAAGACAAATAAGAAATGAGATGACTTTCTCTTCCACCATGTGAATGTTTTAAGTGGCAATATATTTAGCAACAAAATGGTACTTATAATACCAGTCTTGCTAACTGCATGTAAATCACCAGCAGACCAGAAAAGCCTCTTTCCTTTGAGATGAGTTTATGATGCCAGTGCCCCATGGGCATACTTTACTGATAGGGTTGCCTTGAAAAATGTTTTGAGCTTGAATTCATAAATAATGCATGTCCCATATAAGTATTATTCTAAATTTCTTCTCTTCACTATGTCTCTCTCCCTCTCTCTCTTTCTCTCTAGAGACATAGAGTACAATCTGAGTTTATCACATTGCAGATCAGGTTGGCAGAATAATAAAGATCAGGCTCACCTAATCATGCAGTAGCTAACTGAATGAAATGTCAAAATATCAGAGGTTATTTAACTGCCTCAGACTGTCATGCTAGTGCATGGTTGCTGTAAGAAAATAATGGATGTTGTGATGTGACTGACTTAAGAAAACATGTTGTAAAGATGGTGACAGCCAATTTGGGGCGCTGACATTTCTCAAAAGTCAGGTGTAAAAGCAGATCAATGCATGGCAGAGCAAACAGGTGGAGAAAATTGAAGTCTGTGACAGCAGGAAAGGATGGAAAGCAAGCTGAAGAGTTCCCTTACTGAATACCCCTGATGAAAAAAATCCATATAAAATGTAATGCATTCAAAATTCTACCTAAGTAAAAGTATCAGCTGAGAAAAACTGGGGGGGCAAACTTTTATAATGTAGAATAACTGAATAAAATGTTATAAAAAGGGAAACAAACAGGATATTTTGCCTTGCAGCAAAGTGCACCCAGTCTTATTTAAAAGTCCCTGTGTTATTTAGGAGGCTCTATTGGCAGAAATAGAATTTCATATTCATAACTGGGTTTTCATTAGTGTCTAATCTCCTGAAAATAAGAATATATTATGTTGCCTTAGAATGAGCCATTGTATCTGCAGACCCAGTGGGTCGCCTTCCATGAAACTGCCATGTTGAACCGCCACGTTTCTACAGTAGCCCAGAATGGACAAAACCAAACACTGGCTCTAGTTACGGCCATTTGCATTTTTCATGAGTTTTGTGGTCACCATAGTTTCTTTTTTGCATTTGCAAGGAGAAACTAAATCGTAGTGGTTACAGTCTGAATTCTTTGTTTTAAAGATGGTGACAGTCACTTTGGGGTGCTGACATTTCTCAAAAGTAATTCACTTTAATTGTGAAGGTTATCTATGTAATGTAGAAATAAACCTTTTCTTAAGGCTGCAAATAAGCAGATTTCAGGCATATTTGGCTAAATGAATACACACACACTTTAGTGCCATTGAACCTGAATATTTTATTTTATAAACAGTTTAAGGGTGTAAGTAACAGACTAAATAACTTCCCTACCACTGTCATACAAAGGAGATAAATGAATGTTAAGGGATTTTATTGGTTCTGTAAACAAGATGTCTGTATTCCAGTATGTTCCCAGCATCTCTGTACTGTTTTTTGTCTTTCTATATATATTTTATTTAGTGTGGTATTGTTTTTCTGTTTCTTATAATTAATGTGCATGTGTTTACAAGAACATATGAGAGACTGGCCAGAGAGTCTGTGGGTATCTAGTGGATAGCTCGAGAATGGCAGGTCTGGAGAGTCAGAGGAGAGCACAGTACATGGCCTCTGGGAGGTGATCAGGGGCTGGAAAAAGGGACTGAGAGCCAGGCCAGGCAAAACCAATAACAATTAAAACTGCAAGCAGTGATGATAGGGCCCTCGCACTCAGTGCGAGGTGGGGTGTGCTGCCGTCGGGTCATGCACCAGTACATAATGACAACACCAAGCTACGAAACATTCACAGAAATCACATCACAATTGCCATACAACGCTTTCTTCCTGTTGCCAGTAAGTGGCGCTACCAGTATGACTGAATATTGGCACTTAAATGTGTTCAGGACGGGACTCTTTTTAAATCTACAAAATTTAGTGGAGATTGAACCATGTACACAGAAGTTATGATAACTTCCTGCTTCCTGACATACAGATATAAAGAGCACAATACTAGTATTGGCATATTGTGTTGTGTATATCATACTACATACTATTCATGTTTCCATGTAACTCAGTTAGATTAGTCTATAATATGTGGAGTTTGTTGGAGGAAAAAGAGGAAAGAGCTTTAGAGTAACAGTAAGGTTGGGGATAAGTTTAAAGTGCTATTGTATGGGTTGGTGAGATAAAGTAAACAACAGTACTATGAGAAGCTTCAATGGTTGTTTCAGTCATCAACTCTGTTTTGTATGCAATGATGAACGTCAAACACACAATCATTTACATAGCTAAAGCCCCTTGTTTCAATAATCATGTGTGAATAAGTTGTAATCTGTGTCCTGTGGAGTCCACTTTCAATGTGTTTTTCCTGTACAAACATCAGGTTGGGAGATGGAGATGACCTGAAAAAAGTTACAGGAGTCTGCGTTTATGTAATTATTTGTAGTACATTGTTATATATAATTGTAGTTAACAATTGTGTGTTTGTGTTATGTGTGTATGATGTTGCAGTGTGACCTTTGTATGTGAAACTGGCACAGATGTGATTACGGTAATAAAAAAACTATTTCAGTAATTTGTGTGTTTGTTTTTAATTTCAATAATAATGTATAGTGAGAAGCAAAAACTAATTCATTAAAAATATATATTTAAATGTACATTTAAATAATAACAAGTAATTTTTTGTGAGCTGTCGAGCATGGGAAAGTGTTGCGATTAAAGGCGCAGAAAAATAATAATAATGCCTACAATTACAAAAGGTCCTTGCACTGGTCAGTGCTCGGGCCCTAACTAGACAGTCCTCCTGACAGGAATGGAGAATGAACTAAATCAGGCATTTGCTTGACTGACAATATTTGCTAGTAGGATCAATACATTTTTTTCATGAGATTTTGACATTAAGAAAAATATAGAATATTACCAGCCTTATCCTTAGCATGTTTGTGTCTGCTATTAACCCGAGCAGACGTTCAAGGGGAATTTTTGGCCACTCCTGACTATTTTTAGGATGGGCGCGATCGATGAGGAAAAACTTCTGCCAGATCAGTTGCTGTTTGACAAGCAGTTTGAGGGGACGGCGATGCCTGAATGATTGCCTAAACAATCAACAGTCTGGCTGTTGAATGATCTGTCGGAGAGACGGTTAGCTGTCTTGCAGATTCAGATTTTCCACGTAGCTGCTGTCATAGGATTCGTTATAAAGTGTAGTGAGCTTGTTTTGATATTACTGAAGTAGTATTTCTAAACAGACAGACCATAGTTTCTGCATCTTCCAGCTTCAGCTCGATGTTTTTCTTTTCCCTCTCCTACTTTCTGTTCATATGATAATTGCACGAACCAATGCTGGCTGTCCCTCTTTTTGTCAACATTGAGGACACAGTTATTAGAGGTACTAGAGTAATATAATATATAATAAAACCAAAAAGGGGGGATTAATCCACTAATGCTAAATAAACTGTGTGCTCTCGTAGACTTAACCATTATCTAATTATTTGTATAATGAAGCCAATTCCGACAGCTATATTTGGACACTTCAAGTGCATTACTGTTCAGAGAAAGAGTCAAGAGGAGGGGTGGGGGAGCATGTCAGCAGGAACTTAGTCACTTGATGGCAGCCATTTGTTGCCAAGGTGACCAAATAAACCCTAGAATGTGGAGAGATAGAAAGTCCATCATAGCCATTTCTATGACCACAATCATTAAACAAAGAGCTCCCCAAGGCCTCAGCACTGTGCGGAGAAATATATAAACTGTCCACTTAAACACAAGGGTGACACACAACCTTCCTCCCATCCAGACAACTCTACTATGACGACCCTCTCCGCCCTGTCTTCCTGTTCCTGTTTGTGTGGTTACTTTCTGTGCAGGTACTGGTGGAGCTCAGTACTGGTTCTCTCTCCACCTGGAGACAATCATTTGGTTTTGGTTTGACAGTTTGTGTTGCTGTATCCTGCTACAACACAGCACTCATACTCTTCATGCACTCACCTACACCACTGATCTCACTAATTTCATATACTACTGTTTTTTACTTTTAGTTTAAAAAATTAATCAAGAAATCAATCATTAATTTAATAAATACTTTCTTAAGTGGCTTTGTTGTCTCCCTCCTTATGTCATGGCTGTAAGGCCCAGTTTGCGACACTACACTACAGTCAGTGTTGATTAATTGATGCTCATCGGTGTCTAACTCGTTTTTATTATGCTCCTTTTTTATTCTGTTTTCTTTTTTGTTAGAAACCTGCATTGTTGTAAACGGCACTTAAGCTGGTAAATGAAAACGATGAGTGAACCAAAATGGTAAAGTTGTGGGTTGGACAGCTAAACATCAAGCTGAAACTCGTAAAGCTGAGAGGAGCAAGTGATAATTCTCCCTCTCACATTGTTTTCACATTGTCATTTAATAAGCTGTTAGTAAAAAGTAAACTAATTAGGTGTTTTTACACATTACCACAACTGCCCCCCCTTGTCCAAATTGAAAAGACAAATTGGACATGGCAAATTGGACAAGGAAATTCAATTAACCTTCATAACATTGTCGTATAAGGAAACAGAAACAAGCCGCACAGAATATAAATCTGCTCTAAACTTGTTGATAATTGAGATTGCTGTACAGCTTCCTGCTCGACAAATTTAATAATGTAAACATAGCTACTGACAAATTACTTATATAGTCTAACAAGAATCCACTTAAGAGGCAAATCACATATGTCAAAGTAATTGAATACAAAAGAAAACACAACAGAGAACACAGGGGAAAAAGACCAGACCAGGGTTAAAAAGAAAATGAATATTGGATGTAAATTCATCATTCATTGCCAGAAGCACTGCTCAAAATTTAAAAGTGCACTTTTTATTTTAAGTTGTGGTTTTAGAATTCATGGCAATATGGGTAATAGCAATGGTTTGGAGAGATAATAGCTGGAATATTCTCTTTTGTCTATGATTAATTACAAAACTATTGTGTCCTTTCACAATGAAACACCCAGGCAGACACTCTGGAGGACCTGATTTAATTAAAACAAGGACCATTCATTTGTTATAAAGCTCCATATAAAGCTGAGGGGAGCTTCAGATTCATGTGATAATTCTCTGTAGGTTCACCACTATAAGTGATCCCTTAGACTCTTTGTCATATTTGTATAGATTATAGCTGCTTTAAATCTATTTGATATTTATAATAGCTCTACACTGCAGTACAAGAAAAGTGTTGTTGCTTTATATCTATTTCTTCTAAATGGCTAAATGGCACAATATATATGAATCCTTGAAATGCATATTTGAAGGACCAGTGTGAAGGATTTCGTGGCATCTTCCAGTGCAGTTGCAACACCCTCGCCTCACCCTCTTGCTCCAAGTGTGACTAAGTGTGTGAATAACTTATAACTTAACTTATTTCAAACAGAATGTTACATTTGGCGGTATGGCTCTGTTTTCTGGGACCTGCTTTGCCTCCACCGTACCTACCAAAATGGAAACACTTAAGGCCAGGAGAAGCACACCGTACCTGCCCTTCCATGTGCGATAACACGGAAAATTTTAAAACAAGGAGAGCGGCAAGCAGAGACCCCCCAATGTACAGAACAGCAGCAAGCCATAAATGACAATCAAAGAAAATGACATTGATTTATCAAGATACACCAATAAAGGAGGAGCTGGGTGGGTTTGCGGGTGGGTTTGCGAAAAAAGGCTTGTAAGAGAAAGCAGCAAAGATAGGCAGGCTTAAGAAGCAGCCTTAAGATACAGGCGCCAATGCAATAAAACTATTCCTGCCAAACAGGAAAAGCTTAGGCAGGAATCAGCTGAGCTGTCAAACTGATTGTGACGCGTTTTCACCGAACCAGCTTGTGATCCGGCTGATGTAGCTGGAATTGAGAGGCGCTGAGTTTTGAACTTTTGTGGCTTGCCCTTGGCCTGCCTGAACTAATGCTATGGTTAATTAGCCGCAAAATGCAGTGTTTGGTTTGTCTGTTCTGGGCTACTGTAAAAGTACCAGTTCAGCTGATTATTCACTACATATCAATATTAGCTATATTCCATTTCTGCCAATAGATCCTCCTAAATGTTACACACTGGACCTTTACAGGTGGAGTAAGCCATAAAACTTGTTATTCAAGTACTTTCTAGTTTGCCAAGATATGCTGTTGTTGTGATATCAGCTATAGTAGAAGGAGACTTGTGAGTATTGTTGTCTAGAGCTGCTCACACTGGAAAACAATCTCGTCCTCTACGCATATTAGAATCGACACACCTTTAAGACCCCATTATAGACTATCGGACAAATCAATTGGAAACATCAGTTATCAGTTAAACATCAGAAAAGTCAGCCAGTGACAGTGTTTTTTAATTCAAATGATGTTTCGACGATCAATGTTTAATTAGCTGCCTGATAAAATCTTCTAGCCACAGCTGTCATTTCAGCTTCCAAAATTGAAGGCTGGCTAGAAATGAGTAAGCCTGTCGACATCTGCTAAAATGAAATTATTTAAAAAGAGAGAGAGAGAGACAGAGATGCTATAATAGCCAAAACCCACCGAAGAGCTGAAAGAAATGTACACTGAAGAAATTATTAAATTAATGGTCCAGCCAACAGACACGCTGAAACACCAGCCTAAAGCTGAGAGTAAGATCCTTGCCTGAGATTTAGAATGAAAGCAATAAACCACTAAAATCAACCTCAGCAGTTAAAGAGGGATTAACTGGCAGAACATTTTGTCTGGTCTCCCGAGTGTTCGCATGGAAGAGCAAGATAGATGATGATGTAATGATAATTGCTGATTTTGTGATGATTCCTGGTGTAAATGAATGATTATCCTCCCATTCTTAGATTAAAGCAAGTAAATGATTAGGTAGCCTACAAATTTGAGCTCCTTAATTGAAACCATGTGAAACAGGAAAGATGAGACAAATTATTGCTCTGTGATAAACAAAACCAAAATCCAACCACTGACTCTCCTCAGCCCCACAGAAATAATTGTAAACAAAGTTAGGAAGGAACTGCTGCAGCTCAGTGTGTCTCAGTGGGTCTGTGTCTGGTCAGCTGTAAGGAGAATCTTTAGCAAGGTTACAGAGAAGACAGCACAGCAGACTATGTGATTGTAGATATGGACCCAGTCCACAGTCACTTTGTCTGTCTAAATGTTAACAATGATTGTGCTAATACATGCTGATGTTAAACAAGTATAATGTTTACCATGTTCACCATATTAGTTTAGAATTTTTTTAAGTAGTTCAAAGTGTGTCCACAGAGCACGTAATTTAAATAAAGTGATTCATTGAATTAACTGAGTTAGTTTTGAAAGGCATAATGAGTGTTGCTTAACACTAATGCAGCCAGAGAGTGGCCTCTCTGCTCTGAGTGTGTGCTGTGTGTGTGGTTCAGCCCTGTCCTCGGTCAAACAGACACACAGACAGCAGCTCTCACCAGGGGAGAAGGAAAGTGGAGACTGAGAGACTGAGGCAGCCATGTAACCTAGTTGCTTCGTTTTTATAGTCACAACCTGCAGCACTCAAATGTTGATCTAGAGTTCAAATGTCAATGTTATGAAGGAAGCTGTGAACAATTTGGCACAGGCAGGCCTAGTTTTCACTGTGAAATATTGTGAACACTTCTGTGCTTCCCGTACACGATTGTTAGCTGTCCATTGTGACAGAGTCTGGACTGAGAAAAACCTTGACTAAGACTAAGTGAACACACTATGAAAAACGTGTGCATTTTTTCCCAGCTATAGCTGCTCAAAACCTCTCTGTACCTTTGGTATTTATTTCTATTCCTAATAATTGCTGTTATTTATGTTATTAATTATTATTATTGTGCTTCTTTTTTACTGCTGTAACTGTTGCAACTTGTGTTTAATAGTTTTATTACACTACTGATGCCATCAAATATATCTTCATCACTTATAATCAGCCATTTTCTTTTCATTATTTACCAAATGCATCATATGTATCTTTAGTACTGTTCATTCTTGTGCTATTCTTAAGCAAAACATATTGTTGCTGACATAAAAAACAAGAATTAATAGTAGAGAAAAATGCATTAGAGGGAGACTGCCCTGGATTAATGATCTTTGATATGAAATGGAAATCCAATTAACAAACTGTGTTCTCTGAAGAATGTGCCTTGCCATGTTTTCACTAACATGGATTTGCTTTGCCCTTGAGCACAACATACTACAGCATCAACTGTAACCTTTAAACCTTACCATTATTGTTGTTTTGTCATTAATGGCTGGGTTCCTTTGTGGCTTTCCACTGCTTTGATAATGTTGTTTCCCATAATGCGGGTGTGGGTGTGTCTAACTTCATCAATATAACAGAAACACAAAGGAAAAGAAGGATTTATGCGTTGACTTATCTACTAATGTCATGCACACATAAAAACAACACACAACTAGAGAAACACATAAAAAAAAAGTGTCCAGTTCCAAGCTCTCAAAAAAACTAAATGCAAACTGCAGTCTGGCTTTATCATTAATTCTTATTTCTTATACATCAACTATAATGCACATGATGGATTGTTGTCTCTATTGTCTGATGTGACAACCATAAAGAGATGCAAAACAACTGCCAAGATACACAAAACAACCACAGAGAGACACAAATTGAGACACAAATTGACAACAAAGCAACCACAGATAGATGCAAAACCACAAAGAGATGCAAATTGACCACAAAAAGATGCAAACAGACATCAAAGAGTCAAGATAACAACAGAGAAAGAAGAAAACTACCACAATGTAAGAAAAAATGACCACAAAGAGGCATTAAATGACTACAAACAGAAAAAAATGTACCACTAAGAGATACAAAACAACTACAAAAGACAAGACTATAAACGATGTGGCCATGTTTCAGTAGTAGTTCCTTTGTGTCTCTTTCAGTCTTTTACATGTCTGTGCCCAGGGGCCCATTGTCTCATAATCCTACCATGAATATTTACCCTTCATTCTGAGTCATCACAGAGTCATTAAATGCTTTATCACATGTTGAATTATGTGCAACAAATTATACAGCATTTCTGCACTTCTGCTGCTAAATACTGCTAAAATTGACCTGTTTAGTTTAAGTGAGCAGAATACAATCTCCTGTTTGTGTATGAGTTAAACTGCCAAATTCATCAATTTTTTCAAGCTTGCTTTATCTGCTGTTACTCAACACTGTGTTTAACTCAAAATAAGGATGCCTCCTCAATGATCTTTAGAGTACAGGGTGATCATGACTCACATAAAGATTTGGAGCCAAAGTACATCCCTGATTGTCTGCTACTGTATGAGCCCTCTTGACCTCTCAGGTCATCACTGGTCCGTTGATTGTGCCCAGAATTAATTCCAAACTTGGAGAAGATGAGTTGAGTTACTACGCTGCACAGATCTGCAACAAAATTCCAGGTAATAAAAGACATATCTTAGCTTTTGTTACTTTTAAATCAGTGCTACCTGCAATTGCTTTTGAATAAACTTCATGCTGTTTTTTTTATATGCAATGTATTATTGAATTATTTCACTTGTTATACAGTCTTTATTTTCTTCACTTTTCTGTTGCTTTTCTTTTAGGCTGACACTTTATTCATTTTCCTGTAATTTATTTTGTTCTTTTATTCTTAATGTATTATGTAAACCACGTTGAACTACCACATGTTGACAAGTACAATTCAAAAAGGTTGCCTTGCTTTGAGCAGGAAAAAGGATTTATCAGAAGGGAAATGTGCAGTTATGTCACATTGCTGCCTTTTAAGCCACAGAATGCATTTTGTTTTATACAATGAATAAAACCAAATTTCCAGAATTTTGACAATTTGAATTTTGAATTATTTAACCAGCACTTCATGGACAAAACACATGTATATCGAGGATGAATCACACTTTGGTGCCACTTGATGTCTTGACTCAAAATACACTTCATCACACTTGTTTTGGGAATCATTAACACGTTCCTGTTCTTCAGAGGCCATAGACATTACCATTCACAAAAAAGTCCTTGCTATGCTTCTTCTCTGGTGGCGTGACCACAGTTTGAGTTCAGCTGGCCTGGTCAGCAGGTGAAGTTCAGCATTCACGTCACAAATCCTTCTCACAAGGACACCTGTTGGCTCTGGGCGATAAGACGCAGCTGTTTCCTGGTGTCCTATCAGATACGCTTCAGCAAGGCAGCATTGAAAGAGAGGGGGCGGCACTGGGCCCTCTACCAAATATTTTTCAGATATGATAGTAACTCCCCTTCACACA
>NW_023339651.1:8105398-8137443 GCF_004916995.1 Morone saxatilis | reverse complement strand
TGCAGTAAAATGTTGTGCAAAGAAATTGAGCAGTTTCTTTCTTTGGAAAACTAAACTAAACTAAGATAACAGATGAATGCATGAATGAATGAATGAATGAATGAATGAATGAAATTAACCGTTAACCCTTTAATGTGTCTTGGAATCATACTTCAAAAATACATTGCAACTTTCAAAAAGGAGTCAGTGTAGTGATGAATGAATGAATAAACAAATAGATTAAAAACATGAATTCATTAAATTAAATTAAATGATAAACTTTTGGTTCCAGGGTCAGTGTTAGTCACACAGATATGTTAACTAGCCAAAATATTTTCTCTGATCTCTCTGAGCCGCCCATGCATATCATTGCTGGCGTAATATTCCTGGTTGGCCCCACGAGAGAAATGATAAGGATATTGAATTCTGAGAATTCACTCTACAGAAGTGGAGATGATTAACCACCCCCACCCACACCCACCATCTCCCCTGACCACCTTCTTGCTCTTCTGTGTCAAACATATGCAGGCACAAGTGTACAAGTGGTGCAGCCTGCATGGCATTTATGATCTTTCAGCTTCTGGGAGCTGATAACCATTTGGCCTATTTGGTGTGTAGTAGATTTCCTTTGCTCAAATGTTGAGAAGAGTCCATCAGCTACAGTATGTTTTCTTGGTAATATAAACCCAGAATGGAAATTATTCTTTTTTTTTTCTTCATTATATAGTGTATGATAATGCAATCTGTTCATTTCTACCCCACAATATATGACCCTAGTGTTTGATGAGACACGTGTAAAGCAGTGCAAACATTATTGCATTTGCATCTTTTCACATTAGCCCCAGCCAGTTTATCAGTGTGACAGTCGTCCTTACAAGACAGCTCTAATCTTTGCTGTCTGTCAGGGTCACATTTCATGGCTCTGGCCAAAATTAACTGAAATTTCATCAGATTTTCTCTGGTTCCTTCAAGCATCCTGTAGTAGTGGTTCCTGCCAATTAGTGCAAAGGTAACACTGCACTTGTAGCAAAAAAGTGTCTACTCAGATTGCATCAGCAAATTGAATATAGCCTGTATATTTTTGGCATTTCATGTGTTTGACCATCATCCTCTGCTAGGGAGGTTGTTTTTTGCCTGACTGTGTGCTTTGACGTAGCCCAGGAGGTGTCATGGAGAACTCACCTGTACACACGATTCAGTAATTCACACTCTGTTTTTGATAATTAGTGCTATTAGTCTTGCCTTTCAGATTCTCACCATGGCTCACTCTGATTTAATATGGTTTTATTTAGTTAAAAGTCCAGTTCATAACATTTAGGAGGATCTATTAGCAGAAATGAAAAATAATATTCATAGATATGTTTTCATTAGTGTATAATCACCGGAATACAGGAATTGATATGTTTTTGTTACCTCAGAATGAGCTGTTTTTATCTACAGACACCATTGGTCGCCTTTCATGGAGTCCGCCATGTTAAACCACCATGTTTCTACTGCAGCCCAGGAGGGACAAACCAAACAATGCCTTTAGATAGGGACCTTTAACTTATTCATCTTTAATATCATTGCACACTGATTCGCTATGAAAACTTTGATCTTTGAACTTTGAACTCTTTATCCACCTTTATCCATCCTTTGTCCACCACTCAGAATAAAAACTTGAGGGTTTAATGAAAATTTTTAAAGTTGAATTAATTGTATGTTGCAGAAGCTTGTGGATTTTGCCTAAGGTGACAACAGCTCAGTAAAGGTCAATTTCTATATTTATAAGTGAAAAGATGTCTCTCTACGGACTAAATGTACTGAAAACTAAATGTTTTATGCAACACCCTTTATTTCAGTTGAATTTTAATGACTATATTTTCAACATGTAACAGGTTCTACAGGATCTCCCAGTCATATTTCTTGGTCAAAAAGTAATATTCCTTCAAACATCATTGTATAATAAGTGATTATACCAACACAAAGGTTAAGATAATTGTTTGTTGCAAAAACAGTTTTTAATGATTCATTACCCAATTTTTGATAATATTATTATATAATAGTTTTTATAATATTTGATATATACACATATTGAGATGAAAGACAAAAGCAAATTTGTAATTAAAGTAATTATGTGAAGATGCACAGATACAAAGTATCATGCATCACTTGAGGACATTTTGTATGTAATAAAGAAGTCATTGATTGGGTTTTGTGTAATTTTGCATCTGATAAATTCTAAAAAGCTACAACTGTGCACATTTAAAGGGACCAATTATTACATATTATATTCATTAAAATAGCCGTATGTTCTCAAGAGGGTAATTATTATGTATTTCATGTAGTCTTTTAATTAGAGCTATTTTAGAAACTCATCATTGTTACTCATTAGAAAGAAAAATTACACATTTAACTGTTTCAGTCATGTCGGTGGCACTGTCATTATACAGCATGTGAGAGTCTGTTAAAGTTGGAGATTCAAATTCACACAAATGCACAAAATAACCATAGCTCTGTTAGATTTCATTCTCTGTCTAGTTAATAAAGCTCTTGTTAAGTGTGGCCTTCAGGGCAGAATTCAGAACAGGTCCTATCTTCCTCTCTGGCGCTTATC
Source organism: Morone saxatilis (assembly GCF_004916995.1). Classification (NCBI taxonomy): domain Eukaryota; kingdom Metazoa; phylum Chordata; class Actinopteri; family Moronidae; genus Morone; species Morone saxatilis. Next base: position 8,134,868 of record NW_023339651.1, on the reverse strand, counting down.
TAAGCACAACGTCCTTCAGAAGCCATATAAAGACCAGAGACACGCACTGTTTCTTTGCTGTCACTGCCGAAAACAGACAATATGCTGCCTGCTGTTGTAAAGCTCTGCTGTGGAATCTCCTACGCACATCTGAGGAGTATGGCAGGTAAACACTCTCAGTAATCTGAGGGAGGACTTTTCTCTTTATTCATTTGCTTGCAAATGCTGCATTCTGGGTAAGACTAATGAGCTTTTGTTCCTGTTCAATCATGCAGGACTTCAACGCACAGCTGTGGCAGTGATAGGCCAGGAGCTCGCACACCTGCAGACATGGGGGCAGATCCAACATCACATAAGAACACATGCTGGATTCAAGTATACTGGTAAAAATACATACACATAATTCTGTATTTTGTATTCAGTTGTGTAGTTGTTGAAAGATTACATGGAAGAATCTGTTGCAGAGCCCAAACTTGAAGATATAAAGCCTGTGCCATCAACAGAAGATCAGCTATTCTATGTACAACAAGGCCAGGAAGCAATGAGGAATGCTCTCAGTATGTTGGAGGACAAAGAAGGATGGAAAGTTGAGATTGCAGAGGTAGCATCTCATTGATTTCATTTTTAATTTTTATTGAAGTAATTTGCTTCCAATTTCCATGCTCTGCTGAATCTAAGTGACCGTTGTGTTTATCTGCTTGCTTGTTGCTCCCTTCTCAGAGCGACGGGGATGTGATCTGTAGCAAAGTGATGCCGGGGGCCAGGAAGGTCTTCAGGCTGGAGGCGGTCCTGGAGGCCAGCATGGATGAGCTCTACGACCTTTTGTTTGTCAGGGTGGAGGAGATGCACCAGTGGAACCCGAGCATACAGCATATCAAAGTAAAGCTGCTGATAATTAGATATTTCATCAACTGTGAAACTGTAACCTAAAAATACCGTAAACGTAAATACTTTTTATTGTAAGCAACCTGAGTTTAGAAGAGATTTTCAGAACTATATTTCAGTCAACTTCTTGTTCACTTGAAATGTGATTCACATTATGTGAAGGTCTGCATTGTGCGCATTATAGCCATAATTAATTGAATTCATGCCATTTCTTAACGGCAGGAAATGTATTGTTGCATTGCTATACTTCTCATTAAATACATTCAATTGCAATTTAGCTCTGCAGTCCACGTGCAAGCTAAATTTGTGTCCTGTGTTGCAGGTTCTGAAGCATGTTGGACCTGAAACAATTGTCACTCACGAGGTTTCAGCCGAGACCGCAGGAAATCTGATAGGCCAAAGGGATTTCCTGAGTGTCAGACACAGTTGCAAACAAAAGTCGGCCGTTTATCTTGGAGGAGCAGCGATTCAGCTGGAGTCCTTTCCACCTCAGGCAGGCTTTGTGAGGTAGGACCATAACGCAGCTAGGCATTAATCATCGTGTGTTAAAATATAATCAAAAGCTTCATTAAAGGTTCTCTTATAGTATACAGGGCCTCTAATCTCATTCGTCCAGGCAGTGAGATGTCAGAACAAAATGGAAAAACATCTTTGACTCTACAATAATAAATCCAGTGGAGTGTTTTGATTTGACATTTTAATTTGTTCTGACAGTCTGTGGAAACGTGCTCAGCACCAGGTGATATCAGTGGCCTTCTGGAGTCATATCTCATGTGTGAGAGATAAAATGTTTTATCAGACTGATGTCAGAGGAACTTGAAAAATATGAGGATAGAGGAATAGCCATTGTATTTTATGTTGTATATCTTTGCTCTGTCTTTTAAAGCATGTTTTAAAGATACTGTATAAATACAGTTATTATTATTATTTTAAAGGTCCAGTGTGTAAGATTTAGGAAACTCTATTTACAAGATATGGCAAATCGCATTTAATATGCGTATGCATGTTTTTAGTGTATTTAGTTAGTGTATAATTACCTTAGAATGATCTACAGACGCCGTGGGTCACCTTCCAAGGAGTCTGCAATGTGACACCACCATGTACACAATATGTTTATGTGACAGTTTGAAAATAAAAATATACAAAATGGACAAACACATAATCCACACTAAAACTTGGTTGAGTACTAGCAAGTTAATGAGTTTGCATGTTTACAGAGCCGAGGATGGACCAACCTGCATCGTCATTCAGTCTCTGGACGATGACACAAGAAAAAGCCGCTTCACATGGCTGCTTAATATGGATGTAAAGGTAAATTCATATGTAATGTATTTTCCATTTTGTGAACGATAATAGGAAAAAGCATCTGCAGACCCAAATGTGTGTGTGATATTCATTTATAGCAATAAATATGTGTATGAATATTGCACGGATGGGAGTGTACAGGTGCTTTTCCTATTACTGCAAATTGATTTCAAGCTTCAGCACTTCTGCCAGGGTTTCATCAGATGAGCAGTGTGCTACCTAGGTTTGCCATTTTCCGCTTTATGCAATAGACAAACAATTCAAAAACAAAACGGTACTACACACAACCAATCTTTTTCAGAAAAACAATCTGCTAAAATGATGTGCAGGTTTCAGTCCAGGGCACACTTGGTGGAATTATCACTGTAGAAATGTCTGAATCTGCTCTTTAAGATGCTCTCGATAAACATAGAACACATTGTTCATATTCTCCCAGGATTAACAGCAGAACCCAGCAGACATACTGTGATACAAAACACACAATTTTGAGATAAGGAATAGCTACAGAAAGATAAGGAACCAGACCTGGAGAGTCCGAGGGTGGCAGAGGGAGTAAACAGCACAATCAATCAACAGCAGCAGTGCAAGTGAGGATGGTTTGAGGAGCCAGATGTAGCTGCTGTTTAGTGGATTTCAGTGATAATGATTCAGTGTGTAAGCAGCATTTACAATACCAATACCATCTGAGAAGTTTAGAGGGGAAATGGGTCTCATAGACAGCTGAAAGTTGTCAAAGGGTCCAACTACACACAGCTTTTTTGTAAAGGGTCACAAGCCAAAAAATGCAAAAACAAAACAACTATTTATTTGACCAATGGTAAAAACTGTACCACAACATTTCAATACTTGAGTACAGTACTTGAATAAATTTATTACTTTCACAGGACAGACAGGAGCTGCCTACTTAAGCTACATTTGACATTAAAACTGCATACAAATGATTAGGTTTGAACTGAGTACTCAGCTAAAATTGTATCTGGTACAGATAATGTACTTTTTATGAGTAATTGTGCCAATATATGTACTTGTAAATACTGGTATAGCAACTTTTATAAAGAAAAGTTGTTCTGTTAATCCTTCTCTTGTGATCAAAAACATTGATCTGAAGCTAGATTCTGTAAATATCCTTGCAATTTATCTCAGTTTTATTTAAGTTATAATTGTTTTAATTGTAGTACTTTAAAAACTGTGGATTATAAAACCAGAAATTGTATAATTGATGGAAATAAAACTCATACACATACTAATGTTCTAAAGAACGTATATAGCATTTGCATATTTTTTATGAACAGCACATACTAATTGTGCAGCAGCAAACTAGCTAGCTGATACTCCCTTTTGTTTACCTAGACAGTCACCAAAATATCATCCAGGTGTCTAACAAAATTAATGTTGTTCTCAGGGCTGGCTGCCAAAGTCCATTGTCAATCAGGCTTTGCCCCGAGCACAGCTGGATTTCACCAGACACCTCCGCAGACGTCTCACAGCGGGAGCCACCCTGCGCTGACTGAGTCTGTGTGACACCCACATCGCAGCAGCACCCAGCAGCATCACTCACAGGGGAAGACCGGGAGATGGAGGCACGGTGACAGCCAAGCTGCTTGACTGAACGCTGTCCTTTCAGCGAGAGCAGAAACGCTGCCTGCAGGAGACACTCAGCCCGAACACTGGCAGATACAAGTGTCAGCAGCCCAGAGCCAGGCTGGCAGAAGAAAGCTGGCATATAATAGGAATAAATATCACAGTGTGCCAATCAAACCTCATTAAGATTTCCTGATTAGGAGTGATCACTTGTCTGTTGACACAACATTGCATATGACTGGACAAAATTAATAAAGAGCTTGAATGTGCCTATTTTGCCTGATTCATTTTCTACCATCAACATTGTAAAAACATTTTGAATACCACATTATTAGAAACAGTGCATAACAGGTGCCTCTTTTCAACTATGACTCAATTCAGACTGAATCAATCTGTGAATTTTTTGTAACAAAACAAAAAAACAAAAATTCAAGGACAACTTGTGTAGTCCTACATGTCTGCCTGTAAATGGAATCTATGAAAAAGCTCAAGTCTAAATATAACAACAGTAAATGAAGGCCAAATAGAGGAAAGTCAAATAACAAGAATCTCAGTTCTTTTAAATGTGTTTTACTTTGTTCTCCATACCACTTAAAAATTCAATAAATATTAACACTTAAAGCTTTCATTCACATACGTATATACAAGAACTATACAATAAACATAATGTTATGAACTGCAATGCAGGAATGGTGTAACAGTAAGACCAACCACAGTCTGTAGACTTACAGCATCGCCTGTATTTTCCAATTGCAACATACTTTCCGTTCTATTCCTGGTTGTTCATTTCTTTTCATAACGGGAAATTTACACTATATACATTATTGTCTGAAAAATATATCAAAATAACATAATGAGTTTTTTCTTAAATCTTTTTGTTTTTAAAGCGTAAGTAACTGATTTCCACAAAGGCAGGCAGAGGGCATGCTACAGTGGGGTTGGCTTACAAACAGTCATGAGTTTTTACCAGTGAGGATAATCACCAGTACGTTGAATTTGGGAACAAACAACGAAAAAAGAGCACCGGGGACAGAGAAGCCATTAAGCTCCCTGCCAGGAGTTGTGACTATGGAGTCTGGAGTGTGCCACTGGAATGACTATAGACTTAACAGGTGTTTTATCATAATCAGTTATAATAATCAGGTAAATTTTAAATGCCATTATAAAATGATTAATTACATTTAAATGATGAAGAAAAGGATTAGCTGAAGTTATGATTAGTTTAGTGTAAAGACAGGATGCAGGCTTTGTCCAAAGTGAAGGAATATTGACAATTTAAACTTTGTAAAACAAATGTTTTGGTTTTTAGGGCAAAGCAAACTATTTCCTAATGAACAGTTTTACTCTCCACGAGTATGACAAAACTCCAGGGAAGTCACTGCCCCGCTTTGCTGCAACCCAGCTTTGAAACAGCAGGAACGGTTGTTACTACATTTCTGTTTCTCTTTCCTACCGCATAAAGCAATTTAATCTTGATACATGCATCCAACTCGTCATTTGTGTTTGACAATTAAGATTACTATGGCAGGATATGTCAACGCTGAGAACGTACCTGTGAGCAGAATTAGGTTTGCCCTCAAATTGACTTTATTACAATGACAGTCATTTTTGTCAGGTTTCATGTTATGCCGGAATATGCACACCCATTAAAATAAAGTGTTACCATCCTTCCATATTTTACTTAACTGTATATATACTCAGCATAAGCTTTTTATTTTTAGGACAACCTGTTTGTTTTAATAAGAAACAGATCAGTTTAAATTGATTTTGATCCGACTTTATGTTTCCTCTGCAAAAAAATGGCCACAGTAAATAAAGTCCTCTGTTATGAGCACAACTCAGGAAATCTATAGAAGTGCAATGAGCTGCTGATTATTTCCCCAGGTTAAAAATGGGAAATACAGTCAGTAGTGATTGACTACAAATGTTTTGTATTATTAACTTTCTGAACTTTCAGAAGAACTTCAGAGCCAGGCTAACTGTTTCTACGTGTTTTCACGTATGCTAAGCTAACAACCTCTTGGCTCAGCAAAGTTCAGTTCAGGAAATGGAAAGTGTAGCAGACGATTGTAGGACAAAATAGAAAGAAAATACAATTTAAAAATTATTTTTGCAGTTCTATTTCAAAAATGTTATTAATTCTTAAAACAGAATAATAATTAAAATGTAGTAATCTGCAATTTACTTCGTTACTCAATGCATTATTAAAATTATTTTTTTTTCAACTTAGCAATATATTAACTGATTGTAAGTGAACACTGGCAGGGTCTATAATCATTCTAGTGGCACACTCTAGTCCCCACAGCTGACACATGCACCTCCACAACTATGGCCTTTGACCTCTCCTCACATGTTCACAATACAAGTTCAATAGTAGTTCTAATGCACTTGAAAAAACAGGCTTACACAACTGTACACAGATAAAAACATGAATGTAGCAATGCAGTCATCACATTTTGAACACGTCTTGTAGTCGTTTTAGTTTACAGCACCTGACAACTTTTTTTCTTCCATTTCATATTTGAAGCACAGAGGGCAGAGCGATGCTGCACACAGATCACTCTGGAGTTTTGATGAGGTAACCATCTCTGGTCTGGTCTAAGTTCACTGGCATTGGAACAAAAAATCTTTGTAAAAAAAAAAAGAAGGAAAATATCTGCAGCAAGTCTATCAGATGCTGCAACGGGTGAGCTGATGTTTGAGACCGTCTCACTGAGCAGCACGTTCACAACATCACGCTCACTGTTCATTTCTGAGCTGACAGGGTTCTGTGACTCGAGTCCCTCTCGGATCCTAAATCGTCCCTTCTTGACCTGGCAGCGACTGGGCCTAAAGTGCTGTTTGGACTGTGCTCTTTAGAGGCACCTCCACTGGAGTCTGCAGTGGGCCGCGGTGGCCCTGGAGGTAGAAGAGGCCCTGGGTCTGAGTCTCCCTTCTCAGCTGTGAGAAAGGAGTCACTGGTGGGACCCTGGGGCGGAGCAGCACCCGTGGATGGCGAGGCTTCAGCAGTGGCAGCGGTGGTTGGAACCGGAGCAGTGGAGCGAAACCGTCTGCTGATGGCTTTAGTGGTTTGCAACGGGCTCTGGGTCGTAGTGGGTAGAGGAGCCTTGGGTGATGCAGGTTGAGAAGGAGCAGAGGTCTCAAGTTCAGCTGAGGCCACTGGGGTGTTTTGGAGGTCAGGAGAATATGTGGCGAGGCTTTCTTTCTTGTTGCAAGACTCACAGCAAAGCTTATTATATCCAGGGATGGAACAATAACGGGCAAGAACCTCCATTTGACAGAAAATCGATTTATCTCCCAGACATGGCTCATCTAGTAATAACAGAAGAGAGGACATCATTACAGTAAGAGTAAGATTTTGCTTTAGATGTGTACGCAATTGATTGATGTAACAAATGATATATTGACTTACTTGAAGAGATTTTGTGGACAGTGTTTTCAGGAGCCCGTTGGTGTACAGCTTCATCTTTTATTGTGGAGTTTTCCATTGTTTCAACGGTGTGAGAAGACACTGGCTGTCCTGCAAGGGAGGACAAAATTAGGCTAAAAATATTTCTAAATAAGACGTTAAACAGCAGCCACAAGATCCAAGAAAAGCTCTGGCCACCTCTTGCTACTGTAAGAAAACAGAAGTCGTGTTGTTAGAAACCTATAATAAAGCGTGGTGCTATTTAAAGAAAGCAGGGCACAACCTGGACTTCTTCTTGTTTCTGACAAAAAACACTCCACTTTCCACTCACTGCCTGTAAAGGGAAACAGAAAGAATTGGTGGCTCCCAACCCTTTAAAGAGGAAGAAACATGAGAAGCGCTGCAGGTGGACATCAGAGCAGAAATGTTTTGACACAAAAAAAATATATTTAGACAGTTTCTTTAAGTTATTCAGATGGTTCTTTGTCTTAGAGTACATTAAGGACCAAGTGCACTTAGACGAGCAGGCGTTATTCATCCTGGGAGGATGAAATGTGTCTACAATTAAGGCCTGTTTGGCAAATTGTTGACATACCTGACATTAGTAAGTTGATTATTTCACTTCTAACTGTTGGTACTCGCTAAATTCTGCTCAGTTCCACAAGGCTAATATTGTGTAGAAAGATTAAAACATGTGTTCAGTTTGATCTGGCTGTGAGACAACTTCTTAGTCAGAAAAACATCATATACTATGTGAAGTATCATTTGGCCTTGCTACTGCCAGATGACTAAATATGCAGAATGCAGTTAAAATTAATCACCCACAAGTTCCCCAAAAGAAACACAGTTTCTTTAGCAGTTCTCTAGCAGTGTGTGTAAGACAGTTAGCAACCTGGTAAATATAGTGTGAATCCTGTTCCCTAGTTACATACACTATAATCTCACCTGGACATGGACTCAGTTTACAAATAAGGACCGTTTCTGGCTTCTCGCCCTCACATTCTCCGATGGTGTTGTCGCTGGCTTTGCAAACCACCTGCCTTTGCTGAATCCCTTCATCACAAGTCACCGAACACTATAAAGCACCACACGCACACACACACACACACACACACACACACACAAATACACAAACATACATGTTAAAGCTATAGGAAATGTGTTAAGTTGTAGCTCTTGACATCCACTGTCAGGGTCTACCGCATCAAACAATTAAATCTTGATACATGCATCCAACAGTTCATTTGTGTTTAAGCATGATTAGATTAGGCAAGACTATCATGACCTGTTTGCGACAAGATATGTTAACAATGAAAAATCTCAAGGTGAGTAAAAAATGACAAATGGTAGAACTACAAAGTGGATATGTTGCAAAATGTTATTTTTAAAATCTGATATACCCGAATGTTTTGTATTATTAATTATCCCTTCATGTAATACTGCAAATGAACATAACATGTTGGAGTTACTTTACTATTCTCCTATTAGTACTGACTGAATTTGAGACCAGGATTTGGTTGTACCAGCTGTTCATAAATCCATCACTTAGTTGGTGTGTGTTAAGTCTCAATTCTTAGTAGCTATTAGCAAGTCTCAAACTACAAAACTGATTTACTAAATCTAGTTGCGCCATTAAAACTTAAGAAATGTCTTAGCTAGTAAAGGCTTTAGTAATGTGTAAATTATAAATCGGTTGCAAGGTGATATCTGTAGCAATCTCCAATCAGAAGTAAAAAAAGTAAACTTTACTGCCAATCCTTTGTGAACAGATTTGACTTTGCTGAGATCACATAAATACATGGAAAAATCTGTGTGCTTCAAAGTTAGTAGCTTTTTATGTAGTTAAGCGTGAGAGGGCAACATCAGATTGATGCTAAGCTCAGCTAAAGTTTTCCAAGTTCACGTCATCACATCAGAATTTAAATCAAGGTTGGGTATGTCAACCATACCTCTTTTACTCTAAATCAGTCATACATTAGAAAGCTAATGTTTAATACAGTGACCTTCAAATCTGAACACTACAACTAGGCTAAGTTTGAACACAGCTGGTGCAGCTGGTTGACCTCCTCACTCACCTGAGACCAAGCCCCTGTCCTCCACTGGGCGGGGCATATGGTGTGGTTACAGGCTCTCCTGGTCTCGGGACGATCCTCTGTGCAGTGTTTGCTGTGGACGGGCCTGTTAGTGCCGTTGTGGAGTGCCTGCATGCACTGCACCACCCTGGTCTGGTAGCCGAGCTTCCCGCAGGTCTTACTGCAGGGACTCCACTCCTCCACCACCCACCTGTCAACACAGCAGGCTCTTTGAAACGGTTTCACACGGCAATTACATTCTCCAGTAGTCAAGAATAGAATTTCTATAAAGTGGCATAGATTAAGTGAGGGTAGACATACAAAGGCAAAGCCATTATTACCACTTCTAATATGGAATTTATCACAGCGTATTAGGGCTACTGTAGATTAAAGAAAGAAAGAAAAAAACAAAACGTAACTGAGGGAGTGGGGTAATATTCTGGGGGGAAATTTTTAATTTACAAGAAAAAACTCTTTAAAAAAAACTTTTTACTGCAATTACTGCTGCTGTGCAGTAACACTTGTACAATAAGACGTGTGATCTGGTTATATATCTTGATCATAAAATAGAGGTTGCTCTAAAATGGTTTGGCAAAGTATTAATTCAACATGTTTAAAGACTACTGCTAGACTCCTTTCTGGCATGAACCAAAAGTCACTCTCCCCCCTCCAGCTAGTTCAGAATACAGCAGCTCGGCTTCTTAGTGGTTTTAACAGACGACATCACATCACCCCAATCCTATATCCTTTCCATTGGATTACAGATTTAAAGTGCATCTGGGTCTGGCCCCTAAGCTACATAACAGAAATGTTGCCCCCTTATGAGCCAGTTTGCAGACCTAGGTCCTCGGGTGGAGTATAGACTTTAATGTGATGTTGTCTTCTTATTTTTTACTTTATTTTATTTTTTGTATGGATTCTGTTCTGCTCTTATATTTTTTATATTTATATATATTTAATTACATTTTGTAGTGGCTATCACTTCCACATCCTTATCTTACACTGCCTCATTTGAACGAGTCATTCGCATGAATGTGCATCGGTAGATCCACATAAACATTCATCACACTTCCCGCCTGCATCCATACACTGCCACTCTCCCTTTCCTTTTCCTCTCCTCTCCTCCTGTCTGTGTAGTTGCTGTGGCTGCTTTAACATACAGTATGTTGGTGTTCAAGTTTGCACTGTTGTACTATAGAACGTTCTAAAATTAGTGTAAAATGTTGTTAATAACTATTAAATAAAAATGATTCTGGCCATTTAAAATGGATGAAGAAACAATGAATGTCGTGCAGCATTTAGTATTACATCATTGTAAAGACGGGCTTTCTCTCAGCACCCCCGAAAGATTTTTCCTGCGAATTTCTGAGTTTATAGTTTCAGAAAAGGTTTTTTTTTCTCATATATTTAAAACTTTAATCTTGGAAATTCACAGTTTTTTCTCAGAATATTAGCCCACTGGACTAGATATTGCTGCACTTTACATTTCACTGTTTGATCTTATATGATTACATGCGATTGAAATTTACGGCTGTACCATCAATGCTTGGAGATGTACTTACGTAGGCTGGCTGCACTCTTGGACATTGCAGCGTTTGCGGATGGGTTTGGGCTTTTTGCTGGTTTCACAAAAGTTACGATGTACCAAACGGCTGTCACTCTTCCTCCTGCATCCGTATTTTGTGTACTGTATGCCTGAAGGACGATAAAAAGTGTACATAATTATTAATCCAGCAAGGTTATGCAGACATATAGCATATTTAAAGATACAAATCTTTAATCCAAATGCATTTAACTCTAACTGCTAGTGTCACCTAATTATATATATCTTTATATATATCTTGATTATATATAATCAGATCACACAATGTGTGAATTATCAATTCATCAATTAATTGTGTAGTATATAATATGTCAGGAAATTATATAAAAAAAATAAATAATAATAATTAAAAATAAAAGGGCTTTAAATAGTTGGATTTGTCAAAATCTAAAGATATTTACTTTACAACAACTAAAAACAGAGAAAAAAACAAATCCTCTCACTGAAAAAAAATTGGAAATGTTTGTCATTTGTTCTCAGTGACTTTTTCACTGCAGAGCGACAAGAACATGGAACAACAATATGGTGAAAGAACACCACTGCAGCATGAGCCAACCAAGCTATGACTTGCTGCCTTACTTGCTTATTTATTTTAAAAATGCACCCACTGACCTCCCCCACAAGGTTTGGAGCACTGAGACCAGCTTTTCAGTGCCCACTCGTAGGTGTCGAGTTCAGCCAGAAGAACATTGTTGTTGGTAATAAGTGGTAATAGGTCCTCATGTATTATATACTTATATGTCAAGCTGATCTTTGTGTCTTCCTCCTGGGGAATGACCTGTGCCAAGTTGAAGAAAGTGCATTACATAAACAATGAAACTCAGGAAAAAGCTAAGTAAAAACTGATGATCTAGTCCCACTTACCAGCACTACAATGCCTTCATGCAGAGGACCATTTGTTTTAAGGGTCTCCTTCTCACCATCGATGGAATATTCCCACTGTAAACCATTTTCGATGAAGGTCTTTGATTCAGCGTCCTCACTTTTTGCATTCAGTATGAAGTTTCCAGTAACTTGATTCTTCACAGCTGTCAGTAATGAGAAAAAAAATGTTTTTTATGCATGTGTGGTGGGGAAAGAATGTGTGTTCATCATGTAGTTTTTAGCTTCATTCATTAAAAATCTCAAAATTTGAACAGGAATTCAGCAGCAACCCTCCCCGCTGCCAAACAACTCTGAGATTTTCCTTTAAGCGGGGAACGTGTGAGTATGAATTTTGAGATGTTTGGCGCTGTGGTTAGCCAAGAGCAATTTCTCCAAGTTGTGTGTCATCTCTTCTTCCCATGAGCTAATAAAAGCCAGAGAGAAAAACAGTGGAGAAAAGAGGAGAGGGAGGGTTTGCCTGAATGCCATGATGAGCCTGTCTTACCCATGACCGTCGCACAGAGAGCTATTGTAAGCTGAAAGCCTGTCACTCTCACGTCTCAAAACCTGAAGACAATTTAGAGTTTCAGTCTCATTACTTCTGACACATTAGAATTAAAAGATACAGACTTCATCAATGCATTCTGGTCCACCCACACAGCTACATTTAGCTCAAATTAAAAGTCATTAGCGCAGCAGTGTAGCTTAAATTACAAAAGATCCTTTCACATCACCACAACAGCCAAACCACCTGTGATGTGACTCATCAGCTGTGTTAATTGCAGGGAAATTTGTCATATTCCACCAGGAGAATTAATATAAATTTTCACTTCTCTGAAAAACAAGTTGCAATTATTTACACCTTTCTAGTTTTCCCTGTTTACAAAAAGGTTGTCACATTTATAGTGTCTTTTTGATAGTTAAGCATATGGGATATAAGACATTCTAATTGATTTCTCATTTACAGTAGAGCTGTTATAAAATCCTTTACTGTAATAAACTTAAGGGACAAGGCATTATGAATTCTTTACTTCACAGAAAAGTGTCTAATTCAGACAAGAAAACACAGGCAGTGACTGACTTTTGCAGACTTTGTCTCAACAGAAACTTTAACTTGCATTGATCTGCATAGAGGGGTCACTTTGACAACACTTGTAACTGTGTAACGTCACCACATCCCTCCTGTCCCTCCTGGATACACGTACCTATGTTAATTATGTATAGCCTTGTATCCTGGCATTCTGTTTAATCTTTTAAAGAAATACTCCTCTCAAAATCTATCTTTTAAGTATTAAATATTCTCTTCCATCTTGAAAGCTGGTTCTGAAAAGTTAGTAGCTTGTGTAGTCAGCGTGGATTCACAGCTGTTCATTTCAACTCTGACACAGAGTAAGTGTACATAAAAAGGCATCTTGTGCAGTTCTTCTCTCATTTGTTCATTATGTAGTTGTCTGTGCAGAAGTCAAAGAAGGTGTGAGTTTTCTACTCTCATATACGTATTAATATCTATGTGATAGTTATTGTTGAAACTCGCTCTGCATTAACCATTTTTTCCAGTTTGGCTGCATGTTCACTAGCTGCCATTTGTATTTGTATAATTATTACGTTATTATATTTATCCTTATTATTTGTTTATTTGAGACTAAAGTCCTGCTCAGATTAACAAAAGAAATATATGTGAAATTAATATGTGTGGAATGTCATATATGTCATGTGTGGAATTAAAGGACCTGGTATAGCCAAGGAATGGGGAAAAATAAGGAGTGCTGTTAACACCTTGTGTCACCTGAGGGTCTGTTGCTGAAATTGAGAAGTGGTTTGATATGAAAAGCAAGGCGATCGATGACCGCAACAGGAGGGGGTCAAGGGGAAGTCTTCACTGAGATAGAGGAAAGAAGATGTGCCATAATTTGTGATGTTGCAGTGTCAGGTATTGCAACAGAGGATGTTCCCCTTCACCATAATGTGAGGAGTCTGATTTCTCTATCAGATAATAGAAAGTAGTTGCAATAAAAACCATGGACTTGAAAAACCAGCTGGGCCTCATGCAAGCACATTTCTGATATCCTAGGTTTCTCTCGATCTTTCTCTATGACCCTTGCTGATACAATTGTTCAGTTAGATTCACCAGAACACTGTTGAATTTACAAATTGTTGAATTGTAAATTGCTTGTTTTAACTTGATACAGTGTTGAAAAAAGATAATGATGGTTATTTGGTAACGTATTTTAACTTTAAATTTCTTTTGGATAATAACACTACAAAAGAGAAAATTGTTTTCCTTAATTACTCTTATCTACCACTTAAGAACGAATCTGATTTGTATGAGTGGTTCTTGCATGAGACTTGTGAGTTTTTGGAAAGATATGTTGCTGTTGAAAATTGTTTTAAAATATCTTTTTTGAATCCTGTGAGCACCACAAATTAAATCCCTTTCACCTTCATTGTATAGGACTGGCAACAGCAATCACACAGCCAGATATGTGTGTGTGTGTGTGTGTGTGTGTGTGTGTGTTTTGGTTGAACTGACCCTTTAATGTCCTTATGTATTGAGTAAAGAAGTTGCTTAAGAACTTGGTGATCCTGTGCTCTGGTCTGTGCCAGTTAATAAAATTATACAGCTAGTCTTACAAACTGGATAACTCAGCAACTACAGTCATGTGACGTGGACACACACAAACCTGTAATCTGAAAAAAAAAGCAGCAATATCATGTGTTTCCATAGTTGGAAAATGATGAGACACACACTCACCAATTATATGAGGGGAGGTCTCATTCTCTTCGATAACAATGTGGTGGGCTCCTATTGGGATGTCGAACATTTTCAGCATTCCTAACAAGACAAAGAGGCACAGCACGGTTCAGCTGGGAGCTTTGAACAATGGGAACTTATTCTGAGCTGTAATAGCACCCAATTATTTCTGAATCAAGGCAGAAATGTTGGTTCTTTGTTTGATGATAGTGTGGGATTTCGGGCTGCGGTCAAACATAGAAGATTGGGAACATGTGTTTAGGGCTTTGGGATTAATGACTTTGAGCTTAAATGATGACAACCATCTTATAGAATGACTCATCTGAAGCAGAGTTGCTGAGTTCAGCACTGCCTTGTCCACGTAGTTGATAATTACCATTCTTTTTGGGCGTCTTGGTGAGCGTCAGCTTCACAGTGCGACAGTGGGAGTTGTCCCCCTCACACACTCCACATTTGTCCTCTTGTTTGTAAGAACCAACCTCTTTGTCGCAGCCTACATGCTGTGAGGGAAAAAGCAATGACAGTCGATCAAATCAGGGCTTTTACACAGACAGAGATTACTCCACTAGGAAAATGATGCCATGAGAAAAGGCTGTGAGCATCTGGTTTGGAGCCTGATGATGATGATGCATATTGGAAACACACCCAGACATAACAGGAGTATAGCCAAAACACTAAGCAGCCGGCCTGCAACTATAAAAGTCTGAACTTAATGTTCAAGGTGAATACTGAGACAAAATAATGTCTCTGTGTGTGTTTGTTCCAGCAGAGGTTTCTTTATTTTAGTGTGGTCATCAAATCTGCGTATCTCTTTCTAAGGGGCACTATTTTCCAAATACACTCTTGTAAAGGTTAAGGCCCTGTGGGAAAATGCCATTTCCAAACTCAGCTACATGTCAGATGTTTTAGCGCTCTACTGCACAAGGATGCTGATGATGTTTTCCTATCATGTCATTAATTGAACGCTGCATTCTGCTGAAAGATATGCGACATAAAAATGTGTTTTGTTTATTGTTACTTCACTCGGATGTTTGACTTTCACAGTGAAGGATAAATGAGCAGAGTTTGACAACAGAAGACTGTTTTCACATTTCACAAGTTTCTCTGAGCTTACCTTGAATCTGAGTTTACGACGCGTACTTATCAACATGATTTTCACATCATACACAAATTATTATATTTATGTCTTACAGTATAACACACAGAGGTTTGTGTTTGTGAGTGCACAAAGCTTTAGTAAAGACATACCAGACACTCTCCTCTTGCGCACACGCTGAAGGGGTCAGAGTAGCTGCAGCGGGTCCCATCATGCATCACTTGGTTCATGAACACCACCTCTCCGGTTTCCTTTGACTTGCAGCTCAGCTCACACTTGCGGCCCTCTGAAAACACACACCCCATGCAGGCATCTTCAGAATCTGATAAAAACATCAGCCTCCTGCAAATATCATCTGCTTTGCAAGAAACTTTCAAGCTAACCTCTAAAAGAGGGAGCCAACTCTGCTTCGCTCTTCACAGACTTACCATCTGGGTGCTCGTACGGTAGCCAGGTGTGCTTGACGTTTTTGTGGTATTTGTTGCTCCTCTGGATGCACTGCTGAGCACGGAAGTCCTCGTAAGGGCCAGCGCACTCCTCTGTGTTGCACATCTGGTAGTCAAAAGCAGAGCCTGGGCAATCTCGACCACCGTAAGCAGGCCTGATCGGTGACAAAAACAAAATAATTTCTTTGTATACTAGCTGCTAAAACAGTATACTACGCTGATAAGGTTGTCATATGTGACCATTAGTATCATGTACGCTGTATGGATTAGTATCTAGAATTTGAGAGACAGCTACTATTCTCAGTTTTCACTGTGCACACTGTATGAGAGCGATGCTGCAGTTAGCTGTGTGGTAGTGTAATTCTGACGGTACACCCGTCACCCGTTTGTGCTGTGACGAAGGCCTCTTAAACAAGCTGTTGCCTGCAGATCATGGTAGACTGAGAAATCCAAACTGAATCATAAAAAACACACTACTTACTGTGTGGTATTATCATTTTGTGCTTGTGTACTTACAGTTTGCCACAGATTAGAATTCTGAAGGGTCTACAATTTAGATAAATGCTTCATTTGATCCTGTCAGAGTAAACTATAAAACAAAAAAATATGCTAAATTAAGGGAAATCACATAAAGCTTAAAAGTATATAAAAAGTACCAAAATGGCAGAGATACATATTGTAGCTCACCTTCTTGAACTCTGTCAAGTCAAGTTTTTGTCTAAGTAAACTTAACCAAAGCCAGTACTGGATCAAAACCTGGCCCTGCTCTCCAGGTCTGCATTTACACTTTTACAGTATGTCATCATCTGTTGGATGAACACACAGATCATATAAACTATCTGGACACTGAAAGTTTCCTCGCTGCCGCAGCACTCACGGAGGGTTGTTGCACTGTCTGTTGCGGGAGCGAACTCCACCTCCACACGTTCTGGAGCAAGAGCCAAACTTTGACCAGGAGCCCCAGCTCCCATCGTGGCCCTGAGGTTGCTGGCTGGATCTCCAGATGCAATGGCCCTTGAAGCACCACTAAAGTTATGACAAAGACAAAAAGAAAGAGGAACCATCTCAGGATTTTTGATTTTCTCTCACTTCCTATATTCAGAAAGCTCGACTTTGCAATTATTGCACAAAAAACATTAGAATTCATAACTGATTCTAAAACATTTCCCACCTTTCCTGGCGCACACTCTGTCCCATCGACCGGAGGACCTTTTTTGGTTTTACAAAAGTACTGGTTGTCGGGGTGACTGCACCACAGTTGTTTGCAGGGATCGTAGGTTCTAAACTAAATGAGGAAACAGCAATTTTGAGTTTCATTTATGTCTAATTGTCTGTCTAGGAGACCATAGGATTTCTGCTGTTTCAAGAACTAATAAATCAACAGATCAATATTTATGGCATTTACAGGTGTGAACAACTTACAGCGGTGCACATTTTATAACCAACACCAAAATCAAAGCGGCACTGTTCGTCCATTGAATAATTTATTCCAGGGAGCTCAGGAAGCTTGGGCCACTTGTGTTCAAAGGGATCATCCAGCAGGCAGTCATAGGAGCTGAAGAAAAGTTGAAATTTACAGAGTCATAAATGTGAAGAACAGGAGAAGAACAAACCAGAGAGGAGAACATTCTGAAAAAAATCAATAACATATTAGTCTTCTTCACACAGAAGCTGTGCAGCATTAAACCAATATGGTGCAAAGAGAAATAGAGAAATCATAGCCTGAGAAAAACACAACGCACTGGATGTATCGATTGAGCTCCTGCTTGCTGCAACGTGACCAGTGATAGCGGTGGAAAGCTGCTTGGACAAGTGGTGCCATGATGCTGCCCATACTGGTCTCATCAGCACAACGATTCCCCTGGCCGTCATGCTCCATGCCTAGCCTGATGAGAAAATAAGGCTTATTGTCAGAGGGTACTCATCTTACATCTTCCCTGTTGTTAAGTTAAATGCAAAACAGACAAGACAGGAAACGCTAGGAAAAAAAAGGGCCTCAATACTTGATAACTGGGAACTGAAATGTGTCCATAGAACAAAGTATTAAAAACTGTCAAGTACCCAAGGTTGGCCTAAATGCTTTGCCAGATTCTTAGTAACTTTGATTAGATATTTCCCGATCTAAAATCATTTATTTTGTCTTTTATTTAGATAAAGTTCTCGTACTGCTTGTGTTCGGACAACAAATACAACGCACCGATAAATCTGGTATATTTGTCTAAATGAAAAACCAGAGTTGCCAAAATAGACACATAAATATATCAAAATATCTCTATCAATATAAGGGATTCTAGTCCTGGTATTATTTGTTATAGATTCATTTTAACTTTTCCTATAACATAGCATACTACTCACATGTCTGTATGCTTTTTTTTCTGGCTTTCATGCCTTTATGGATAGCAACAGCCGAAGGTAGACAGGAAAGGGAGGAGAGAGAGACTAAGCCTAAAAACTGGAAAGATAAAACAGCTTGGCTTTGTTCAAAGGTGACAAAGCCATCACCTCTAAAGCTCACTCATTAACACATTGCGTATTTAATTTGTACCAAAAACAAAGTGTAAACATTTTATCAATTCATTAAATCAGTTTTATGGATGGTTATGTTCCAGTCTATTTCTTGGCTGAGACCACCACCACTGGTTTCCTGGCAACATGTCCTGGTTAAGAAACAGACTGGCACGCAACCCTGTTGACGTGACGTTTTTTTACATTTCGATTTTTGTAAGCGAGATACAACAGATTAAATATTGAGCTTCAGAAGTGCTGGAGGGTGTATTTGTGCTAAGACTAGGTTAGCTGGCTGCCAATGGTATCTTCATATTTAGCAACTATTCCTTCAATATCACCACTTTGACAAACTGAGACCAGTCAAGTAGGTGAGCTATGAAAAAAGAGCAGCCAAACATGACAGACATGTCTTTTACATGCTAATAATTCCGTTTTTAGGACTTTATCATGTGAATAGTAAACCCCAGGACCACCTTTCAGACAAATCAATTAAATATTCTGGATTCTTAGGATGCTGTGCTGGCTGAACCACTCTAAACTCAATGACATCTCCAAACACATTCAGGTTGAGCTTATGACATCATATCTCATTAGCCGCTGACTCATTGACAAGGCCTACTACTACTACAGCAGCCATGGTTTTTTCATAAACAGTATATGGACAAAACACTAGGACCATCCTTCAGCTGTTCACAGAGACTGGCCAGGGCTTAAGCTCTCTATGGTGCTGCTGTCTATTCTTTGAACCAACCGTGGCCTGAAAATGGGTAAGGAAATACGGTAACATCCACTAATTGGTCATGCCAGTGGGATCTGAATTTGTTTGATCTAAAGAGCAATTCAAGCCTATTTCACAGATATTCAGTAATAGTTCAGAAATTAATAAATTAGGGTAAAACCTACCGTTTTTACACACCCAATGAATGTGCAGAAATAAATACTATAATAAATAAATGATGTGATTTTTTTCCCCTTTTCTTGTTGGAATTCTTTTACTTGTACTTGAGCCTCTGCAGTGCCCTGACCTTATTAAAACATGTCGAGGAGAAAGCTAAACAGTTTAATAGACTAAATGCCTTATTTGGTGTAAAAAAAAAAAAAGAGTGTCTGAAGCTGCCTGCTTTTCTGCTATTTTGTATGGATGTGAACTTGAAGTCTGTAAAATCTATTGAGACATGCCTGGGTGAAAGCTTTTAGAGAGTGTGGACTTCTGTACCAAACTTGAGCTGTTTATTAGAGGCAGATTTTTAGTATAGGTCAGTAAGGTGAAGATGAAGATTTTAACCAGAACCAAGAAACATGATCACACCACTCTTGTTTGAGCGTTTTACACTGGCTCCCAGTATATTTCAGAATTGATTTTAAGATTTTACTAATTACTTTTAACTAGACTAGATCTCTGACCTATTAGTACAATGCATAGAGGTCTTTAAAACGAAAGGGGTGCACTTTCTTTATAAATAAAGATTATTATTATATTATTAAAAGTGGTACATGTGTTTAAAGGTGGAGCACATTCTTTTGGAAGCCAGGCTATTTGCAATTTACACATTCAGCAGACACAGAGCAACATTATTGCTTAATTTGGAGTTGTGTTTCTGTCTAATATTTACTGTCCTGTGAGCTCTTTTGGTCTCCGCTACTCATAAGGGAAATATCTGGTTCTTATATGTTCACAAGCTGGTTGCTAATTGTCTGGCTGCCGTTTGGAGCTGGATGGATTACATACTGTGGGTTTTGAGAGCTTTTGTGCTGTAAACAGCTACCTGCTGCGGATGAAAAATGATGCCATGAAAGTAAAACAAAGTAATCATGCAATACATTTTTTAAATAAAAAAAAAATATATATATATAGCAGTTTTAAGTCAGTAAACTTACTACTACGGTTTCAGGAAAATCCATACATGTTTTCATTACACAGTCTTCATTCAGTGAGTAATTAAAGGTGTAATGTGGTTGTGTGCTGAAGTCTGTGCTTATAGTATTCGCTTGTCTGTGTGCGATGTAACCGCAATAATAAAGGCTTTTTAACTTTTGTATTTTTATTCCCTCTTTGTGGACAGCAAAATTCCTATACTTTACTTACTATAATATATCTATTCAACTTCTATTCTCCCTTATCCTGATTAGGGTCTTGGAGGGATTAAGCAAGAGAATACATGGAGAGTTTATCGCAGAGAGAAAACTAATCTTTATTTATCTAAATTCTACTGGGAATTTATAGTTTTCATTTTACCATCATCCAGCTGGTCATGCATGGTTGTAACCCAGGCTGACTGCGAGGAGACAGCTGTTGCTGTGCTGCTTGTATGTATTTGTAACAAACTTATTAATGCTTTTATAAATTAAATAAGGTCTAATTAAACAGGTTAACAAGGCAAATCGGTTTCCATCAGTCACAAGTGTAACCAAGAACAGAAGCTTATAGCTTGTGGAATCAATCAGTCTATGAAGTGAAATTCATCCCTTATGCTACAGGAAAATTTTAATCAGATTTGCTAAATTACACTGCTGGCATGTGACTGGCACAATTACAGGAAGCAAGGTTTACTTATAAAGTATGAAACTCACTCTCAAGGCATTCAGTCTTTCACTACTTCTTTTGCCTACTTTGAGTAATTCAGCAAATAAGAGGTTAATTAACTCGAGACCTACAATTTTACTTAAAATCAAAAAAAATATTCATTCTGTTTTAAAATTCTATTAAGTTAGTCTGTGATTATTTGCAAAGGACAGTGAGAACATTGATAGCAGGACAACTGGACGTCAGATTCACTTTAAACAGATTTTTACTCTGGTTTTTGCTCATATACGTTTCAAAAGTTTCTTACTGCAAGATTAAACAGTACATGGTAACAGAAAAATAAGGAAAAAGGGAAGCAAATTCTTTGATTCCGAAACTTCTTTTGCTGATGAATTTCATCATATGGTGGAGACATTTCAGGTGATTTTAAGGTTTGAGATGAACATGTACGTTTCAGCTGTGTGTCTCAGTCAGTAGGTTTGTAATACTCAGCGCTTCACTGCCTGGTCCGGCAAAAAAAGAAAAGGAAACAAGCACTCTAAAACCACTGAACCACAAACACCATCACAGTGTTGGTGTCATTCAGTTTGGTGAAAGTGATGCATTCAATCACTGAGTTAGTCATGCTTGTTGACCAGGTTTCTAAGCAGTTCCAGGAATAGTATGGAGCCTTCCCAATTTCCACTGTTAGCGGATGAAGAGGTTAGTGACCTGTTCTTCTGTTCTTTTGTACAATGTGACAGTCAATTAAATCTGTCTGCACAGTTTTTCAATGTTCGCGGCGCAGCGGGGGCGCAGGTCACAGACGTTTTCTCATAAGCCTTTAGAGCCCCATTAGAGGAAAGGAAGTCTGTGTGAAATGGACCAGTAGTTATACATGATAACTCCGGTTTATGATTACAGGCTGAAGCTGCTAATGAGTCAGACTGAGAAACACCAAGTTGAGAGTGTAGGAAGCCTGTTCCTTCACTAACCTTGTATAATGAACTATAGAGCTGGAGAGAGGAGAAAAGTAACTAAATATGTACTTTACTTAAATAATTTATCATTTTGAGAAATACCATTATTTGCTTCATTAAACTAGTCCAAAGCAGTCGGTTACCTTTGCTTAGCGTAAAGATTGGAAATAGCCTGTCTCTGTCCAAAGGTTAAAAAAGAGCCTACCAGCACTTCTAACGCACATTACAAGCTGAAAACATTAACAAGTTTTATCTGCTTTGTTTAATCAGTACAAAAGAGTGAACAAATTACAATTACTGGTTTTATGAAGGGTCATGTGACAACAAAGACTCCTGCGTATGCGTTATGGCTGCCTCACACATCCTGCGTCCCTTCCGACCGTTGGTTGTGCACGTCCTTAGAAGTTAACAAGACGTGCCTGTGACGCAAAGAAGTAGGTAAAATGGGCAGCATGAGGATTTGAGCGACTTTGACAAGGGCCAAATTCTGATCGCTAGACGACTGGGTCGGAGCATCTCCAAAACTGCAGCTCTTGTGGGCTGCTCCCAGTCTGCAGTGGTCAGTATCTATTAAAAGTGGTCCAAGGAAGGAAAAGTGATGAACCAGACAGGGTCAAGGGGCCAAGTCTCATTGATGCACCTGGGGAGCAAAGGCTGGCCCGTGTGGTCCGATCCGTCCAGGTGGTAATGTTATGGCTGATCGGTGTATTTCACAAAACTATTTCTTTATGTGCAGATTTGATGCAGTGGCATTTTGTGAGTTAAAACCTCTAGTAAACCACCTACAAGTATAGAAATATTGATTCCATGTACATAACACATATCACAGCTTAAACAGTCTGAAAGGTACTGCCTCATTTTTGCTTCAGAAACATTTTTTTTGTTCTTTTCTTTGAAGACTTTTCACATGTTTTCTTACAAACTTCTAGTGAAATGAGCCAAATGTTTGAATGTGTCAGTGTTTAAAGTCATCTTGACACAAGATGGCATGGAAGAAGTTTTCTCAAAAGAAATACTGTCTAAAATTAGCAACGTTTCCTTGTCTAAATAAAAAAGAAGATCTGTTGAGAATTAATAAGTAAACAAGACTAGGAATATAACCAAGTATTGAAAGACAACTTTCATTGTTTGATAGTTTATTATACTGAATGCTACAGACACATTTTCAAGGATACTAAAAATGTATCAAAGTTTGATTCCCCAACCCCTATGAGGACTACTAATCTTGATATACAATTTGGCTAATACGTTTTAAGTTCAATTGCAGGGAATTTTGAAACATTGTGGTATTTTTTTTAATCAAATATTTTCATATTGTAAATAAATGTAAAGGATATATTTATAAATCACAATATCTACTCAAGCCACCCTATAATCTTAAAACTGAAGAAAAATCTTTGGAGAAATCTAAATGGTATTTAAAGGTGTGTTAAAGTACATAATGTTGTGTGACCTTTTTTTAATCAGGTACGCCTGTGCAATCTAATGTAGACCAGCAACAGCTCTGCCATAACATCTATCTTAGAGAAGCTTACAATGTTCAGTTTTTGGTGACATTGTCGGAAATTTGTAAATTATGTGTTTATTATTGATGTCATATTTAAGGTTGTGGTGTACTGAACTGCATTATACAATGCTAAAACTTAATAAGTCAACAAAATCTGACAACATTATAGGCATAAAAGTAGACTTTATGGCTAATAATAATGTTAACGGCAAATAATAACTTTATACCTAATAAGAGTGTATATACGTGTATAATATACAGTATAACAATATATTTTAATCCATGCGGTTTGTGTACATTGATAGTACATACATATGCCCATATGTGGTATTTATATGTGGTACTGATACAAATATTTAGTTAATTGTTTTTCCAAGAACAGAGCGGAATAACCTCATCTTGCCTGCATGCACATGCCAAGGCAACCAGATGCTTTGTTTTATTAAGACAACAGAGTCCCATTAAATGGCTCTACCTTTAATTACAGACTACAGTTACCATGCAAAACTATCGCCTTAATTGGATGCAGTACGATTCTGTAAGACTCTGCTGGTGCTTTCATCGTCATGCTATTACTTACACATGGCCGGTTTCATGAGCAACCACAAAGGCGGAGGAGAAGCCATCCTCATGGTTCAGAGTGCAGCTCCTCAGTGGGTGGCACATCCCTGTCACTGGAGCATAACCTGGGCAACAGAAAAGACCACACCGCCCTAATAATCAAGTACCAGGAGGAAGGTCAGGAAATTCTCATGCAGCACTAATGATTTAGGTGGAAAATTATCTCTTTATGTGACACTGTTGAACTTAGAGAACTAAATATGATGTGAGTGCAGTCATTGAGGAGGTTGCAATCTTTTCTTTCAAAGAGAAACCTACATATTTATATGTATGTACTGCTTATGATGTGATGTAGGTAGTACCATTCATGAAAATAATAAACAAAAAACAAACCCTCAAGGTGAACTAAAGGAAGAGGGAATGCTTCCAAAGAATGAAAGTAACATTATGTACCATATAGAAATGTTCACTTAAGGTTAATGCAGTTTCAGTGATGTTTACACTACATGCTCATTAAAAAAAAAACAGATGCCATTCATTGATTATAAAGTACATATATAAGCTCTGTCTGAACATGGACATAGAAAAATCAAGTACTGAAGCCTTTATGCCTTTGTGTTAAAGCACCTTGAAAGCAACTTAATTAACACTGATGTACAATAGAGATTTAACAAGTGAAGCTCCTGTGTGACAGCTTGTACATCAAATATCTCCTCGCTAAACATAAAAAAAATGCCTTGAAGTAAACAGCAAGCTTGAAAGCCTGTCATCATTACCCAGCAGACATCCACCTGACATCCCAACATTTCACACAGTTCACCACACTTATAGGCAAAGCACAAACATTAAACATAACTCGATCAAGAGGTGTGCAGCGATTCAGCTTAGCGTGTTTGGTTTGGTTCAGAAGCACACTGGTTCCTGACCGTCTTTTGGTGGCTTTCAGATAATTTTCATGCTCTCTGACCATGAGAAGAGCTTTTTGGCATGCAGGTAAAGAGCAGAAAATGCAGCAGACAGACAGCCGGTGATAAAGACTGGTGGTGTTGAAAAAGAGAAACATCTGCAGCAAGTTATTTCAGTCAGAGCAGAGTATTTTTTTTTTTGCTATAGTGTGATTATGACGGTTTTTGATCCAGATGGTTGATGGTTCTATTCATAAATGACAACAAAATGGACACATTTAGTGCTGCGAGTGAAATGGCAAAACATGAAAGCAGTTGTGGAGCAGGACCCTTTATCTGAAAGGGCAGATAAAAGGGAATTCAGGAGAATGCAGATTACATTCCCATGAAGAGGCCATCGGGAGCTTTGCACATTTAAGCGAGAAGGTGCAGCAGCAGCAGCAGCAGCTTGGGTCAAAAATAATCTTCTCTATTGCTGACATCATGAGTGAGGAGAGAGGTGGTCCCTGTCATCTGGTTGATAAACTCAAACACTGAACATACCGCATGGGAAATCAGTCAGGAGAGCAGATCAAAAACATTTACAGGGTTTGATTACAGTGCATTTGTAAATGTGGTGATCTCATTATGAGGTAACAAACTTGTGTGATTCATGAAGTTGTTTCATCTCCATTTGCTCTGGAGCTCCTCTATAAACTGACTGGATTTTCCTGTATTTATCCCACAGCCCGATATCTGTGTTTGGATACAGAATCTACCATCTCACAGCTAAATTTTGACAAGGGAGTGTGATGTCTGCTCGTGACCCCGAGACACAGCACCGGGTCCGGCCCAACACAGCGCAAGGTGCCATAGACACCGGGCTTGTTATGAACACAACACAACGGCAGCTATGGCAACATCAGGAGGTGTGACAAGCAAACCAGGTAGCTTCGGGTCGTCCTCTAAACATGACACTTGTGCTTTAAAAGTTAAAAATAAACACAGGTCAGTGCAAGATCTTGAACTTGAGCACAGAGGATGTTCGTGAATTCTGGACAAAGTTTCTCTGGCGGTTAGGCTGCTCACTTCAAATTTTGTTTTGAAGGGCTGAAAAGGAGAAATACAACGTGAGACAAATGCCAAACTGACATGTATGGTACAAAACTCCTCCTAATGATTGCATACATGTGTTATTTGGATTGAGAACTATCTACTCATTCTTTATGAGTGAAGAAAAATTCACACTGAACTTTACATAAATCAATAAAGACTAAAAAAACAAGTTAGTTTAAATTAATGACAAACTAAGAAACATTTCTGTTTTTTTTCTACATGCCAAAAACCTTCTTCAATAATATCAATCTCAATTTTTTTTCATATCCAGGGTGGCGTCAATGTCAAGTCAGCAAGGTTTTGGAAAGCTAATTATTTTCCTGTGAGGTCACCGTGGGCAGAATTGGGTTTGTGACCTCAGCTGCAGCCTCCACTTTTAAGTTTCCATTGACCTTACCTGGGCAAGACTTGAAGCCAACCCCTTTGTGAATGGAAGCAGATATCAGCACTCAGTCTGCACAGGCCTCGATCGAGAAAAATACAGTACCTTGCATACCTGCGGGACCAAAATCTTGCCTTGTGAGGAAGATGGCGTGGTCGTGGTACTCGGCATGGTCAGGGTCGCGGCGTTGCTGCGTGTTGGCCCATCGACAAACCTGCTCCAGGCTGCGGGATGGGTTGCCACGCTCGATCAGGCATATAGACTGCAGAAATATAGAGACAGGGGAGAAAGTTTTACCACTCAAACTGTGAGTAGAATTTTAATTGCTCACCTTATCAGTTCCCTCTGAGGGGCACTGCAGTTGCTTGCTAAAGAGAAAAACGGCTTCTCACCCTCACAGTACTTTCACTTGGAAATCATGAAACAAGATAACTTTTAGATTAATTTCCCTTGGAAAGTTGCAACGAGGGAACGCCTGCACAGCCAAAAAGATTACATTCCCTATTTTTATATTACATTACATATATCAGAATTCACACTTCCCTAATGGAATATGTAATATGTTGTATCACTGTGTGACCTGTTTTTGTTGGTTGCGCGGATCGTTGTGGGGATTTAGGGCGTTTGGAGGGCATTTAAAGATGTATATTTTCTTCATTATCTTTATTGTTTTTGATATAATACTTTTTTTTGGAGGGGGGTAGTTTGTAATTTTTTTTTTATGTATTGGTGCCGTTGTGTATCCTGTTATTCTTTTCATTTGTTCTTCTTTTCTTTGCTATTCGCCATGGTTACTTATCACAATGGTGTCTTACATCCTGAAAAATAAAGTCATAAAAGAAAAAATGGTGATTGCATTCACATTATACCAACTGCCTGACACATTGGAGCAGTAAAGCTGAAACGCATAGGCAAGACTAACTAAACTATTAATCAAGTTCACTAAAGCCTGCTCAGGTACTCATATGTGTGACAAAAGATCAGACTGAAAATAAAAGCCAGGGCAAACACAGCCTGGTAGTGTTTCATTGTAAGAAAAATTGTAAGAATTAGTGTAACTGAAAGCTTAGAAATGTAATTAACACATATGAGCTTTTATTAGTTTAATTTTCACTTATGTGTGGTAGCTCAATTTAATCTTACAGTTACTGTTTTAAAAACATTATATCTATAATAGTTTAATTAGTCATCATCACATCTATATTACTTGACTATTTCAAGGCATTATATAATAATTATTGGCTTGTAATTCAGAGGATTTTTAAACTCCCCTTTCAGTGGACAGTGCCTGAAGAATACAAACCAACCGTGTGTGTGGGTTTTTTCTCAAACTAGCATGACAATTATGACTGCAGAAATATAATTTCCAAATGGAAACTGAAATAGCAAAATAAATATTAAGTGGAAATTAAAAAAAAACCCCTTCTGTTTATTCTTACGTGTTATAAAACTCCATCCAAGTCAACAACAAAACTCAGTCGAGGATGAAATAGTGCGGTGATTGACAGCAACACTGCTTATATGCAGAGTGTTTGAGGCCAAGAGAAATGCAAAGTGAGTTACTGACAGACCAGCCAGCGACACATTCAACATGTTTGCGCTCATCTCACATCTAATAATTGGTGCTGTGTAAACAGCATGTCTGTGCTTTGGCAACCTGAGAGCAGAAGCCAAATGCCAAATACTCTGTCTCCAGGCAGCATCAAGCTTATATGTCAATTAACAAGCACTTTAGTAAAGATGAACAGCAAATAACTCACTGAGGCCCATCACCATGCATCATTATACCTCATTACTGCATATTTTGCTGCCTGCTAACAACCAAATCTGTCAATGGTCTCATTAAGTGTCAACATGTGAATAGAAAAACAGATTAATCCACACATATAGTAAAATAAAAATGCAAATAACGTAGATGTTTCTGACTTTAATCAACAGTAAACAAACACATGGATAGATTTGTTTGCTTTTCTTTAGTTTTTCTAATTAACACCTCACTCTCTACTTGCACCTACTGTACATTACAATAAGAAATGTCTCCTTGCAGTTCTTATATATTATAGATTATTAAAACAAGTGGCATCTACTTCTAAGTATCTAATTGCTCTGCATTGTGTACATATGATTCGTCCGTTACTGTTAATCAAAATATTATATCCGACTGACTGACCTAGTGTACAGTACGCAGTGCTGAGGGGTGTTATCATTAATCACTGAAATCATCTATTATGCACTTCTCAACTTAAAGTACCAGTTCTTTAGCACTGATCTTGAATGTGTTAGGATTTTTTTTTGCCTGTGTTTTTACAGTGGCACATACCAGATTGCATCTGTCAATCAAGTGCAGCACTGAGTTGACCAGAGGCATCATCAAATCACATGCTGCTAAGAGACCCAAACCAGCCAAGGCCTGCCCCAAGATGCAATGAAAAAAGTAAATTCTCCTTTTGTATTTTATTTTTTCATTTTAATATTTTGGAAATAAAACAAATGGAGGGAGATTTGGCACATTTGAGTCAGGGTCACTGTAATAAAATCTGTGTCTTAACATGCACACAAGAAACCAGGTATCTCAGAGATATCAGGTCACGCAGGTCATGTCGCACCTGTGGTAACCTGGTTACGGTAAATCCACATAGGAGAGAAACAAGATGTTTCCCCTCAATCCCGACCCAAATTTGCAAGCATCTCTCACTAATTTTTGTAGTAGTGTTTGAATACACTGGTTCTGGATGTTTGTGTTTCTTTGTGTGTCACAGTGCTGACTGCTTAGGCTCTGAATTTTCCAAATATTCAAATGTTCTGTGGTGGAAACCAATTTATTTAAATTATTGTGTATGAACATTGGGATGCATCGCTGCATGTAATGATCTTTTCTTTTCACCCAGCTGCTCCACTGTCAAAGAGATTCTTTCTCTGGCTTAAATCTTTGTCATGCACATGCTAAAAAAAGCAGATTTTTATACACAGATACATATATATATATATATATATATACATATACACACACACACATATACACATATACACACACAAG
>NW_023339651.1:8088415-8105298 GCF_004916995.1 Morone saxatilis | reverse complement strand
TATATATATATATATGTATATGGCCGTCTTTCTCCGAGAGAAGTCTAGCTCAGATTTCACTAATCCCCTACCCCAATTAACGGAAACCAGGTTTCTCATATACATGATGTTAAAGAAACAAGATTACTGCAGAAAGCCGACTGTAATCCAGCCACTTAATAAATGCACTGACGCAGTCAGTCTCAGGAATAGTTTGACATATTGACAAATGAGCATTTTCCCTTTCCTGCCTAGAGTAATCATCTACATAGGTTTAAATCAGTGGTTCCCACTAGTGGTCGCCACAGCTTCACAGGGGGTCATAGGGCCAAAATATGTTTAGTTTCAAACACAGTCCTACACCAAATGTCTTTGAAAATATATTGTTTACAGTATATTTATTGTTTTGGTGTTGTGTGTTTGTGACAATTTTGTTTTTGTTTCCACTTGAAGCTACTTTAATTGTTTTCATATGTAGACTAATTTCACTTAGTTTCTGAGTTTTATATTTAGCTTACTTTCTGTTTTCCTGTTTTATTGATTTTATTTTAAATTGTTGTTTGTTCTTATTGTTATCATTTTTGTGTGGACCCCAGGAAGACTAGGGATAACTTTGTGGAGGCTACCCAAACACCAATTTAAGAATAAAGAACTTTTATTTCCACATACAGAAAATAACACACTGCGACTCACCTGTCGGTACCCGACCATTATCATGCGGACAAGGACAATGTTGATGTTGGTTCCCAAAGATTCATCGTGGTAGATTTCATCAACCTGAAAGGAAATGAAGAACAGCATCTGTCACTGATCTGAAAGATGAAAGAAGCACAATGCATTAAGGTGATTAAGAACATCTCACAATATTGAGCCTGCAAAACACGTACAGGCCAAAAGGACAGTCATGTACATGGCTGTCCTTAAAGCAGAGCATTGTAATACAAACACTGTTTCCAAGGGATACATTACTGAGGAATAAATAGGTTTTTAAAAGTAAGTAGGTACTGAAAATAATTTAAGATGCTAATATGCTAATTACGGCTGCTCTAAAAATGCAAATCAAAGGACTCAACTGGCTTTAAAAGGCTTTGGGGAAAAAAAACATAGCTTGGTTCTCAGAAATCTGTTGAGTAACATTATGAAACTTGACACAGCAAGCTCAGCAGCTAGTGTTTGGTGGTTTGGTGGTTAATACCGAGGATAATCAAAGGCACAGAGATAAAGAAGTAAAGGACATAACATTGGTGGATAAACCTTTCCCATGCTGTGAAAGCAGGACCTTTACTTCCTTTTAAGCTTGAAATATGTTAAAGCTACTTTTTTTACAATGACATATATATGCATGCCTGATATATAATAATAATAACCTCTATGTTTGTTTGTTACGTACAAATGCAAAGTCCCAGTGATTTCATGGGTTGAACATTATTGACCACTAAGAGACAACAGCACAGATTATTTTATCTATAAAGAGATACTGGGTAAATTTCCAGCATATTTATGTAGCCTTCTCTGTCTCAGCTCTGGAAGTTACCAGCTACGCTCCTCCTCCAGGTGGTTGCTTTTAATGTCCCCCGGGTTTTGACAGATCTAGGGAAAACTGCATTTCCCTACTATGCACCTTGGGAATATTCATTGGGGTATTAAAGGGCATCATACAAATGTGGCGACAGAGGCATATGGTTCTTTATCTCAAGAGGCTACTGTGTATGAATGGCTAATTTTTGTACATGTTGTATAGGTCGCCTTTTAAT
Source organism: Morone saxatilis (assembly GCF_004916995.1). Classification (NCBI taxonomy): domain Eukaryota; kingdom Metazoa; phylum Chordata; class Actinopteri; family Moronidae; genus Morone; species Morone saxatilis. The sequence goes on along the minus strand of NW_023339651.1, from coordinate 8,103,565 downwards.
ATGTTGTGATTTTATACGGCTGCTACCTTGTAAAATGTATTTTTGATCTCAGTGGGACTTCCAGGTAAAATAAAGGGACAGTAAATTAAATAAGAGAAGATGAATGCTCTTTGTAGTTGTTTGTGTTGCTCAGAGGCATAAATATTCATTAGCAACGCAGTATCCAGCCAATTAATTCACCTATATCTTGAAATCTGAAATTGAATGAGGCAAGTAGTAAACATTTATTCTAATCTTCTCTGATAGTGCACAGTGCAAAAACACAGATTTCACTGCCAGATTTTTTTTTCTTTCTGATGTACAGTGTTCCAGAAGCAGAACATCTAATCACAAGGGAGTTTTTTTTTCATCTCTTACAACAAGCCTGGAATCATGATGAAATATGTTAAGACGTTGGCAACAATCCAATAAAACCAGCATTATTATGCAATGACAAAAAAATCCTGACCCAGAAATGTGTCGACTGCTATTTGGCTTTATAATAATGCTGTGGTATGATGATGCTTAACCCAGGTCTAAGCAAGGACCCCCTTCAAATCCCACCTTCAATTTCCACTCGAGTGTGTTTTATTTTCCTCAAATGGTCGCTACATGTCGGCACTCCTATGGGGCCCCAAAGTCAATCAACTGCTTCACTTTGCGGTTGATAAATACAATTTCAGAGGAAAATAAGGGGTGAATATTTTGTTTTCCATAAATCAGTAAGTCATTTAGTTGGGACATGTTGGTTATGGGTCGTAATTAACAACGTGCCAAACAAACTGGGCGACTCAACTGCTAAACAGTCATTTAGCCTCACAAAGCACCCTCACATTTTTTTACAAAATTTCAAGGCACGTTGTGGGTTGACACTGTGTGTGACAGACTCATAAATTTAACTTGATATGTTGTGTTACAAGCTTGGAAAATAATTCATGTAACATTTGCATATAATTTATTATCATCTTCATCATTTGTGCAATATCATATTTCTGTTAAGGTTTTTATTGAAAATGAACACATTCATATCAGCACAGCTGCTCTTGCAAGTTAAAACTGGGGTCAGTGCACCAAAATCACAAAAAAATATGCATATTTTCTCACTTTCGGCAATTTCAGCAAGAAAGACCTTAAAACTCTGTTACGTGGGCACTGAACTGAAGTTAAAGATTACACTATTGAGAAAACTAATAATACCCATGGGTGGGCGCAATGGAACAACTTTAAACTTTTACTCCGTTTTATGTTTTTAATTTACAATTCGGATCATCATATCTGACCTATGATCTTTCTGCCCGCATTACTCGAGCCAATTGGCCTTTGAATTCTTTAAATATCATTAAAATTTTGTCATTCTGTCTTTCAGATTTAGAGATCCAACACCTCACCAATCAGCACCATTAGAACCAGGATGTTCTTTTACTCCACCACCTCCAGGATGTTGATCTCCTGTCTTCATATGAGCCTACGCTTAATGAAGACCCTTCATATAGATGGAGTCTAATTGCCAAAGTCTTCCTCTGTTGTTAAAGAGCAACTAAACCCCTAAACTGTTGTTGATTGATTTAGGCACAAATCTTGACATTTTAGTGCAAAGTATTTGAATTCTACATATGCTATAACTATGCATAGAGTACATCCACAGGCATGAATGTGCTTCTAGTGACTGTCAAAGCCCCAGTGGATTCTTTGTGTTTCCACCACATTATTCTCAGCTAGAATAAGTTTGAGCCTCTTTTCATTACTTTTAAAACTTTCTATAGAGTGTCTCTCTCACCACTGTGCCAACAATATTCAGATCTGGATGTATGTGCTCATGCTTTGACTATAGTTGCTACAGTGCTATGAACAACCTCCGCTTCAGTGTAGTGTCAATGTTTACAGTCTGACATTTATCCAGTTTATTATTTCAACTGTGTTTTTATGCTTTACAATGCTGGCCATGTTTTTTTTTTGTATCACTTTTCAGCCCATTAATAAAATGCAACACTGATCAACCAAATGTTATCGAATAATTGGTGTCGCTAGACACTGTAATTCACAAGAGCCCTGAGGTCAAGTTCAATGTTTTCATTAACGCTACAGCAGAGGTGCAGCTGGGATGTTTATTTCTGTCCATAAGCAGAATAACAATCCTGACCCAAGAGACAGCATATGAGCATACATATCTGCAGGATTCCAGGGACAACCAGCCATCCATATAGCAAAGATCATGTATAAACAAATAAACGAATAAAAAGAAAGCAGTAGGACACACAGACCTCACCAGCGCTGTTTTCACTGTCTAAGCAGCCGCTCTAGTTTCTTTTTATATTTCACGTAGTTTCATATGAAATCTCTGCTCTTTGTTTTCTTGATTTAAGAAGAGACATTAGAGCTAACCATTATCTAAATTCAGTCTTAGGATTGGGTTGTTTTCATTATGTGAAGAGTGCTGATGCCAAAACCAGAGGCATCACATGGCCTCTGTCAGTATCTTTCAGTATCTGTTCTTGTGCAGGCTCATAAAAGACAAAAATGCAGAGAAGGTTCAGATATGGCAAACAGAATAACAGAGTGCTACTCATTGCTTAAACACCAACAAGTGCGTGTCAGCTAGCTTTCTCTGGGTAAAAATTATGATCGTGCAGAACAAAAGCTCTGTCAATGAAGGAAGGCTATCTTGGCTTAAGTCCAAATTTGCTCTGGGACGCAGGGTTACACCCAAGGCATTTAAGCAAATATTCCATTCACAAAAGCCTATTCAGGTCAATAAATGCTGTAAAGAACACTCAAGTGACCCCACGTTCTCCCAGATTTGTTACAAGCTCAAATTTCTAGACTGGTCCAGACTGACCTATATACGTGTGTTTATGTTGGACCTGAAACAGGAAAGCTGTTAAAAAATGAGGACAGCATCACAAAAGTTCCATGTCGACTTTTGTAAACACTGAAGTTGCATTTTTTTTTCCTGATAAGACTATCAGGTCTATGCATTCAAGCTTTAAAAGAACATTTTGGTGAGTCCTGCTAAGGGTTGGGCCAACCCCACGTATACAGGGATAATTACAAAGCCAGGAGGAGGTGCAGGAATCGGACTGTTGTGGCTGAAAATGAGAGTAGCAGCTGTGGGTTACAGGCCCTAGGTGTCCCTGGCTTGTGTACAGCATCACATCGACGTGGACAAAACCTGGTCCGTGCTCAAACAACACAACCATTGTGCGGCAGGCACCTCGGCCGTCACCTTGGCTTCGCGCAGACAGGATGTTCAGTAATCAATCCCCCAGGGAGAGTTTCTCCAGGTGGTACTACACATTCTGCAGCCACGAAGTACGGATTCAGAGGGATTTGAGTGGGCAGAGCTCTTTCAGACACAGCAAGCCTATGGCTTATGAGTGGAACTAAAGACTTTAGACCCTCATTTGTTTAAACTGCACCTTTCTTTCTAGAAGTTGCACATTTCTCTTATCAAATTCTACTCAGCATGAAGGTGACTATACAGATATTACTTTTAAGGAAATTGCTTGATTACACTTATAGCTCAGTCCAATTTCAACCCTAAGGACTTCCTGAAACTCACCTCTCCTGCCAATGATTTGAAATAACTGTAAGTGCTTATCAGAGAGCACTAGACACCGAGGACTGACAATTAAAGAGCACACTCTCACAGCCACTTCACAGTTTAATCAGCTTTGGTCATTAAAAATCAGACATTTCTCTCTGCCGAAGACATTTGGAGACAGAATGTGAATATAATATCCTAATTAAATAAACACATCATTCCAAGTTAGCAGAGCTTGGCAGCGCGAGCGGACTTCTGGCGCTGGTTTCCATGACTGCCCCGCACAGCTCCCACTCAACTTTCTAATTGGTCTAGTGCAGCTAATCAGACCACCATGCAGGGTCCAAATGGTAACTGTTACAGAGTGAAACCAGCACCCTGTGAAAATCTGACTTGGGGGCTTTGGGACCAGTAAGTAGATTATGGTGGTAGGAGCTGGTGGAACCCGTAATGAATGAGCTGAGAGTTTCTCTTTTTCCTCCCTCTCATCGGTAATCCATAAACAGCTAGAGAAAGAGGGGAGTCTGGGGAGAAGTGTGGCAAGGTCTGACAATAGAGAGGGCAAAGAGGAAAAAATAACTCCATAGGTAGATAAAGGCAAAAAAAAGATCCCCAAACGCTGTAGCGTTTTCATGTCAACAAAGGATCATTTCTAGAAATGCAAAGATTAGTCACTGAAACTGTGGTGGGTCATTTTTATTCTATTAACATTTTAAATACAATTTCATGACAATTTATTAATCAATCGATTAGTCAATAATAAGAAAATATCATATTGTGAATACATATAAAAGGGAGCAGGTGGTGAGAATTTGTTGATTGGTAAATAGACTGCACTGACCACCTAAAGCCATTCTCACACACAGTCACACACTAATGACAGCATCAGGAGCCATTTGGAGTTCAGTATCTTGCCCAAGGACACTCTGCAGAGTGTGGAGCCGGAGATAAAACCGCCAATCTTCTGATTATTAGACGTCAGACTCAATGGCTATGTGTATAATATGTGCATTTAATTTGATGAGTATTTTATTGAAAAACCAGACTTACTATGTTCATGAGCGTGAGAACATAATTCTGCACATGCTCCTTGCCATGGAAGCGCACCACGGAGTCGTCCACCGCAAGCAGCACCTCAATGTTGTAGTCGTCTTTCTTCGCGTGCCTCCTCTTGCGCTCGGACTCAGACAGTTTATGTTCAACGACATCCAGAGCCGCAGGGAGGTTTGCGATCCCGAAGTCTGCCACTGCAAAATATGTCCGGCACATAAACAAGTGAATGAATGGACAGTGGTTTCAGCTTCTGGGAAGTGATATATGACTCTATATTCTCTAAGCCTCTCAATGTTGAGTCAAAATACTCCTCAAAGCTCCTCAGACTCATAAATCGTTGGCCTACAGAATCAGAAATGTATTTCCTCTATATGTGCATTCAGAGCATAAATCCCAGCTGAGTCATACCAGTTCCAAACATAATAATAAAGCCCTTCAGCTGTTTTCAGCATGTGTGATATTTGTGCACAGTATGTCGTTAAATCTAAGGTTTTGTTTGTCAGAGTTGAAACACTCACTGAAAGACATAAATTGTGTACATTTTTGCAGCTTGAGGTCACAGTAAAACTACATGTTGGGAACATACACTAGATAAACTGAAAATATAATCAGTTTCAAAAAAACATCACAGAAGCAATACATATAAAGGACTCAAAGATACCCTGTCAAGACTGCACAACACTAGAATATTTTTGGACCATTATGAGAGACATGCGCCAATTATTGTTCACAGCAAATTCATTCAAAATAGGATGCTTCATTTTTTTACCTATTTCAAAGAAGTAAATTACCAGATTCTTAAGTTCTTCTATGTAAACAAGCAGACAAAAAAAAAAAAATCCTTGATGGAGATAATATGTTTAAATGTAACTGCATAATGTGTGTCGACTGGCAGACATTGACTTGCTCAAATATTCAAGGCATGTTTTCCTCCTTGAAGCTATAAATTATTGCAATCTTTTCTAAAAGACAGTAGTGATTCAAGGCATCCAGATATAAAAGGAGACATGACACATTATGAATGAATACCAGAAAATCCATTGGAGAAGGTATTTTCATAAGTACTATGCAGAAAAAAGCAATTGAAGGATAGATGCAGTGTTCTAAAAACATTCAAACAACTGGCTCCAGGCAAATCCCTTGAGAATATAAATAAAGAAATGAATAGATACATTCATAACAACTTAATTGCACCAGTTGTTGAGCAAATTAAGAGTTAACTATTTTTAATACGCAAGTAAACAAAATAACTGTTTGCGAAGCTGTAAATGTAGTTCATACATATTATTAGATAACAGATACAGATAAAAGTCTGGATGAAGACATTAACATTAACAACAGAGCGTAAAATGTCATTTCAGTTCAAGTAGGATTTTTACGATCACCTGTTTTAAGCCTTAATTGGGATGTTGGTTCACCCTCAGGGACATAAAGGAGAAAAACCCAGAAGTAACACGGTGAAAAGCAGTGTGTAAAATTAGTTTGAACAAAGCCAAAAATACAGGACACTAACGCTCTCCTCTCTGTGAATAACATCGTGCTAGAGCGAGTTCATGATTGAAGGTATTTTGGTACAGAAATGAATAAAAAAGGTGCAACAATATTCACATGCAAAGCCTAGATGCAAATCTAACATCAGACAGCTGCATCACTTTATAGAAGAATGCAGTCTGTGATAAAAATGAACACAATGCATTTCACAAGGGCGGTAAAAGCAAAAAAGGGCTCGGAAAATGTGAATGAGTGACTTGATTAATATTGTTCCTGAGGATGTATGAGCTAGGGGGCTGCAGAGTAAAGTGAAAAGACCCACACATCAGTTTTACAGCTACAGACACTGGGTAATGGAGTGAATTAGTGAGTATAGTGAGCGTCTTCCACCAGATGTTCAAGCCATTGTTGTAGCAAATAAGGAATAGAAAAGGAATTCATGATGGAGTTGGGTTGTCTGAGTGCAAAGGAGAGGTCACCCCTTCTCCTCCTCCTCCTCCTCCTCCTTCTCACCGACTCACCCACCCTCCTCGTTCCCCAGTACCACCACTGGAGCCCAGCATTCTTCACTTTACCAGCTGGTTTAGGAATCGCTGCCTCTGCTGTTAAGCCCAATAAATGCAAAGTAGTGATAGTTATTTAAAAGCGGCGGAGTTTAAGCCAGTACCAAAAGTTACAGGGTTTTAGATTTTGGTATGTATTTGTCCAAACACTGGTTTCCATCCATTTCAGTTTGGTATCTAAATAAATCAGCAGGCTCTTGTGTTGAAATAAGGGCCACCTCCAAATTTGATAGTAACAGTAAGAATGTGTCTGTAACACCTGGTAAAAAAAACCTGTCAAGTACTAAAAGCTGGTGTTAAAAGACTGGTCAGACTCATAATCTTGCTTTAGGCAAGTTCTCATGCTACTTATGTTGAGAAAAGGTTAAACATTTGGGAAGTTTGCTGTCTTTAGGCAAACAGTTGCCCATTACAGAACTAGCACACGTGAAGCAACATTTGCATTCCTTTGGAGTCATGTCTCTGGCTTATCTAATATCCACTTTCTGTTTAGCTTAGTTTTTTCAAGTTGCTAAATACTCCACTATGTTCACCAGCTATTTACTAACTATGATTGTGTACTATGTTGTTGGTGCAGGACATGTAGCGTACGGTGGTTTGAGCAGAGCTTAGTAGAAAACAGCTGCCTGCAAGAATGTTGAGAGTGAAGCAACAGTAAAGTGGCAGACCAAAACACGGAGCTAAACACACTAACAAAATGACACTAAAATGCTCCGTTTTAGCATAACTACAGAGTCTAGTGATAATTAGCTGTGGGTTTGTCATACGAGTAATCCCTTTCATATTAGACATAGTAATTTCATTTTATGTTAATATAAAAAATATTTACTTTAAATAAAATTAAAAAAATTATATACCACACAGTTGAGTATCAAAAAAACTGTTTGAGTTTTGGCATCTGTACTAAAGTAAAGGAAAAAAACGTCCTCATGACTGTAAAGATAATAACATGATAATAACAGGCAAAACCACTGGTGCTTTAAATGCATTTGAACCATTGCCTGTATTATATTTATTCATTTATTTTGAACATTGTCGTTGTATTCTGTATGATATATATCATAAAGTCTTGGCTGTTATGACCTCCAGTGCACTTACTCGCACATGCACACCCACACATACTCACACACAAATGCACACAGTGCTTTATGTTTCCACTGACATCACACTGCTTCTCCTCGCCTACCTTCATTGTGGAGGTCCTCTCTCCGTTGCCCCGTCTCCCTCTTGATGGCTGACCTGCGGTAGACCACATGGACCCGCCCTTTCACTTCCACGTCCTGTTGGCCCTTCTCAAGGGGCTCGATGAAAAACTCCCCATTATCAGTCCGGATCAGACCTGCCTGGAAAAAGAGGGTTTCAAATTAGTGCACCCTTCCTCCTTCAAAGGACAGAAATTCCACTGGAGCCAGTAATTATAGTGTGCCTGATCAATTGGAAGGAATGACGCAGGTAGACACAATTTGGGGCCCTTTTACCGCTTCACCAAGATTTATTGAGTGCCACCAGGATTTCACACTGAACGAGATGATGAGTAACAATGTCTCAATCCAGCCATACGTCCCCATTTACGCTTTTAATGAACTGAAGAAAAAAAAACTCTGTCATACAAGACAGTCTCTCATACAAGCTCAGATATCGTGGTGTTCAAAGAATTCAAAGCATGTGTTTCATGTGTAATTTCTAGGTCCTCACTTTCTCTAAGCCTGCCTGGTGTGATCCACTTCAATTAGTTATTTCTGACTACCCACAGAGAGCAGCTGCAATCTTGCTGCTTTCATTCCAAGGTAAGTATACTTTATTAAGTGCACACTGAGGTTGTACACATGGAGGTGGGCGTGCTGACTGTTCTGTCACCACTCTTATTCAAAACTCAACATTTCATTTGATAGTATTGAATTATGGGTTAGGAACAATTGTCATGTTTGCCTCATTAGAGGCTGTGGCTGATGGCTGATATCAGTGAAAAATAGTCCTCAGGAAGATCTTGCTCTTTCATTGAGAGGTACAGCAATAATAAGCTGGTACTTACTGTGGTGTCTATAACTACAGTAATTGTGCAGGTAAGATTGTGGCTGACCCTTCCCACCCCAGACACAGACTCTTTGAAACACTTTTCTCTGGCAGGAGGCTGCGGTCCAACAATTATTCTTATAATTATTATTATTATCTTATAATTCCATTTCTTAATAGGATTTATGAAATAATTACTGTATAGTTATGTATACTGTTATCGTGATAACAATAAAAATAAAAACAATAACAATCTCGACATTAAAGAACCAAAAAGATGTAGCTGCATTGCATCCTCCTTTTAAGTAAATTAGCTGGTGATAATGCAGCATCTTGATTGCCAGTGGCACACTTAAGAGAGCACAAACATTTGCACCTACTGATTCCCAGTAAACATAATCCGTTTCAGGCCTCTTTTTTGTATACTTAATGTAACTGAGGGTAAATATTTAGGTGGACTGCATAAGGAAGCCAACGTCCAGCTCTGTTTCACTGTTCCTTAAATCATGATATAAGCATGTGTGAACATGGACATCCACTGAGAAAGATGTTACAGATTGAAGTTATATTTATTCCTTAATTTGTTTAACTGTTACAATTAAAACTCTTTTTACATTTCCGCACAACATCAAACTGCATTGAGGTATAGGCATAACTTTGTATTTTTTTTTACTTAATATGAGAACAATGTGTTGTGTGCAGTCATTATTACACAAGTGCTGTTTCTCTGAGTGCTGGGTAAATGAATCTATGTCTGTTTCTAAATTACCTTGCACATATTTTTGGCATTTATTCACTGCTATTTCTTTCTGATTATCCTCAAACACATTTGCAGATATGTTGGTGTCTACATATAGATTGATTACCTCGATGCATCAGTTTGTTAGAAAAAACCTACTGGGTGAGGTTGCACTGTGAATAAACAGTATTCGCCAGTTTATATAATCAGAAAAATGTGGCAATAATCAGTATTTTTATAATATCAATGTATTAACTGACAAAAAAAAGTGAAAGGGCGTCGCTCGTAATGATGAAAATACAGAGATTTATCGCCTGAATCTGCAGCTCCCCACGGCTTTATGGAGCTTTATAGTAAGTTTCCGCTCATTGTTTAGCTGTCCAACCCACAACTCTAATGTTTTGGTTCAATCTCACTGCTCATAATGGTGTTTCTGGCAACAGAAGGCAGCTTTTTCTCAGGAGACAGCTCTAAAAACTCATTGGACACTACCAGCTCAGTAATAAACAGCAGAAAGACAGTTAGCAACTAACTGGTGAATGAAGTGGAGCATTTGGCAGCTAAAGAGCCAGTCATTTCCCTCAGGAGTTGGTAGAGACCAAAAACAGCTAAAAGAGAGAGAATATTGGACTTACATTCATCAGGTGGCCAAAAACACATGAAAATCACTGCAGTTGCCAAAGAAAGTTGTAATTATACATACACAAGCTACTAGAAGCTCCTTCCATTATGTATTACCATTTAGTTTTTGTTGGGTCATGTGAGGATATCCCGGCGCCACAGACACACTATCTATCACAGAGATGACACTTAGACATTTCACATTTACGCCCACACACGAAGAAAGGCCCTGTGTGTTTAATATGTTCCTCATATTCAAAATATTTTTGTTAAAAATGCTTATTTGGTGGACAAGTGGTGTGACACTGCAAAATAATCTGTGCAAATCTATTCAGGGAACATGGTCTCCTCATGTTTCCTGCCACATTCTATGAGCTGTGTCCAATAAAGTCAACAAAGCAAGAAAAGAAAAAAATTCCACCAAGGGTGAATCCAGGTTGTAAGTAACAACTTATTGTTAATCAAGCAAGAACACAAAACCCAAATGTGATCTAAATGAAGCAAAAACAAGTCTGAAGTTGACACATTTCTTTTCTGAGTTACCATGTTGTCTCTATTAAGATTAATAAGCTCAAACAGTGCTTTCTAAACACACTGCACAGTGCAAATGACATTTCTCATATCCCTACTCCTGACTAAGAAAAAAAGAAATCTATCCAGCCTATCATTATACTCATGAAGAAGGCACACCAACAAGATTTTGGCAAGAATGTGTGTATTTACAGCTGCAAAAAGAAATCTAAATACAGTGCAGCAAAGAGAACACTGTGCCTAAAAAAAAAAACCTCAGGACTCGGCACTAACAACACAAACGTCGTGAAGTGAAGGGTGGACATGACAGTAAGGGCAAAGAGGAGTAAAAAGAATCTGTCCAGCCCCTGACCAGGAAATGCCAAGTAAGACATGCTCGAATACTTCCTCTGTGGTCTCTTATTTCAGCAGTGGGTGGAAAGTAAAGCCGGGTCTGTGAGGAGGGAGAGCAGCAGCATCTGGAAGGGCCTACAGAGGAACCAAATGTAAACATATGTACACTGCATGGTAAAGTCTGGGATAGGCAAGGGTTTAGGTATGCTGTTATTAAAGTTATTGGATTTTCAAAAGTTCTGCCTTTATTTCTGTATTATTAATGGCTTCATCCCATTGAAATTTACATCTTAATTAAATAATAAAGACCTGAAAATAATAATGTATTTGCATCTATAACCAAAACCTGTGTCAAGAACATAGCCCTTGTGTCATCAATCACCATTTATCTAGGAAGATTTCCAAATCTTTTTTTTCCAAAAATTTGCTGCTTTTCTCTGTTTTCATATCAAATTGAATATATTTGGGATTTGGACTGTTCTGATAACAGTGAGGAGGAACACCTCATCCCAAGAGGAAATTACATCCTTGTCTGGTCCTCATGGTGCCTTGAATTTTGTGTCACAGAGTCACAAATAACAAGAACAAAAGCCTAAATGTATTCTCCATTGGTACAATTGCAAGTGCAAATAACACATTTATTATTTCAGGTCAAGAGAGGTTAAGTGATGTGGTGGTTTTAATCCATGCAATGTGAGTGTTCATGGACCTGGTATCATTATGAAAACCGCACTGCTCAGTGGAAGATACAAATGAAATCAGCGTGAGGTTCAGCCAGTTTCACCTGCACTGAAAAATCTCTAAAGCCTAGGCAGCGGGGCACCCAGCAGTATCACTGACGCCTTAAAAAAAAAGGCAAATATAGCTAAACCTTAAACTCACCAGTGCACTAAATTCCACACATCGGTTGGAGCAACTTTGAAGGTGGAAATTTACTGTATGTAATTTTAGAGGGACCTTGTGCTCTCCAAACACGCAGTTAGAGTCTGCCACCTGCTCAGTGCAGCATACACACCAAGGCAAGGAACAAATAAGGTGAGAGCTGGTGAAATCACTTCGCAGCTGGAAATGTGTCTATTTTAAAGTCCCCTCCTCCACTTAAAAATATGGTTTTCTTCCTGTTATTACAGTTAGATGTTTGAGCTTCGCTGTGCAGAATGATGTATGTGCAGAGTTTGACACTAGAAAGGGATGCTTTCACGTTCATCTGCTGAAAGTGAAACGTTTTTCTGTGCTCACTGAAAATCAGTTTTTTAAGGAGCAGGGCCTAAGAGCAGGATTTGTGACATCAGTCCGTTCTGAAGTCAATCCTGGTCCCGTATGCAACTTCTACAAGTGTGATGTAGAACCTTGAAACCACCAGTGCACATATAGTGAGAATTGACTTTACAGTGAGACACCCAGTAAGAAAACTTAAGAAATGAACAAAATTAGCATATTCGTATATTCTGGAATTTCTAATGAGGAAGAAGGAGTTGATCTTACCCTTTTTTTTGGAAATGATGAATTATTGTTCTAAGCAGACTACTTGTGTATGTCTTAAATCATGTCTGCAGGGGATCTTTAAAAAAATCCATGAATCTGGGCGCAGGTTTGGTTACAGAAGTGGGGAGGACACAGTGAAGAGAAAAAAATTAACTGAGCAAATAAAAAATTATACTATAACTGGATATTGTGTTTCCCATAAATATGGTAGGAAACAAACAAAAAAAACAAGCTATGTAAACCTGTATTTACTGTAACCCTGCTTATATCATATTATCATTTTTAGTTTCTTTTATAGATATCTGATACTCAACTTCCTACAATGAATACTTTGCTCTAGGGTCTTATTTTTTACTACGTCTAGCTCTAGTGCTGTTTTAGGACACATTAACTGAAATTAATATAGATTAGAGGTAACACATAAGTCAGAAGTTTGCAATGTTAGCCGAGAGGCAAGATCCAGGGCAAAAAACTGAGAAAGCACTCGCCTTCACCAAGCTAGTTGCTTTGGGTGCACAGAAAATATAAGGGCTCTCAGATGAATTAGTTAACATTGTTATCAAATTGAGAGCTTCTCTTGGTGCTGGGGCAACTAAGAACAATGTTCAGAGAGACTTGAGTAAGAAAATCAGAGTGAAAACATAAACGATGTGGACAAACAATATGCAACTGCTTACAGAGATCCAGCAGTTCTTTTTCCAATCAATTTATTTCTCACCATAAATGACATAAAAATGTCACAATATACCACTGGTATCTACTCTATCTATTATTCTATATCTATCGTACCTATCTATTCTATCTATCTAGCTATCTATCTCTAATCTAATCAAAGGCAATCTGCTGTCCTGTCTGTGATGTGTGTGTGTGTTGGTCAATATTCTTCTGCAGATCAGTATCAGACTGACCTGAGAGTTTAAACATGGCTGCTGTGTGGTTAAGGTGTGCAACGGTCGCTTTGTTTGGACTCATAAAGGATTACCATTAAATACATATTCCATATATGATTCGAATATCCGCTAGCATTACTAAGATAGCCACCATTTAGCCACGTGCGCACACAGAGACAATCACTGCAGAGGCCCAAACATCCTTGGAAAGTGAAAGTAAACGATGTCCTTGGTCCGGAGCTGGGGTCGCGTGATTTTTGACTTTTTGATCAGCTAAACACTCCGCAAGTTTTTCGCCGGTGACAGACCTTTGTTTCGGCATGAAATGTAAGAAGAGTCGTGGAAAGCGGAGGAACGACAGGAGGACAGACGCTTTCACGTAGGTACAGCTGTGGTATTTTTTTTTCCCTCATTAAGTTTTCAAAAGACAGTACCAGTTACTAGTTACTGTTGTTTTGGTCTGTAACGTTGCTATTGTTGGACAATTTCTCTTTATTAAGATTGAGTGAGAGACTGTGCAGTTATCAGACTGTCTGACCCACGCCCTCTCCCGCCGTCGGCTTATCCGTTCACAGTGTACGCGTCTAAAAAAATGTACGACATTATCCCCCTCTCGCCGCGAATCTGAGTCTTTCCAACAGACGAGAGTGGGAGAATTGGCCTTGGCTAAGAAGCAAAATATATGAAAACCAATTAGTTTTCAATCTACACATTGTCACAACAAACCTGATGTCCTGACTTCCCACCTTCAAACCAACCTCAATTGCCACTTTTCTATAGCAATACATACTCCTACGGGCACGTGCACTAGTATCATGCAACATCATACTGGACGTTATACTTGACATCACCTGTAAGTGATGAATACAAAACTAATCTAAAAACGACACAGCTCTGACGTGCAAGAAAATCTAAGTTCCCGGGGCTTAAACTGCAATCGTGGCAGATTGATTAAAACATATAGATCTGTCTGGGTCCAGCACGCTCTGTGTTGATCTACAAACAAATACACGAGGTAAGGCAAAACACTGAGATCAAGGTATCCCCTAATTTTCACGAGGTCACTCTTTACTGTTATAAGAAGGATCACATTTCTACCGCAATATTCAATGTTTTTTCATTTTTTTATTTTTTATTTTTTTTTTTGATCTTTCCATTGTATTTCGTGTTTTTTTTTTTTTTTATATGTTTTTTGTTCATTTCTTTGTTTTTTTTTTTTTTCATTTTTTTTATCTTTTCATATCATTTTTTATTTCATGCATTTTTACCATGTATTATTTTGATCATTTTTTTTTTTTATATTTGTATTTGTTTTTCTTTTTTATTGTGTTTTTTTTTTTTTTTTTTTTATTTTTATTTTTTATATATTTTTCATTTGTTTTTCTGTGTATGTTTTTTTTTTTAATGTATGTGATTTTTTTTTGTTTTTTTTTTTATTTTTTTTCATTTTTGATTTTGATTTTTTGTTTGTTTTATTTGTTCATGTTTTTTATGATGTTTTTTTTATTCTTGTTTTTTTTTTTTCTTTTTTTTTAATTTTATTTCATTTAGCTGTATCTTGATATTTTCCATTTTTTTTATGTCGTTTTTATTTTTTTTTTTATTTGTTATAGTCTTATTTTTTATTTTTTCATGCTTTTTTTTATTTTTTAGTTAGATTTTTTTTTATTGTATCATATATTTATTGTTATTCTTTTATCTTTTTTTTCATTTATTCATTAAATTATTTTATATTTGTTATTGCTTATATTCATTTTCATTTGTGATTTAATTCATTTTTTCATTTTTTTTTTTATCATCTTTTTTTGTTTTTTTTTTATTATTTCTTGTTTTATTTTTTCACATCTTGTTTTATTATTTTTTCATTTTTTTTTTTTATTTTTTATTCTGTTATTGTTTTTTTTTTTTTAT
>NW_023339651.1:8082862-8088390 GCF_004916995.1 Morone saxatilis | reverse complement strand
CCCCCCCCCCCCCACACCAAAAAGCCGACTGACTTCTGACTGTTGCTAGGTGGCTCTCTCTCTTTTTAACTGATGGACACAGAAATAGCGCTCTTCCGACTGCGGTTATCCGGCACTCGTGTTTCCATCACACATGTAATTCAATCAGCCCGTCATCTGCGCTAATTCCCAACACATGAGCAGCACCGGTATAATCATAGCCATCACTCATCGCTCCACAACAATAGTTCATGCTCGTCTGGAGCGCACAGCTGTTGCCATCCAGCACGAGATACAGTCAGAGGGGGAGATTTTGCAGACGCTGACACGTTGGTCAATCAAACATAAATTATATAAAAATGAAACCGAAAGTGCAGGTCTGTTTTAGAACACCAAGTCATTCACTTTATTTGCAACCTCAGCGGCCAGTTTGGTAGTGCTGCAAGGCCAAATATATCCAAAGGATATCAGATTAATTTGCAGCTTTACTGTATGCATGTCTTATCTGTCATGAGCTTGGAATGCCATAAATCATGCACCGCCGGGCACATGGCAGGAGACCAAGTTAACGTAATCTGTTACTGGCGATGTAATGCTTCGCTATTAGGGAGTCATCTCTGTGGAAGCAGCCTCCCTGCATAGGACACACTGATAGCAAAGCTTATCATGGAAATTCAGTCGTATTGAAGTGGTTAGGAGTTTTGATGACTGCTGGTGTCTTCTGAGCACTTTGTTTCCAGAAATAAGAAAAGAAAAAATATATCTGCAACTGTGATAAACATCTCCAGAGCCGCAATACATTACGTGTCTGTTCTCCATCAAGCATACTTTTGAAGATAGAGCGCTGGTGGTACATATGGACACACAGGACAGTGCCTCCCAGAGATTTGGCCCGCATGTGGTGACCACTTATTCCTTTCAAACTGGGCCCTTTCATCAGAGATGATCTCCTCCGTGTTCTTCCACATCAAGCAGACACTTTAGACTAAATAATTTGCCTGCAAGCTAACTGTGCACCTTCAAATGCTGCCTAAACACCCCTGCATGCACAGACAGGTCTATGTTTATGTTGGCTTTGATGCAAGGAAACGCATAGACAATATTCCTAAGAGTCTGACTGCAGCCTTTAAAAGCTGAGTTCGCCCAAATCACAAATAAAACATGAATTCATTGGTATCTATTCATGTAGAAAGTTTTGGTTGTATTTGTCTAGTCTGAGACTTCTGCTGCCACCACAGTTGAGTAGAGGTGCAATGTTGTTTGCGGTGCTCAAAGCTTTGAAATTTGACATTTGAAAAAGCCCACAGCAGCATGCCTTTTCAGACACAATGTCCCAGAAACTCTATATAATACAAAAAAGCCCAATGTTTGCAATTTTTCCTAGAAGCCATTTTCCATTTTATTATGATTTGGTTGAACAGACATTTTTTCTAACATAAAAGTCACAACACGCTGAGCTTTATAAGAGGAAGAGACATCCAAGGCTTTTGGTTTTCTGGGAATTACATTCTAAAAGCAGTTGCTTGACAAATTCAATGTGTTGCCTTCTTCCAGGTGTTGTGAGTGGTCATTGATCTACAGTCACTTTAAATCAATATTGTCTTTGTTCCCTTTCTTTCACTACAAATTGGGGAACTGGACAAACAGAGCATGATTGGTTACTTTCAGTACCTGATTTCTAGATTTCTTTCAGAGTAAAGGTCTGTGGAGTAATAAAGGGGGTCTTGGGTGCAGGTTCCAAAGGAGATTTTTACCATAAATCGGCTTTAATGAAAACCTTAATATTCTGCAATGTAACAACAAAGGATTCTCCTGAATAATTGAACAATACTAGAGGGTTATGGTATCTTAAACATATTTTCATATTTTTTGTAAGAAAACAGTTTTTCCACTGTGGCTGGCTGTAAATACTACAGTACACATAAGCAGCCATACAAAGTATGAATAATGCTGCGCTCATGTCATATTGAAATAACTGTGATTACCAGTTTCCGACTTATAAATAACATTCATGTCAACGTCCAGGGCATATTTACAGACTCTTCTGAAAATCCAATTGTCTATATTCAACATACCGCATACGAAAGTGCCCGAAAACCAATAACGGATGGGACACGACTCACTATCCAGTTATCCAATTACATGATAATACAAAACCTCCTCGTCTTTCATTGGTGTTTCTAAAGAAGCTGGACTATGACAATGTTTCTGCTATATTACATGTAAAATTGTACAAAAAAATACAGAGATAAAGACTGCCACCTTTTTTGTGCTTATGTTTATAAGAAACAATGTATAAAACCCTTTCATATCGAAGGTGAATACAGCATTGTGCTGCATAGGGCCACCGCGTCACTTTGAGTCTTGAAAGGCACACACTGTCGCCTTTCAGGAAATTACTTTGTGATTAGAGAACACAGCGTGGCATTGTCCACACCCCTTTCACTGTTATTACATTAAGAAAGAAGGAATAACTCTGTGACATCTATATTACCCGGTTTGCTCAACTTTAGCACAGTTTGTTGTGTTCTGAAAAGCTATGAGAACCAGAAAATGCAGTGATGCTAACAGACGTCCACTGTTTCTTTGTGTTGTTCTAAATCAACATAAAAGCTCAGCTGTCAGATGAAACTATAGCCAAAAAATTGATTTGAATCAAGGTTTTCTCACTTGATGTGTCACAGTGTGTAATAATTCAGTAAAGCACTCATAACTGTGTTTGTGTCTCATTTGGAGGGTTTTAAAACCTCCTGGATCAAAAGAGTATCTTCACTCCCATTCCACTTGTTATTTCTGTCAGAAGAGTCCACAGGGCTGACTCGGAAAAGCTAAGCAGTAGCCTTGCTTTGGTCAACCTGCCAATTCAAGTGTCACATGTGCGTTTGAAAATTCACTCTAATTTGCTCAACTGCAAACATCCATTAGTAGCTCAGCTCACGTCCCATCCCTCCACTGTAACACAGCGTGACACAGTTGGCCGTGATGATACCAAATGATTGCGTTAGAGCAGAATGATGAATAGAATGGTGGTAATGCAGGAGACACACAATGCTCTGGACGAAGAGCAAGTCTGCTGGGATTATGGCCTTTCATTTTGAATTGACTTTACCTTGACAGACCTCAAATACCATCAGTGAAACCAATCCATAACTGTGGATGCTTAAAACAGCTGTTTAAAGTCATATTCCAGCCAAAATGTGCCTCTTTAGAATCAAAACTAAACTCTTCTAGGCTAAAAATGGCTGTAAAAGGTCTGTGGTTTGCTTTTTCACTTCGGTTTTTACTGTATCAAAATGTTTTCAGGAACTTCTTAAACCCCTACTGTAGCGTAATCCATGTCTCTAATGTCTATCCATATGTTCATATGTTCCAAACACTCTATTTTGACTAAATAAAGTGCTTCTTAGCATCTCCATTTTGGATCAGATTCTAGGTTGACAAAATACTTGGACTGCTAAGCTCCAACCTCCAACCAAATTCTTAAAGTAGTAAACAATCAGATAGCAGGTTCCTGATTTCAACCATGGCTATCTGTCGTTTTCACTAACGTCGCTGGTGGCAGTTAACAGTATATCAGTTGTAGCTTCTCTAGTCATTATTTCAATATTTACAATCAATCAAATTACATATGTGCATATATGCTATCACCTAACTCTGCAGTTCCCCTCAGCTTTACAGAGCTACCTTCATCAGCGTCAATTTCAGATGTCTACAGCTGTTTTAAGGCTCGGATCAACCAACTGTACACCAGCTGCCCGAACCAAACATAGTGGAGCAGTTAACATCATACCAGATCCGATAAGGGACTCATATTCGATCTCAACCCTACTGCTCCAGGCTTCACGTGCACAAACCTTTGAGCTTGGTCAAACCTGCTTGATTCCACAGTATCCAGACGCTCAATCTGCTGCATGTATAGTATAGAGGAATTGGCAAAAAATAAGTGTTTAGAAGGTACTGAACATACAGATGGACAGCAGAGAAATAATGCTGCGGGACTGGTTTGAGAAGTCCGTATGGAAGTTATACTTTTGTAGTTAAAAGGGGTCACATTTAGAATCCATGGTAACCAACATGACAGTGTCCTTCAACAAAGGACCAAACAACCTTAGAGCCAACTCTCAAACCTACAGGGGTGAATATTTTATACTTAAAGATACAGTAGATTTAATATGGAATATTGCTTTAATGTATGTCTTATGTAAGGATGGAATGCACATACAAGCTCAGGTCAGAATGCCAACCCATAACACTGCACATTCTGACATCTTTTCATCCAGCCACATCTTTCTCATCACTGCATTGATGACTTACCAGTCCGTCACAATTGCTGATAGCCACAGAGGCCTCCGGCATGTCACTCACGTCCCCGGTGAAAACACAGTCCCCGTGGATACGTTCCTTGGCCTTTTCCAAAAAGTCCTCCTGCCATTCCACAAAAGCCCCCGGGGCCACCAGCCTCCTGTTGGCCCTCAGGCGGAGGTGCAGTTCTTTCCCAAACACAGTGACATTGAAAAACAAGTGCTGAGACAAGGAGGAGGTGACCGAGGGCATCTCGGGGGCACCGCGGGCCACCCTTCTTCTGCTGCCAAAGGTTGAGGAGGCATCAGCAGCAGCAGGGGCACCAGCATCACCGCCTTTACTTCCACTTCCAGCAGAGACCACGTGAGAAATGTACCGGCCGTGGGAGTCTGTGCTGAATGGCACGATAAGACCATATTCACTTAACTTTCCAGAGAGTTTTTCTGATGGGACAGATAGTGTCAAGTGAGAATCACATTCACAGAGCTATGGCAAGTTCCTATGGAAAAACACTATAAAGCAAAATAAGCTGATTAAAATACTGTATCATAGAGGACAGAACTAAACTTTCATAGATATTGTTATGTAAAGCATATAAAGGGAGCTCAGAATGAATGCTCCCTTTATGAAACAGGGGTATTAAAAGTAAAGATAAAGTGGACATAAAGGAAAATCCAGCAGTTCAACAGTTGATCCAGAACAGGAAGGCTGTCAGACTTATTATGTTGACCTATCAATAAAAATAGACCCCCACATTTAGACATTAGAGTGCATTTCTATACATAAAGCAAATGCACAGCAAAAAAAAAAAAAAAAGGACAATAAATGGATAACTCACCATGCGTTTCTGCAGCGAAAATATGATCCAAAAATACTGGACTGAGTGAAAAGCACATGAATAAATACATACAATCCATAGCGAGGGCTATAGTGTGAGAGCTGCCACTTCAGCGCTGAGTTTTCCTTTCTGTTGTAAACTTTGAACAGTCCTCCTGAGGAAAAAAAAAAAAAAAACCACAAATGCAGGAGAAAAGTCCTCAGAGTTGAGCTCCAGCGAAGCAGCCGGGCATTTCTGAACGTTTTCCCTCTAAACGCCAAACTGACGGATACTCACAAGTTGTTTCCAATCTTTTGGCCTGTGCTGAACTGCATGGACCAAGTCTGCCCCATCCATTTAGGGAGCTAAGGGGGGGGGATATCTGGGGTGCTGATGACGACAACTCCCCGGTAAAAAAAAAAAAAAAAAA
>NW_023339651.1:8074608-8082828 GCF_004916995.1 Morone saxatilis | reverse complement strand
TTCTTCTTCTTCTTCTTCTTCGTCCTTCCCTTCCTCAGTTAACTTTTTTTAAAAAGACAGGAGAGCGAGTTAACGCACGCCTACGCTGAGAAAAAAAAGTCGGAAGGGTTCAGATAAAGTGTGCAGAGACAGAGTGTCCCGGTGGTGAAACATCTGCCGTCCAGTCGTGCACCATTACGCACCAATGGTTCAGCTGCGGCACTCTTAACTGCTCAACTTGAAGCCACTACCAGCCAACAGTGGGAGCGCCTTCTCCCCACTAGACAACCACATATTTAGCCAAGCGAATATTTTTTTAAACTACAAAAAAAAGAAAAAGAAACTGTTATATCATCATATCCTGCAAAAAATGTCCACCCCCACGGCTAATATTCTAGTTTTCTAATCTATTCTTTCTTAAAGAGAATGGAAAACTCTTCCAGATGTAAGGCAATAAGTCATATATGTTCACATTAGTGCACAAACACGTGTCAGTGATAACATGACAATAAATCAGGGATAACAGAGGTCAAAAAGTTGCACGTGTCTGAGGAAAGATGGGACTGAATTTTGGTACATATTACAGAAATGCACCAGTGTCCATAAATAATCCACTCAAAAATATTGAAGAATTATAAAATACAAAGATGAATGAATATTAAGGACATAAAAATATGTTTAGAATATAGAAACAGATCAGACCAAAGGAATAGACACGTATTCCATCCATGATGTGAGAGAAAAGTAACAGGTTAAAGGAGAAATTGAATTTTTTTCAGGTCTATCATAAAATAATGCTCACAGGTCCATATGCGCATTGAAACAGATTTTAGTTGCTGCAATTGTTCCTTATGTCGATGTTTTGCACCAACATACATTAGCTTATAAGAGGCTTCAGCATTTTGAGGTAGACAAATGAAAGTGGCCAAAGCTAGTCTTTTTAATACTATACCCTCTATTGCAGCTCATCTTTGAGCATGTCAAACATTGATATGGTGCCTTTTGTCTTTTCAGGGTCAGTATGGACAGTAGGGACACTTACAGGGACTGTGTCAGTGTACATTATGTTTGAAGTTAGCATTAAGAAAATTCATAAAGTGCATTTCACGGTAAGGTAAAGTGCTGTGTGCTATTAAAAGTGAAGCCAATCATCATAAAAGTAGACTGAATAGCCATTTTCCATGTCCACTGAATTCTAGTATAAACAAAGCACATCTTGCATTATCCAATTTAATGAGCTCATGCAATTTCTATCTCAGGTTTTCATAATATGCGCTAATCCTGCAGATGTCACTGTGAGCATGTGTTCCCTTTGCCGAAAGGGAACAAATCCAAAACTATCGTTAGAGGCTTAGAATGTGTGAAAACTGTACAGTAGATTTCATCAGTGGAATGACAGCCTGTTAAAACTTTGGATGGCTGCTCAAGCAACCAGGATTTCTTTGGCCCCGGCTCACCCTGCTGGAGTCCAGACTTTTAGTCAGACATGACCACGCAGAGACTGAACCAACAACTCTGGAATCCTTCTAAGAGGAAGAGACGGGGGTTGGGTTGAAATGAGTTTTGACTTTCAGGTACTTTTTTTGAGGGAAAAGGTGTCTAGACTGGACATTCTTTTCCCTCCACAGTTCCTCGACTGTGTCTGGGCTCTGTTGGTCTGGGCAACCTCCCCCCAACGCAGTGCCTATACCCTCACTCCGTGGCTAATTAGCTCCATGCTCCCAGGATGGTCAATGTAGAGCAGGTGTGGGTTTTACGCAGTCATCCCCCCAGGGCGGCAATGAGCGGACTGGATGGTGATCCAGAGCTGTGCATTAATAAGCGATGGAAACTAACCACAGCATTAAGAGATGGAAACCATTAACTGCCTTGTAAGAAGTTTTACGCTCTTTTTCCATCCATACTGTTTGGAGTGTTTTTTGTTGTTTTGTTTTTTTTTTTGTTTGTGTCTAAAAGCCAGGATGACATTCCACAATATAGCATAGTATTCAATTAGAAGCCTTGTTTTTTCCTTTCTGAAATGAATAGCTCCACTCACAGTCTGTGGTTAAGTCCACACACCAGAACAATTTTCTACTACAGTGCTCGCATTAGAACACTCTGTCCTTCACAACAGGCGTGTATGAAACCTTTAATACACTCTTGTGTCAAATCGAACCCAACTCTCGAGTACTTTAACAATAAGCTGCAGATATTCATGTGAGGATGCCAGACCTCTTCAGAATTGGGATTTTGTGAACTATAAACACTTGAAAATGTAAGTCTTTGTTTGCCTCTTCACAGAGACACATGTCAAAGTCAGACAGAGAAAATTACATAAAATCAGACAGACACAATGTAATCTGCTGAATAGTACTTCAGTCTTTGAGGGTGGAGCTGCAAAGAATCAAGCTTCTCCCCGTGTTTCCAGCCATGGGGCGAAGTTACAGTACAGTGTGTGGAGCTATGGATGCCTCAGTGTGTGCTGTAATGTGGTCTAGCCATGCCAGCGTGCTGAGAAAATATGTGACTTTTCATCTCTGAGATGCAGGGAGATGCAAAGCAGCTGCTAGTCTGCCCCGCAGCTTGAGGGAAGAGGAGCGTCTGCGTTTGCCAAGTTACAAACCAGCCACTGGAAGAAGTTGTTATTACGGTCCTCTGCCCCGTGTGGACAGAGGGATTTGGGCCTGAAAGCGTCAGAATGAGCACTGAGTCATGACCCGGGTCAGACTCGATGAGTTTCACTTGAGCTTTCTTAAGAAAATGTGATTAGTGACTTATGAGTGTGGGAGTCTTTTCTGTAGCTGTAGCTCATATATGTGTCAAAGGTTTTACCTTAATTACTCCCACCAAAGAGAATTACATTTTATATCACGTTTTTTTCTTTTTGGGGGCTTTTTATCGCCTTCATGAGATAATAGCAGGATCACACGAAAGTAGGGATGACATGCTGCAAAGGGCTGCAGGTTGGAATCAAACCAAGGCCGCTGTGGTAAGGACTCAGCCTTTGTACAATGGGCATACCTTTACTGGGTGAGCTACCACGGCACCCCATCAGGATTGTTTCTCAATATCTCAAAAATGACTCAACAGTTTTCAATTAAATTGATAAGGCAGAAGTCTTGTCCAACAAGTCCCCCAAACTGAACAAAAAAAATGCTTTGTTTGTCCATGCTTTCTAGAATGATAC
The DNA here is from genome assembly GCF_004916995.1 of Morone saxatilis. Taxonomy (NCBI): domain Eukaryota; kingdom Metazoa; phylum Chordata; class Actinopteri; family Moronidae; genus Morone; species Morone saxatilis. Next base: position 8,079,680 of record NW_023339651.1, on the reverse strand, counting down.
ATAAAATTGTTTTCTAATTTGATGCCACAAAAACTCTGTTACAAATCACTGTTAAAAAATACATACGCTCTATGATGTGACAACTCTATGGTTTGGTTAAGTTTAGACGCAAAAACAACTTGGTAAGGTTTAGGGAAAGATCATGGTTTGGGTTCAAATAAGTACGTTGGAAAGGTTAGGGGAACTTTGTTGTGGTTACTAAAAAAAAGACTTGGCTTAGTGAATGATCATGGCCATGCTTTGAGAAAAACAACACTGACTGTTGGTTTGTCACAGGAAACAAACAACTGTCTCCCGTGTTAAACTGTTAAACTCCTGTGTTTTGGTTGACCCACCCACTGTGAGCCTAAGAGGTTGGTGCCTGGTTGGTGGATCTTTTTTTCCTTAACCATCAGACAGAGCAAGTGATGCAAATCCCTGTTCACATGCAGATTTAAGGTTTATCATAATGTCTTATTAAAATAACACATTTATACTAATGTGCAGCGTTTCCAGAGGTATTTCCAATTTTAGGACGCTGTCATTAGTGGCTCCACTTTAGGAATTTGTTATCTTGTTATGTGGCGTCCAGTCTAGCTCACACAACAAGATAATAAGTCACAAGCTACTTACTCTAAATAACAAAACCTTAGTCGATGTGATATAATCCAAAAGATCGAATGGAGGGAAAAAAGAAAGCACATTTAAGAGCTCTCTATCAATTCAATCAGTATTTTTTTATCCTGCCAGCTGAGACTTTTCATTACCTTGCTCAGCGGAGTGTGTAATACCTAGCCAATCAAGGATTGTGTATTATTGCCTGCAGTAAATGAAGGCCTTTACGTGTGTTTGCCAAAGCAAATTTGAGAACATCCCTTCAAAGATATTCACGCTCATGTTATTATTGACGAAATCACTGAGAGGGCTGAGAGCACATTTGAGACTCTGAGGTGTTTGTAATGCTGCCTTTATCCACACAAGAACAATCAAAGAGGACGGCGGTGCACCCATGCACCCCTTGCACCGGCACCATGCCTCCTCTCCTGAACAGCTCTCTCATCTGCAGAGGGAAGCTTTTCACATGAAGTTCATTACATCCCCTCTCGCTGCTCACCTCTCAAAGCCACTCTTTGTCCGCGGTAATCTCGGGATCCTTCAGAACCGCTAGCTTGAGTTTCACATTGGGGAGTATCTCAATGAGTCTGGAAAGGATTTCAAAGGCGAGGGGCCGCTATATCATCCAAGCATGGTCTTCATGTCCTGGGCTTATCTTGACCCGGAGTCAAGTTGGCCACATGCTGCAACTGAATAGCCCCTCTCCATATCCGAATGTTGTTTTAACCAATTTGTCTCTGTTGGTAGAGTTAAGAGAAATTTACAAAACAGACACTGTGCTCTATAAAAGCGTGTTTGTGTTAGTGTGCATATATCTAATATATCTCCCAGACGCCTAACAAAGACAGATAAAGTAGCCCATAAACTGAGATGATGTAGAAAGGAAACAAGTTAAGAAACTATAAAAGGAGCATTTCAATCTGGACCACTTGGTTTCCATTTACAATAATCCAGGATAGGCTGTGGTGTGATAAAATCCTAACAACTTCCGTACTCCCAAAGATAAGCCTGCTATGCACTTACAAGATGGGAAGTGATCTGGGATATCAGCCTTTCAAAGCAGGCCAGCAAAGCCAAGTGAGCTTCACTGATGTGCCGGCCGGTGGCTTTTAATCCCCACACAGTCCTCCATTCTTGAGAGAGTGACCATATATTTTTTTTTAATTAAGACCTTACCTGTCCACATCAAAAGGCAACTCAGATTAGTCTTTTGATCTTCCTAAGCTCTTTATTACTGTATATGGAATATGTTAAGATTTCAGCCCAACAATGAATCATCTGTCTTGTGTAAACGTATGCTGCCCGATGCTCATAACCTGCTCTGCTCTTCCGAGGCTGGCATTGACACAAGACAAAGAGGCCGTCCGGATATACGAGTGGAGTCTTAGTGGTGCGTATCTAGAGCAAAAGATGATGCTGAGATAAGGAGGAAAAAGACAGGAAGCCGAGAAGGGAAGAGACAATTATTTGGCTCCCTTGCAGAACGTTGTTTTATTGAACTTTTAAATCCAAATCCTTGACACAGATTGGATCGGTTTTATTTTTCTCCTCAATACACAAGGAAATGATACCAAAAGCAGACACATGCTATTAAATCTATCTGAATTATTTATTTTACCCCCTGCAAAAAAAGAAAGTAAGTGGCACATATAGTGAATAAAGGGTAATGCATTGCCTCTATGATGGGTGCCTCTTAAAATGAACATTAAATTAAGTGCATAGCTAAGGCGTTAGGGTGTTATTATAACCTATGTCCTTATGTTATCATGTTACGCAAAGATTGGTTCATAATGGGTAGCTCTTAATTATCAATCATCACAATTAGTCTGAATCAATTACATAGAGTGCAAACCCTTTGACAAATTGACAGTAAGAAAAAAATACTTACAAGAGGCATCTGGAGGAAGGATTTTTTTTTCTGGCTTATCTTTGTTTAAAGGCAGGAATCGTGGTTTTTAAAGCACACTTTGAGCTACAAATTACTTTACAACTAAACACATTGGCAAATTAAAGAACAAAATAGACAAACAAAAGTGTTAAAACTGTTAAAGAAATACTGTACAGTAAAAGTTATTCCATAAATGTAGGCACACTTAATAACTGGCATAAAAAGCCTCCTTCCATTGATGCCACTAAGATGCAGTTGTTAAAGGGTATATTTATCCTTCACCAATAGATACCAAGTGTTTTTTAACCCCAGTTACAGCAAGTATTTGAGGGCCTGGCTGTTTCCAACCATAAATTTTTACAGACATATAATTTGATTCCTGCTGATGGACTGGCGATGTCAAAGACATTGTAATCGTTTACTGGCAGGGGTCGTGAAGTCTGTGAGAGCCGAGCTGATTAAAGGGGAACCAATTTTACACATCAAAGTCTGTTTACAGGTCTTTGGGAGTACTCAAAGACATCTCCCCTTGAGGCTAGCAGATCAAGGCTACGTTAGCTGCTACTAGCATAACGCATCCAAATCTCCAACTGAACTGTTTGCGGCTGAACTGCATCGTGGGTAACGTAGGCGGCAGGTTTTCTTTGCAAGGAAGAAAAATGTGTAGAATATAAAAAGGTGATATCTGGTTCTTCACATGACATTAAGGAAGTGATGTTACAATTTCATGGGACTTTAAAGGAATCTCAGAGTATACATTTAGCAATTTTTAAGCAACATTGCTCCAATGTTTACAAATACAAAACACACATTTACAGTTTTGAAGTAAAATCAAATTAGCATAAAAAAAATCCTGACATGCTGTACTGCTAGTACCTGTATCGCACATGTTAATGAATGTAAAAAAGAAACAGGTACAACAGATTACTGGTGTTATGCTGTCAATAAAGAAACTATGGCCAACAGCATATTTAAAATCATATCAAAAACATTGACTCTGATCAGCTTTAAAAAACCGTAAGGACACATTAACATTTAAATAACAACAGCTTTCATATGTACAAAGGGAACCCTCTCAAAAACTGAAAAACCTTAAGTCGAAGTGCACAGTCACTGATGACAGCTGTGCTGGGCAGAAAAGGACAGGGCTCAAGAAAAATATCAGGTCACAAAAGAGCAAACAGTTGTGACATACAACCAAAATTGTTGGCTGACACAGTGGAATTTGCTCCTCTCCTCCATAACAACACTTAACTCTCGTCTTGTTCTAACAGAAGGTTGTCTCATCTTCAAAAGTGAGAACACATAAGGAACATTTTTTTTTTTTTGCCTTGATTTGAAAAAAGTAACAAATATTAGTACACTGAAATTCTACCACTGATTTAAAAGAAAAAAGGCAAAGGCACAAATATCAACTTCTAATATAGGAGCAACATTCTGCTAAGACTCATAGAAACAACATCAAAATGTTAACATCGCCAGTGAGTTGGAAAAAAAAAAAAAGAGCAGTAACACAAAAAATAAAAGAAGAGAAGATATGCATAACAATACAGGGGTAAATATAGAAGGCATAACAAAGTTAATGTAAATGTCTTTTATTCTGAAAAGCACAGTACTGTCTTGCTGCGTTCACAGTGATTCTCTCTCAGATGAACTCCCCTCGGAAAGGAAGTGACTGAATGTTTTGCTGTTGCCAGCGGCAGCGCAGCCTGGCCAACGGCGTGTCCCTCAGGTTTTCAAACTCGGAGAAGCCCAGCTGGTTGAGGATGTCATAAACTCCGGCTCTGGCAGCCACCTACCACAGAAACACACAAAATGTTAATGAACAGGCAACACAGCCACCCAGGCTTTTTTTTTTTTATTTGTCCATCATGACCACTTGAACGCTTTGACTGTCACTTTTTTCAGAGTTAAAGCACGTTATGTGACAGTCCCCTGCATGCAGCTGTTCCATTGGAACAATAGGTATCTACTTAGGGTTTGGAAACAACAGGAAGTGGCAGAAGAAGTATTCAGATCCTTCACTTGGGTTAAAATACAAACACCACAATATGAAAATACTCCATTACAAGCAAAGTTTATTTAAGAGAACAGACCACTGATTTTACACATCAGGTTAAGTTTAGTTCACAGAGACTAGTATCTAGCCTCTGAAAATGTTTTCCGTGGCTTTGGAGGGCGCTCTCAATGAAAACCCTCGATGATGTCACTGTGATGTCATTAGGGTTATTTCAAGCTTGGCAAAACTGATAACAGAAAGCTTTTATTAGGAACTAGGTGGTGTGGACTTTAAGACAGTGACATTTACCAACCAGGGGGAATCTAATGAAAGACACTATCTAGTTGCATCATGGAAAATGTAGGATCTAGTGTTTTGGGGGGTTTAACCAATACTTAAAGTCAGGATATATCAACCTCTGCTGCTTCGATTTTGATTACCGTTTCTTTAATTAATCTCTTATAAAAGTAAAATACTACTTTGCAGGAGCACCCCTTTAAGAAAATTATAAATCGTAAATATTATCAGTGAATTATTGTATACTTGAGTGTTGCGGTAGCACCAATTTGAACTACTTTATGTACTGTTGGG
>NW_023339651.1:8074232-8074508 GCF_004916995.1 Morone saxatilis | reverse complement strand
GGTTTTATATAACTCAATTTGTCGTTTTTATAGGCTGGACGTGAGCGCTTTGTGTGTAAAATCTTAATCCACCAACTAGTTACTAGAGCTGAAAATTAAGTGAAGGAAAAAAAGGAAAATAATTCCAAAAAAAGCTGGGAGGCTCATTTTTCATGTTTATTATTTAATAAATGCAAATAACAAATACATAGACCTGATGAAGAAACATGTTGTTCCCACAATACAATAATGAACTGTTGAAGAGGCACCAAAACAGGATGTCCACTAACCGCAGGG
>NW_023339651.1:8073915-8074191 GCF_004916995.1 Morone saxatilis | reverse complement strand
GTGAAGGCGGTTTGAACCTGCCCACGTGTCCTTGAATTGAAGAACATCTATAAGAGCCTCGTCTTGCGCAATGATCCACTTTAGATTTTGTTGTTGAAATGTAGTAGACCCTACCCCTACAAGTACAAATTAACATTAACTCGGAAACCGATGACCCCGCTACAGCACCATGGAAACGGTATATGTTATTCAGTCTGAGTCATTACTGAATGGATGAGGACAGAGAGAAACAGAAACACGGCGAGATTTCCCAGGAGACACACAGAGAGAGAGAGA